>NC_087207.1:48735156-48796459 GCF_015104395.2 Macrobrachium nipponense
CGTTTGCTTTCAGGATTTTGTGTTTTCCCTTACTTGTGTGTGTGTAAAATTGAACTGTAAGTATGCTTATTCATTTTTCATATACACTTTGTTTATTCAAATGATTATGGATCAAGGATTGATGTAATCTCCGCGCCTCCTATTACCCGACGACTGTGCCCGTGGTTGAGGGGCGTAAATGTGGAAAATTGAGAGTTTTCCTCAGATCGATCCCCAGGTCCTTTGTGCTCGGTGCCGAAGGCGGGAACGCGCTCACGCTGAGCCGTATTTTTGGGTTTTTGGGTGAAAGTGTGAAAGTGAAAATTATAAGTGCAGTACTCTTTTCATTTATATTTTTGCCCTGTGCGCTCGGTGTCCGAGGGCGCAAATGCTCTTCGGCACGAGCCCTTTTATTTTTGTTCATGAACACTTACCTGTCAAGATATATATATAGCTGTATTCTCCGAAGTCCGACAGAATTTTTTTTCAAAACTCCCGGCACACGCAGTGGTCGGCCAGGTGGTTAGTACCCATTTCCCGCCGCTAGGAGGCGGGTGTCAGGAACCATTCCCATTTTCTATTCAGATTTTTTCTCTGTCGCCGGTCTGTAAACAACTGTTTCCAGTACCTCAGCCTAGGATTTTAGATAAACTCTTTGTTCACTTGAGTATTGATTGTCTCTTGGTTTTTTGAAATTTGCTCGGTGGATTGGCATACACGATTGTGGTTTGTTCCGACACGGCATACAAACCTTCGGTCCTTTTACAATAGGAAAGGTACTAGCGGCAGCTGGATAGGTCGTAAGCTTTCGAACAAGGGGTTCGGTAGTTACTGCTTGTCCGACACGCGCGCGCGCGACTGGGAGGTAAACAAATCACTTTTGCTTTCGGCCTCACAGCGAGTGGACGTGTGTGTTCGACGCTCTCTGGCCCGCTTCTCGTCGTTTTTGCTTTCCTGAGTATATGGTTGTGTTTGTGTATGAAAGAATCATTGTAAGTACAATCATTTCTCTCTTTCTAATTAATTGTGATTTATTGGTCAATGATGGAATCTCCTCGCCTCGCTACCCCACGGAGACTATGCCCGGGTACCGAAGGGCGTAAATGCGGAAAGTTCCGCTCATTCCCGGAGATGACCCTCATATTTTGTGCGCTCGGTGTCGGGGGGCGCGAATGCACCCGAGCCGAGCCATGTGAAGTTTGTAATAATTGGTCGGAGGCGCAGTGGATTTGTATGAGGGCAGGAAGAAGCGAAGGCCTGCAAAGGAGTCGTCGGAAAGCTCTCCCGCGACTCCTTTGGTTACGGACACTTCGTCTTCTTTCCTGCCGCCCGCTCAGCTTCCACGTTTGGCGCCTTCCCCTTCGGGGGGGGTTTCTAGGTCCTTCTCCTCACCTGACTTGTCGAGTGTGGAGGAGGGCGCTAGATACCCTGACGTCGAGTTGTACTCTGGGTCCTCTATCCGTTCGTCTTCGCGCGAGCGGTAGAGGATCCTCCTAATCACCCGACTTTTGCTTCCTCAGGTGCGGGTTGCGCCGGAAGGACGATCCTCGGACAGGGTGTGGGCATCGTTGGGGCTGCAGGGCGTGCCGAGTGTCCAGGGGCTGCTCTACCATCTCGCTGGCTCCGTGGCGGTCACCATGCGACGGTTACGACCACCACCACGGGACCCTTACAACACCTGGCTACGCTTCACCTCCTCACCTGGTGTACACCCCGCACCGCGGTCTCTGTAAACCACCTACCACATCGGTGCAGGGGGCCAGTCGCCGTACCTCGGGGGAGTGTGATGCCGCCACCTGGGTTTGCCGTGCTGCGCGACCGGACTTCGTGTGCCGAAGAGCTCGCCCCTGGACCTCCCACCAGTACCAAGGATGTCTGTGCCGCTGGTCCGTCCATCTGGACCGCCTGCACAGCCTGCCGTACCTGCCGTACCTGCCCAGCCGCTGTTCACGGACGTGACGTTGATGACCACTGCTGCCGTTCCTGTACCTGCTCCTGCCGTATCGACTGCCGTTCCTGTGATGCCTCACCTGCTGACGTTGTTCCTGTACCTGGCTCCGCTGCTCCCGATGCTGATCTGTTGGACAGGTGCGTCCGGGCCCTGTTGCTTCGGCAACAGCAGCCCCGGCTCCGCCTGGATGACAGATTTGACGCGGTCCTGAGGAGGTTGAAACGAAGAAAGAGGAGGAGGTGTCCGTCATCGTCTTCATCGTCGTCTTCGTCGTCGTCGTCGTCTGCCGCCTCTTTCCCCTTCTTCTTCTAAGGCTCCCCCCGCCCTACCGAAGAAGAAAAAGTCGCCTCCCCCCCCCCCCCCCCCCCCCCCCCCCTAAGAAGTCTCCTTCGGGAACTTCTAAGGGCCCGTCTCGCTCTGGTGAGACGGGGGGTTCTTCCGCTGGTCACCCTGCTCCTTCGGGAGCAGGACCCGTCTCTTCTTCCGCAAGGAAGAAGACTACGGGGACCAGAGGAGTGCCGGCTAACACCGGCACTTCCTCACCTGCTGTTAGTGGTTCGGGCCACGACAGCAGATCCGTCTCGCCTCTCGTTTGCGAGAGGTACCGAGGTGTACGGTCGCCTAACAGCGACCGTGCAGATAGGAACCAGACCTCGGAGCCAGCTCAGCGTCAGGTTCACGGCACGGAGCGGAAGACTGGTGACAGCCGCTCACGCGACTCTCACCAGACCAGCTCTCGCTCTCGCGGCGAGCAGCTGGCTACCCAGGCGGACGTGACGGTCCATGACCGGCCACGGGCTGAGGCTGGGAAGAGGTCCCCCCGTTCGCCGGCACCAGCCACGGCTGGTACCAGCGACGTGACGCGCCGTGAGGATACGCCACCCGGTTCTCACCGTGACAGTGGAGCTCGCCGGTCGCCTGACCGTCACTCTCACAGAGAGCGATCGGGTACGGCGACCAGCACCAGCTCCTCTGACACACGAGACCGGGGCCGCTGTTCTCGGTCCAGCCGTTCTCCACAGCGAGACGGCTCGACTAGGCCTGCAGCTCGATCGCCACCGCGGGTTGGCGATCGCCTGCAGTCTTCCAAGCCCACTGGTTCTGCCAGCGAGCGAGGAGGGAGCGTCAGGTCTGCCTCTCCCATACCTTCAACCTCCTCGGGTTACACCGGGAGGGCGAGGTATGAGGAGTGATCGTGAGGGGTGCGCCCCTCAGGATCCCACCACGTCGTCATACGTACCAGGCACGGTTCTCGGACCAGCCAGGTCGTACGCACAGGTGGTTGGAGGAGACGAGAGGGGTCTGTCGCTGTTCCTCCCCTCGAGGGAGGAGGGTCTCGGGAGATGCTCCTGTTTGAGGGACTGGATGGTCCGACTCCGCAGGACGCAGTTACTCCTGAGATCCAGAGGAACTTTGCCGAGGTTATTGCGCTGATTCGTCAGCACAACGACCTCGGGGAAGGATCGCCGCTCCCACCATCCGAGCCCACGTCCCGGCTCGAGTCGTTCTGGGCCCGAAGAGGGAACCCAGACCGACGGTGGGTTTGCCGCGTTCCGAGCTTGCAGACTCAGTGCTGGACCAGGTAGAATCGCTTGTCTCCGGACAGACGTTCTCTCAAGTCCTGGCAGGTCGAGCAAGCTGCTTCCACCTCCTCTGCTGCGACAGCGGCGTTTTTACGTGCCATCCGAGGATCCGATGCCGCCCAAACAGGTGAACCCGGAGTTAGCCAGGCTGACTCCGGGTGTGTCTCTGCAGCAGCTCCTGTCCGAGAACCTATGGTTCTCGCAGCAAGAGGCACTCGGCCTGGAATCTACTGCCATGGCAGCTTTCCAGGCCGTCTCCTGGCCTAGATCTGTGGTCCCTCACAGTATCTAAGGTCGCAGCCAACTCCGGGGGGAATTTCTCCCGAAGATGACTCGGCCTTAGGAGACTTTGCCAGTCTGGAGGAAGAGCCATCTCCTTCCTTGCCCACCAGACGGTGACCTGTGGGCCAACCTGGTTCTCCGACGAAGGGACGCTGTCCTTACTCTGGGTTTCCAGGGCGGCCGGGCGTGAAGCGGCGTTGGGTCTTCGCAACGGACCTCTACGAGTTCCCCTTCCACATCTCTCTTCCCAGGAGAGATGGTGGACGCTGCGGTGGACAGACGGCGCACTGAACGACAGTGACCGTCTGGTTCACCAGGCAGTCTCGAAGGCTTCTGGGCAGCCTCGGACTGCGGCCAAGTCTAAGAGCTCGGCTAGCGCTTCGGTCGGTGGCTAAGACGGTAGCGGCGTCGAAGCCCCGGGGAAAGACTCTGTCTTCTTCGACTTCTACCAAGGGGAGCCGTAACCAGCCCTCCTCCCAGCCCTCCTCCTCCGTGGAGGCTCTGGGAAGAAGTCGAAGAAAGGGGGGAAACGCTAGGGACGGCGTTCCCCCTCACCTGCTGCCGGAAGTGGGGGGGTGCCTGGCCAGCCATTGGGCAACTTGGCAGCGATACGGCGCCGAGACCTGGATTGTAGATGTCCTTCGGGAGGGATATCTATTGACCCTTACTTCGAATCCGGCCACCCCTCACCTCCAACCCGGTCCAACAGCAGTCGTACGTTCCAGGGTTCATCCAGGCGAAGGACGTAGCATTGAGACAGGAGATCAAGACCATGCTGAGCAAGAGAGCTGTAGAAATTCGTCACGGATCAGCACCAGGCTTTTACAGTCGACTTTTCCTGGTGGAAAAGTCTACGGCTGAGGCTGGCGCCCGGTGATAGATCTCTCTCCTTTGAACCAGGTTTGTTCGCCACCACACCCGGTTCACGATGGAGACGCACGTTCAGTGCTCGACTCCATCAGGGAGAACGATTTCATGCTTTCATGGACTTGAAGGATGCGTATTTCCAAATACCCATTCATCAGTCCTCCGAAAGTACCTCCGCTTCATCCTCGACGGGACGGTGTACCAGTTCGGGCACTTTGCTTCGGTCTCTCAACCGCCCCACAGGTGTTCACGCGAGTGTTCACTCTGGTGTCTGCTTGGGCCCATTCGCACGGGATACGTCTGATGAGGTATCTCGACGATTGGTTAGTCCTGGCGAGCTCCCGCTCGCAGTTGCTACAGGACAGGGATCGACTGCTCGAGTTTTCTGTCGCGATCTGGGGATCGTTGTGAACTTCGAACAAGTCCGATCTCGAGCCCAAGCAGAGGATGAAGTACCTGGGGTATGCTGAGTCACCACGGTACGGTAGCAGGGCGAGTCTTCCCCGCAGACTCGCGGATCAGCAGATTCAGGGAGGCAGCCAACCAGTTCCTGTCTCGGCAGGAACAGGTAGCTCAGCGATGGCAAGTCGTGATCGGACACCGTCGTCACTCGAGAAGTTAGTCCCTCACGGGCGTCTTCACCTGCGGTCTCTTCAGTGGAGACTAAAGGAGAGTTGGTCACAGGCGACGGATCCCCCAAGCTTTCCAGTGTCACTGACACCGGAGGTGAGGCAGGACCTAGCCTGGTGGCTGGACGACAGGAACCTCTTAAGAGGAGTGCCTCTGCGCACTCCCCCCCCGGACATGCAGCTGTTCTCAGACGCATCGACCGAGGGATGGGGCGCACACCTGGAGGAGTTGCTGACTTCAGGAGTGTGGACGAGAACGACAAGCACCTTCACATCAATGTACTGGAACTCAAGGCAGGCGGTTCCTCGCTCTCCAAGAGTTCCAGGACCGCTTGATGGGACACTCAGTGGTGTTGATGTGCGACACACCACGGTAGTGGCCTACGTCAACAAACAGGGGGGCTAGTGTCTCTCCCGTTGTACCAGTTGACTCGGCAGGTGCACGAGTGGGCCGAGGCACACTCAATAGAGCTGTCGGCACGCTACATTCAGGGAAGAGGAATGTAGTAGCAGACACGCTCAGCCGTCGGGATCAGGTGATAGGGACCGAGTGGTCTCTACACCAGGACGTGGCGGAAAGGCTCTTCGACCTGTGGGGGCGACCAGTCGTGGATCTGTTCGCCACCCGGCACAACAGGAAGCTCCAGGTGTTCTTCTCGGCCGTGCGCGGACCCATGGCAGCTGCAGAGGACGCTCTTCAACACCCGTGGGCAACCTCTTCGTCTATGCCTTTCCCCCCGTTCAGCCTGATTCGCAAGGTGATCAAGTCGGCAGCAATGGTTCCACCCGAATCTCAGGATGATCCTGGTGGCTCCCAAATGGCCACAGGCCAATTTGGTATCCGGACCTGCTGGCTCTTCTCGCAGGAGAACCGAGAGAGATTCCCCCTTGGCACAACCTTCTCGCCCAGCCACACGTCGAGCGTACCACCGAGCAGGTCCAGTCCCTACGTCTTCACGGCTGGCTGTTATCCACCATCTCTTGCGAACGAGAGGCTTTTCTCGTAGCGCAGCAACAGAGATGGCTGGAAACGTCCTCAGTCCTCTGCAGCTGTGTACCAGGGGGAAGTGGGCCGTCTTCTGTGGTTGGTGTCGTAGACGGGGTCTATCTCCTCTCAGAGCCACTCTTCAGCAGGTAGCGGATTTCCTGTTTTTTCTTCGCTGAGAGAAGCTCCTCTCAGTCCCCACAGTCAAAGGATACAGAGCGCCCTGGCTCTCGTCCTGAAACTGAGGGGATTGGACATCTCGAACTCGTTCGAGATCTCCTTGCTTATGAGGAGCTTCGAAAGGTCGGTTTGCCCACCCACCCAGGGAACTCAGGCCCCCTGCGTGGGATGTGACTCTCGTCCTTAGGAGTTTGACTCGAACGCCTTTCGAGCCACTCCGAGAGTCGTCAGACAGGGATCTGACCCTCAAGACCCTCTTCTTGCTGCCCTGGCATCGGCGAAGAGAGTAGGGGAACTTCATGGTTCTTTCCTATGAGTACGACACTCAGGGGATGGGGATCTGTGACGCTCGATTTCGTCCCGAACTTCGTTGCGAAGACTCAGAGACCGTCGGTCCCTGACGGACAGGTTCGAGTCCTTCACGATTCCCTCCCTAATGGACTTCAACCGATAATGATGCGGATGAGATCTGCTTTGTCCTGTGAGGGCGCTACGGCGCTATCTGAAGAAAACTCGACACCTCAGGCCTGAGTGTCGACGCCTCTTTGTTAGCACCGGGTAACCAAGAAAGAAGTATCCAAGAACACTCTTTCATTCTGGCTGCGTGAGGTCATCAGGAGGGCGTATGAGGCTGATGGTAGTGACGACATCCGTGACGTCCCAGTCCGAGAGGCTCACGAAGTCAGAAAGTATTGGCCCCTCGTTGGCGTTTCGTAAGAACTTCTCCTTGGCGCAGGTCCTGAAGGCAGGGGTCTGGTCTACCAGTACTACCTTTACGTCTTCTACCTTCGGGATATTGCCCACAGGTCCTTGGATACCTTTTCCTTGGGACCCGTGGTGGCTGCTCAACAAGTTGTGTAGCTAACCCAGACCCTCGCAGGCTGAAACAGCATCGAGTCCTGGTGGTGACTGTGTGGATGGATGTGTGAGTGAGTGAGTGACTGGCTCCCTCTTCCCATCTTTTCTCCTCCTCTACCTGTGGGCAGAGGGCCACAGTCGTCACTACGCTGGATGAGGACGAGATGCAGGTGAGCTATATGACAGAGCCCCATCCTATCCCTTTCACTAGGGATAGGAGCAGATATCCACCACTTCCTCCTACAATAAGGGGGGGGAAGTGGATGCCTACAAGAGACAAACCCATGACTTTATATTTGCTCCTGTACAGGAACAAGTTCTTACATTGCTGGTACGAAGAGATACGCTTGCCTCTCTCTTAGTACTCGGTCCAGAGGTCTGACCATTGATCTGCGGTGCACACCCCGATCAATCGGACAGAGGCTTGGATCCCTCCCTCGCTCTTACGACCAGGGAGGCTTCCAAGGTTGGGCGAACACCAGTCTGTTCACAAAAGACTCAGATTCCTCCACCAAGAAGTGAGTCTTCCTATTGTAAAAGGACCGAAGGTTTGTATGCCGGTGTCGGAACAAATGACAATTTGTCCAAAATTGCATTTTTCCTAACTATACAAACCTGAGGTCCTTTTACACATAGCCCCACCTCATGCCACCCCTCACTCTGCAGTTTTGCTTGGGCAAAAGCAAAAGTGATTTGTTTACCTCCCAGTCGCGCGCGCGCGCCTGTCGGACAAGCAGTTAACTACAGAACCCCTTGTTCGAAAGCTTACGACCTATCCAGCTGCCGCTAGTACCTTCCTATTGTAAAAGGACCTCAGGTTTGTATAGTTAGGAAAAATGCAATTTGGACAAATTGTCATTTTCATTGGATTTGGTTTTGGATTTCTCTAATATGTCTGGATCTAGTTTCAACTAGTTTAGAGTGTGTAGCGTGCTAGAGTGTAAAGTTAGGCTACCGAAGGCTTCGGTGGATCCTCATACAGTATGCATGAAATGTAGAGAGCATATTTGTTTGATGAATGATAGGTGTAAAGAGTGTGAAAGGTTGACTGAAAATGAATGGAAGACTTATGATTCGTATGTTCGTAAGCTTGAAAGGGATAGAATCAGAAGATCTTCCTCCAGAAGTGCTTCTGTAAAAAGTAAGGGTAGTAATTTGCATTCCTAACCCACCTGTAGAGGTTGTTACACCTAACCCTGTGTATTTGCCTTCGGGCAATGATGTTATTACCTGTTCGGAAGGTATTGCCCTTTCTCCATCATGGATGTCGATTAAGTGCACTAGAATCGAAAGTGCGTGCATTGAATACCTCAGTGAAGTGTAGTGAAAACATTAGTGCCCCTATGTAGTGGAGGGGGCATCAGATCGGTCCCATAGTGCCTCTAGGAATAGACCTCTGTCGGACTCCCAGGACTCAGGGACAATGGACATGTCCAAAACCGAAGGAGGGCTACGGGAAATGCCCACCGGTCTGGCGTCCTTCAGCAGATCATGGACGCTTCCTAGGCTGCCGAAGCGTAGTGAATGAGCTCGGATATTGAAGGAGTGCTTTTCGTCCTCTGAGGCGTCCTCTCCTTACCGGGGATGGAGCTCTCAGAGGGCCTCTCACGAGGAGAACGAGATTGACATTAGATGTCGCACAGGCGGCCAGCGTCTTTCTCGTCCTCTTAGGAGAGGTTTTAAGGAAGGGATGCTTCACGTCCTACTTCTTGTCCTGTTCTTTCATCATCACCCGAACGCTTCGAAGACTTGACTCCACCTAAGAGAGATGCAGGACGTCCTCTGATGAGGACGCTTTCGAGAACTATCATCGCCCTAGAGTTCAGATGAAGAAGAGGGCTTCCATTTGCCCTTCTTCGCATATGATAAGTCCTTCTCCTGAGCGCGGAACTTCACCATCTATGCATCAACAATTGTCGTCTTTCTTCGCAAGGAGAGAAGAGGAGCCCCAATGGCATAGAAAGGATCTTTGGCTTCCTGTTACAGATCGAAGCAAACCCTGTCATATTCGCCTCATTCCTTAGGCCTCCCCTTCGTCGTCCTCTTCTGGATTCTTCAGACTCAACCGAGAACACACAAGTGCTTCCGGAGAGAGAGTTTCCAGAAGCGGGGATGGGGACAGAAGCGTTAGATGTCGCACAGGCGGCCCCCCGCGCTTTTGTCAGGAGGTTGAGAAACGTTTCAAGAGAAAGCTTCGTGACAACGTTCGCCAGACTTCTGCATCAACTCGACGCTTCTATCATGAGAGAGCCTACCAACGCCAGAAGTATCAGGACGTTCGAAAAGGCTCTAGGATTCCATCCCTTCAAAGAGAACAATGTTTAGACTATGTTTCTGATCTTACCCCTCAAGAAAGAGAAGTATATTGTATAAATATCAACGGGAGGCTCGTGCTTTAGAGGATGAGAACTCTCGACTCTCGAAAGGAAGTCGTAAGACTCACCAGGACGCTCGAGAGGACGCCCCGATGCAAGTTAAGCGAAGTTTTAAAGACGCTCGATGTCCATTAGAGCAAGCCCCGCTTCAGGACACTTTTGAGGCCGCTTCTTTACTGGATAAACGTCTTATAGACAATAAAGCGCAGCGGGATTGAAAGCTTTCATTGAAAGACACGCGAGTCCTAAGTCTCACTCCCTTAGCAAGGGGGCTCGCGATGACGTAGACGCCCGGCTAATCGGGATTCTCAACCTAGATTGACTTCTCTCCCATTCAGAAAGATAGACGTACTCCACTGCGAGGAGCTCAACAGGAACCCCGCAAGGAGGCTTTTGAAGAACCTTTGCCTCTGATTGCTTCGAGAGACAAGTCTTTACAAGAGAGTTTCAAGATTTCAAGGACAACAGCGAAACATTCGCGCATTGTCTCGTCTATTTCTCCAGCGTAGAGGCCCCCTCCCCCTTACGAACAGAGCCTCAAAGGGTATGCGCTTCTTGCTCAGCTAAAGAACCTTCGGCCCGTCAAGATCAAGGAGAGTCTTCTAGCGATACTCAGCCTGCAGAAGAGGAAGAGCCTTCAGAAGCATCCACGGATTATAGCACGTTAATACGCTTACTGAAGGAATTGTTTTCGGAAAAATTCCAAGCACCAGTTCCTCTCTCCCCGCCTTCGCAACTATCCTCATCTAAGACGAGAAAAGCTCCGGGTTTTGTTAGGATGGCTTCTTTGCTCTCTACTAAAAGAGCGTTCAAAAGAATGATTGACTGGATGGAATCATGGAAGACGAAAGGAAAGACGTCCTTTGCGCTTCCTCCAGCTAAGCTAAACTGGGAGAGCCGTATATGGTATGAGACCGGAGAAGAAACAGGATTGAGGCTTCCTTCGTCTGCGCAAGGTGACTTCTCAAACCTGGTCGAGGCACCGAGGAGGTCTTACCTGTCCTCGGCTAAGGTTTCATGGACTATGCCTGAAATGGATCACCATCTAAAAGGACTGTACAGGACGCTGGAAGTATTTAACTTCCTAGACTGGTGCTTGGGAGCTTTAGGTCTGCAAGCTAAGAGCCCAGAATCAGTGTCATTAGAAGAATTATCGAGTGTCCTCGTATGATGGGACAAAGCAGTAAGGGATGGCTCAGATGAGCTAGCGGCCCACTTTACTACGGGGATATTAAAGAAAACGGCGGGCGCTTTTCTGCAGTTTACTGCTAAATCAGTTTCTCCTATGCAGAAAGCAGGGTTATTATTCGCCCCCTTTTCTTCTCATCTTTTTTCCTGAAAACATGATAAAGGATTTATCTGTGAACCTGGAAGAGAAACGCGCACAGGATTTGCTGTCTCAATCATCTAGACTTCCTGCGGCGCAATCTTCTTCTCGAGTAGCTCAAGTACCAAAGAAGAATTTTAAGCCCTTTCGTGGCCAGAGCACCATCAAGAGCTTCTACTCGAGGAAGGGGCTTTGCTAGAGGCAGAACCCCTGCAAAACCCAGGGGGAAGAAATGACGACCTTGCCCTCAGGCACCGGTGGGAGGGAGACTTTCTCTCTTCGCAGAGGCTTGGAGAGCAAGGGAGACGGACGCCTGGTCCCCTCGAGATTATAGAGAAGGGATACAAAATTCCCTTTTCTTTTTTTTTCTCCATTACCTCCGTTGAGCACGAAGCCTATAGACCTGTTCGCCATATTATCAACCACAGAAGCACAGATTCTCCTCGATTTACTAGATCAGAATGATCGAGAAAAAGGGCCAGTAGAATGAGTGCTCTTGACAGATTCCCCAGGCTTCTACAACAGGTTATTCCTGGTTCCGAAGCAGTCTGGGGGATGGAGGCCTGTCCTAGATGTCAGCAGACTGAACCTTTTCGTGAAGAAAGAAAGTTTCAAATGGAAACATCACAGTCGGTCCTGGGGGCCTTGAGACCAGGGGACTGGATGGTGTCATTGGATCTCCAAGACGCTTACTTCCATGTCCCCATCCATCCCCGGTCCAGGAAGTTCCTCAGGTTCATTTTAAGAGACAGTCTTCCAGTTCAGAGCTCTATGCTTCGGACTGAGCACAGCTCCCATGATTTTCATCTTCTCATGCGGAACGTGGCAAAGTGGCTTCACCTCTGAAGATTCGAAGATACGAGCTCCCTCTACCTGGACGACTGGCTATACGGTCGTCATCAAGAGCAAGGTGTCTGGAGGGCCTTCAGACTACGTTACTGTTGGCGAAATCCTTAGGCCTCCTGATCAATTACGAAAGTCCCATCTGACCCCAACACAGTCCATCGTGTATCTGGGGATTCAGATGGATTCAGTGGCTTTTCGGGCTTTGCCGTCGCTAGAATGTCAGCGGAAAGGCTTAGAAAAAAGTGTCAGCCTTCTTGGAGAAGGAAACATGCTCGGCAAAGGAGTGGATGAGTCTGCTGGGGACCATTTCATCGCTGGAGAAGTTTGTTTCTCTAGGGAGGCTACACCTCAGCCCCTACAGTTTTCTTAGCAGAAAAATGGCAAAACAAACAAAACCTAGAACAGAATTTGAGAATCTCTCCGTTGGTCAACAAACACCTAGAGGTGGTGGCTCGATCCCATCAAGATGTTCGAAAGGAGTGTCCTCTGTCTTCAGAGCCCCGACCTAGTGTTATTTACAGACGCGTCCATGACAGGCTAGGAAGCAAACTCTGGGAAAGGAGTAGGTGTCAGGCCTCTGGAGAAAGGAACAGAAGACCTTGGCTCATCAACCAATCAAGGAGTTGGAGGCAATTCGCTTGGCCCTTCTAGCCTTCCAGGAACGAGTCATAGGCCGAGTTGTCCAGATCAACGCGGACAGCACACAGCCCTTTCTTATATCAAGAAACAGGGTGGGGGGGGGGGGGGGGGGGACACTCTCGTTCTCTCTTCAAGATAGCGAGAGAAATCCTGTTATGGACGGAAGAGAAAAACATAACTCTCCTGACAAGATTTGTTTCAGGAGTCAAAAAACGTCAGGGCGGACATTCTAAGCCGTTGCAATCAATTGATTACAACAGAATGGACTCTGCACCTAGAGGTCTGCCAACAGTTATGGAGACTAAGGGGACGACCATTAGTGACCTCTTCGCGACTTCGAAAACAAGAAGAAAAACTGCCCCTTTACTGTTCTCCGATCATCGACCCGGAAGCAGTAGCGGTAGACGCCATGCTATGGGATTGGACGGGGATGGATGTATACGCCTTTCCCCCGTTCAAACTTCTGGGAGAAGTAACAAGGAAGTTAGCAGCATCGGAAGGAACAAGGATGACGCTGGTCGCACCATTCTGGACAGCAAGCGATTGGTTCACAGAGGTCATGTCCCTGCTAGTGGACTTTCCAAGAACCCTACAGTAAGAACAGACTCTCAAACAGCCCCACTTCGAGAGGTATCACCAAAAACCCGTTCGCTCTGAGTCTGACTGCATCAAACTATCAAGAAATTGGCAAGAGCGAGAGGGTTTTCAAAGGCAGTATGGCAAAAGCTATTGCCACCAGCGAGAAGAGTTTCCTCTCAATCTGTTTACCATCAAAGTGGGCTGTTTGTTCCGATACGTAATACAAACCATCGGTCCTTAACAATAGGAAGTAGCTAGCGGCAGCTGGAACGGTCGTAAGCTTCGAACAAGGGGAGAACGGTAGTTAACTGCTTGTCCGATCGTCGCGCGGCTGGGAGGTAAACAAATCACTTTTGCTTTCGGCCGCCGTGTGGAGATAGGACCGTGTTCGTCATCGCTCTGCCCGCTTTTGTCGTTTGCTTTGAGTATCAGCCCTCTTTTCTGGTTTAGTGAGTGTGGATGATTGTAAGTACTTGTAGATTTCTTTATTCATTATTGCTGCAATATGAGTGATCAAGAAATGGAGATTTCGCCGCGCCCCCCAGTCGCTCGTAGATGTGTCCCGGGCTGGAGGGGCGTAGATGGCGGCGGATTTAGATCATTCGTGGACGTGGATCCACATGAGGTTTGTACTCGTTGCCGGGGGCGAGAATGCTCCCGGAACGAGCCATGTATAACTTGTATGAATTGGTCCGAGGCGCAGTGGGTTCTGTACGAGGGCAGGAAGAGATTAGGCCTCCAAAGAAGTCATCGGAAAGCTCTCCAGTGACTCCTTTGGTAACTGACACTTCGTCTTCTTTCCTGCCTCCCGGTCAGCCCCCGCGTTTCGCGCCTTCCCCTGCGGGGGGGGGGGTAGCGGAGTCCTTCTCCTCACTCGATCCGTCGAGTTGTGGAGGAGGGCGACCCGCTACCCGGGACGTCCAGTTGTATCGGGGTCTTCCGTCCGCTCTGGTTGGGGTTCTTCTCCCCCCAGGCAGCGAGGGACCCCCAACTTATTCTACCCGACTGTTGCTTCCGCAGATGTGCCACCAGCGAAGGACGACCTGACAGGTGGTGGGAGTCGCTGGGACTGCAGGGAGTGCCAAGTATTCAGGGGTTGCTCCAGCGGTTGGCGGGTCGGCAGTGGTCACTCATGGTGCGGTAACCACTACTGCTACCACCATATCAACACCAGCATATGACATGCCGCCGCATCTCGTGTACACGCCGCTGTAATGACGGTGACGCTACGGCTGCGGTGCACAAACCATTACTGCCGTACCAAAGAGGACGGTGCCACCGCCACCCTGGTTTCTTGTGTTGCCGACCCCGGACTTCCGCTGCCCTAAGAGTACCCCCCTAGACCTGCCGCCAGTGCCGAGAATGCGGTAGCTGCCGACAGGACGCCTGGCTCTCCTGTGGTTCCTGCCGTGCCTGCCGTACCTGTTGCTGTCCCTGCTGCTCCTTTCCTTTCAGATGCTGTACCTGCTGTTCCTGCTGTTCCTGGACCTGTTCCTGTCGCTCCTGCTGTTGGTGGTGCTGCTACAGTCTCAGGTTCTTCCGGACAGGTGCAGTCGGGCCCTGTTGCTTCGGCAACTGCCCCGGCTCCCTCCTGGATGGAAGACCTGACGTCTGTCCTGCGGAGCTGGCAAAGAAGAAGAGGAAGAAGAGGAAGGTGTCGTCGTCGTCTTCGTCGTCTTCTTCGTCGTCTGCTGCCTCCTCTTCCCCTTCGACTTCTAAGGCTAACCAGCGAAGAAGAAGAAGGCTGCCTCCTCCCCCCCTAAGAAGACTCCTTCGGGATCTTCTAAGGGCCCGTCTCGCTCAGGCGATTCGGGGAGCTCTTCTGCTGGTCCTCCTATTCCTTCGGGAACGGGGCCCGTCTCTTCCTCTGCAAAGAAGAAGACGACGGGGACCAGAGGTGTACCAGCCTCGGCTGGTACGTCCTCACCTGGTGTTAGCGGTTCTGCCGCTAAATCAGGTTCTGTCTCGGCCGCTTCTCGTTCGCGAGAAGATACCGAGTGGACGCTCTTCCACGGGAGACCGTCCAGCCAAAGTTTTGACGCCCGAGCTCGCTCGCCGTCAAGACCGCGGCGCGGAGCAGAAGACTGGCGAGAGTCGTGCACACGACTCTCGCCAGGCCAGTGGACGCTCCTCGCAGCGACCAACTGGCTGCTCGGGTTTTGACGTGACGGTCGCTGACCAGCCACGGGTTGAGGCGAGGAAGGAGTCCCACGGCCGTCGGTACCAGCCACGGCTGGTACCATCGGCTCGACGCGCCGAGAGGACGCTGGCCGGCCTCTCGCCGCGACAGAGAGCCTAGCAGGTCACCCTGACCGCCGCTCCCATAGGGACCGCCGGGGTGGAGACGGTAACCAGCAAACAGCTGCGCCTGACGCTAGAGATCAGCGTCAACGTTCTCCAGCCGAGCCACTCGCCCAGGCGAGCGGCAAGGCTAGCCCTGCTGCTCGATCGCCACGACGGGTTGACGATCAGCAGCAGCCCTCCACGCACGCTGGTCCTGGCCAGCGAGCGAGGGGGGGGGGGGAGCGTCAGGTCTGCCTCTAACCCGTACCTTCAACCTCCTCGGGCTACACGGGAGGAGCGATGGTACCGAGGAGTGATCGCGAGAGGTGCGCCGCTCGCGATCACCCGCTATGACGTCCGTAGGTGGCCAGGCACGGTTCTAGGACCGACCAGAACATACGCGCAAGTAGTTGGATGGTGGACCGTCAGAGTCTGACGCTGTTCCTCCCTTCCTTCTGAAGGAGGAGTATCACGGGACTGTTCTTGCTGGAGGGACTGGATGGTCCTACTCCGCAAGACGCAGTCACTCCCGAGATACAGAGGAACTTTGCAGAGGTCATTAAGCTGATTCGTCAGCATAATGACCTTGCGGAAGGATCGCCGCTACCACCGGCGAGCCCACATCCCGGCTCGAGTCATTTTGGGGTCCTAAGAGGGAACCCAAAATGATGGTGGGGTTACCGCGATCAGAGCTTGCAGACTCAGTCCTGGATCAAGTTGAGAATCTCGTCTCAGGACGGGAAGATTCGCTGAAATCCGGACGGTCTTCTAAGCTGCTTCCTCCTCCTCTACAGCGTCAGAGGCGATTTTTACGTGCCTTCGGAAGACCCGATACTGCCGAAACAGGTTAACCCGGAGTTAGCGAGGCTGACTCCAGGTGTGTCCCTGCAGCAGCTCTGTCGGAGAACCTCTGGTTCTCGCAGCAGGAGGCACTTGCCCTGGAATCTACCGCTATGGCAGCATTCCAGGCAGTCTCTTGGCTGGATTTGTGGTCCCTCACAATATCCAAAGTAGCGGCCGGCTCTGGGAGTTCTGCTCTCGAAGACGGACGCTTCTTTCAGGAGACTGTGCCAGTCTGGAGGAAGAGCGATCTCTTACCTCGCCCATCAGACTGCTAACCCTGTGGGCCAACTTGGTTCTTCGACGTAGGGACGCAGTCCTTACCCGAGTGACCAAGGGGGGCCGGGCGTGAGGCGGCACTCGGGCTTCGCAATGGACCAATTAGGAGTTCCCCAGCTCTCTTTCCCGGAGAGTGATGGTGGACGCTGCGGTGGAAAGGCGGCGCACTGATGACAGTGACCGCTTAGTTCACCAGGCAGTCTCGAAGGTTACTGGGCAATCTCGAGCGACTGCGGCTAAGCCAAAGAGCTTAGCTAGCGCTTCCACGGCGGCGAAAAGACGGTTGCACCGTCCAAACCCCGTGCGAAGACTCCTGCTGTTTCAACGTCTGCTAAAGGAGGCCGTAACCAGCCCTCCGCCCAGCCCTCCTTTCCCCGAGGAGGTGGTGGGAAGAAGTCGAAACGAGGAGGGAAACGCTAGGGACGGCGTTCCCCCTCACCTGCTGCCGGAAGTGTGCCTGGCGAGCCATTGGGCAACTTGGCAGCGCTACGGCGCCGAGAACTGGATAGTAGACGTCCTTCGGGAGGGATATCTACTACCCTTCGAGTCTCGGCCCCCCCTCATCGCCAAACCGGTCCACCTACAAACCTATGTCCAGGGATCATCAAAGGACAACGCTCTTCGACAGGAGATCAAGACCATGCTGGCGAAACGAGCTGTAGAAATCGTGGAGGAGCAGTCACCACCGGGCTTTTTACAGCCGCCTCTTCCTAGTGGAGAAGGCATCGGGGGGCTGGCGTCCGGTGATAGACCTCTCTCCCCTGAACCGCTTCGTTTCGCTCGTACGACGCGGTTCACAATGGAGTCGGCACGCTCGGTGCTCTACTCGATCAGGGGGAACGATTTCATGCTTTCAGTGGACTTGAAGGACGCGTATTTTTCAAATACCCATCCATCAGTCCTCCAGAAAGTACCTCCGCTTCATCTTCGACGGGATGGTGTACCAATTCAGGGCACTTTGTTTCGGTCTCTCACCGCCCCACAGTGTGCACGCGAGTGTTCACTCTGGTGTCAGCTTGGGCCCATTCGCACGGGATACGTCTTCTGAGGTATCTCGACGATTGGCTAGTCCTGGCGAGCTCCCGCTCGCAGTTGCTGCAGGACAGAGATCGACTCCTCAAGTTTTGTCTCGATCTGGGATCGTGATAAACTACGAGAAGTCTGATCTCGAACCCAAGCAGAAGATGAAGTACCTGGGGTATGCTGATAGACACGGTAGCAGGGGCAGGTCTTTCCCGCAGACTTGCGTATCAGCAAATTCAGGGAGGCAGCCGGCCGGTTCCTGTCTCGGCAGGACAGGCAGCACAGCAATGGCAAGTCGTGATCGCCATCTGTCGTCACTCGAGAAGTTAGTCCCTCACAGGCGTCTTCACCTGCGGTCTCTCCAGTGGAGGCTAAGGGAGAGTTGGTCTCAGGCCAAAGATCCTCCTTACTTTCCCGTGGGCTCTCACGGACAAGGTGAGGCAGGACCTAGCCTGGTGTCTCGACGACAAGAACCTCTTAAGAGGAGTGCCCATACGTACTCCCCCCCCGGAGATGCTTCTGTTCTCAGACGCATCGACCCGAGGGATGGGGCGCAACCTGGAGGAGTTGCTGACTTGCAGGTGTGTGGGACCATCACGAAAAGCACCTCACATCAATGTCCTGGAACTCAAGGCGGCGTTTCAACGCTCTCCGAGAATTTCAGGACCGCTTGGTGGGACACTCAGTGGTGTTGATGTGCGACAACACCACAGTAGTGGCATATGTCAACAAGCAGGGGGGCTAGTGTCTCTTCCGCTCCATCAGTTGATGGTGCAGGTGCACAGTAGTGGGCCACGGCTCACTCGATAGAGCTGTCAGCACGCTACATTCCAGGCAAAGAGGAATGTAGTATCGGACAAGCTCAGCCGTCGGGATCAGGTGATAGGGACCGAATGGTCTCTACACCAAGACGTGGCGGAAAGGCTCTTCAACCTGTGGGGGCGACCGGGCCGGTCGTAGACCTGTTCGCCACCCGGCACAACAGAAAACTTCAGGTTTTCTTTTTCAGCCGTGCCGGACCCATGGGCAGCTGCAGAGGACGCTCTCCACACCCCTGGGACAACCTCTTCGCCTACGGCCTTTCCTCCCTTCCTGTCTGATTCGGAAAGTGATCAGTCCGAGCGCTGGGTACACACCCAATCTCAGGAATGATCCTTGGTGGCTCCCAAACCGGCCTTCAAGCCGTTTTGGTATCCGGGACCTGGCTTGGCAGCTTCTTGCGGACGCACCGAGAGAGCTACCCAATTGGCACAAACCTTCTAGCCCAGCCACACGTAGAACTGGTACCCACCAAGCAGTCCCAGTCCCTTCAACTTCCACGGACTGGCTGTTATCCCACCATCTCTTGCGAACGAGAGGCGGCTTTTTCTCGTTAGTCGCAGCAAAACAGGAGAATGGATGGACACGTCCCGACAGTCCTCTGCAAGATGTGTACCAGGGGAAGTGGGCTGGTCTTCTGTGGTTGGGTGTCGTAGACAGGGTCTGTTCTCCTCTCAGAGCCACTTCCTTCAGCAGGTAGCGGATTTCCTTGTTGTTTTTCTTCGCCGAGAGAAGCTCCTACTCAGTACCCACAGTTTAAAGGATATAGAGACGGCCCCCTGGCTCTCGTCCTAAAAACTGAGGGGTACCTGGACATCTCGAACTCGTTCGAGATCTCCTTGCTAATGAGGAGCTTCGAAAGGTCCTTGCCCACCCAGGGAACTCAGGCCCCCTGCGTGGGATGATGGACTCTCGGTCCTTAAGGAGTTTGACTCGAAAGGACCCTTCGAAGCCACTCCGAGAGTCGTCAGACAGGGATCTGGACCCTCAGGACCCTCTTCTTGCTGGCCCTGGCATCGGCTGAAGAGAGTAGGGGAAACTACATGGTTCTTTCTTTCTTATGATGTTAAAACCACCAGAGGGCTGGGGATCTGTTGACGCGCGATTTCGTCCCCCGAACTTCGTTGCCAAGACTCAGAAATCCGGTTTGCATCCCTGGACGACAGGTTCCAGGATCGTTTCACGATCCCCTTCCCTTCTGGACTTCACCGATAAACGATGCGGATGATGATGCTGCTTTGTCCCTGTAGAGGGCGATACGGCGCTATCAGGAAGAGAACTCCGACCACCTTCAGGCCCTGAGTGTCGACGCCTCTTGCTTAGTTTAGCACTGGGGTTACCAAGAAAGAAAGTTTCCAAAACAAACACGCTTTCTTTTTGGCTACGTGAGGTGCATCAGGAGAAGCGCACGAGGCTGATTGGTAGCGGACGACATCACCGTACGCTCCGGACCGAGAGGCCCACGAAGTCAGAGGTATCGGTTGGACCCTCCTTAGCGTTCCCGTAAGAACTTCCCGTGGCGCAGGTACATGAAGGCAGGTGTATGGGCCAAACCAGACACCTTCCATGTCCTTTCTACCTTCGGGATATTGCCCCCAGAAAAAAAAAAAAAAAAAAAAAAAAAAAAAAAAAGAAAAAAAACAAGAAAAAAAACCAGGAAAAAAAAAAAAAAAAAAAAAAAAAAAAAAAAAAAAAAAATAAGAAAAAAAAAAAAGGTCCTTGGATTCTTTTTCCTTGGGACCTGTGGTGGCTGCTCAACCAAGTTGTGTAACGCTTACCCCGCATCCCGAGCAGGCAGAGAACAGCATCGATTTACCTGGTATGACTGGGAGAATTGAATGTGGCGAATGAGGAGTTCGTGATAGGGCTTCTCTTCACCATCTTTCCTCTACCTCTACCTGTGTGGGCAAGGGAGGTACGGTCCCGTTACCACCCCGCTGGAAGGGACGTCCAGATGGCAGGTAAGCTACTCGACCGAGCTCCAATCCTATCCCTTTTAACTAGGGAATGGAGTGGTATAATCCACCCCACTTTATCCTTACCAAGGGGGAGGAAGTGGGATGCCATACAGAAGACAAACCCATGACTTTATATTTGCTCATGTACAGGAAAACAGTTCTTACAAGCTAGGTACGAAGAGATACGCTTGGGCCTCTCTCTTAGTAACTCGGCCCAGAGGGTCTTGACCATTGATCCTGCGGTCAGCACTTACCCCGATTCAATCGGACAGAGCCTTAGGATCCCTCCTCGGCTCTTAACGACCAAGGGAGGAATTCCAGGGCATGGACGTAACACCAGTCCTGTTCAATCTACAAAAGACTCCAGATTCCTCCCACCAAGAAGTGAGGTCCTTCCTATTGTTAAAGGACCGACATGGTTTGTATTACGTATCCGGAACAAATGGACACTTTGTCGAAAATTGCAATTTTTTACCTAAACTATACAAACCTGAGGATCCATTTACATATAGTCCCCTCCTCATGCCACCCCTCCACTCTGCGTATTTTGCATTTTGGGCCAAAATCCCCGGGCCAAAACCCCGCAAAAGTGATTTGTTTACCTCCCACCCCGCGACGATCGAACCGGAAAAGCAGTTAAACTACCGTTCTCCCACCCCTTGTTCGAAGCTTTACGAACCGTTTCCAGCTGCCGCTAGCCTACTTCCTATTGTTAAAATGGACCTCAGGTTTGTAATAGTTATGGCAAAAATGCAATCTTTTCGACAAAATTGTCATTTGTTTTAGAAGATGGTTGTATGGAAAGGAGGGCAATTTCCTCCTCCAAGAATCTCTTGTGAGGCCAAAATCGCCAATTTCCTGTTCCATCTAAGAAATGTAGACAAGCTTCGCAGTATCAACAATTAGAGAGTACAAAAGAATTATGCTGTCAACCAGGTCCTTCCAGTCATAGAGGCCTAGATTTGACGAATGATAGGGATCTTACACACGATCTTTTCTGGGAAAAGATTTTTTTTTTCCCCCCAAAAAAACCTTTTTTTTTTTTCCCCCCCCGACAAACGTCAAAAGTTCCACAGGTTAAGACGCCTTCATCGGGAATTTAGACATAAGTTCTGCAACGTTTTTAATGGTGAGTCCCTTTCGAACCTTTTGCAACAGGCTTCGCTGAAAAGAACTTAACTAGAGGGAAAAAAAAAAAGGGGAGGAAAGGCCGGCTCCCTTTCCTAACCACCCTAGCCACAGCGAAGAGGGGTGAGTGATGATACAGAAGCAATTTAGCAAAAAATGTTTGGGATTATAGGGGACACAATGCAGTCTGTTCCTTCGAGTCCTTCCTTTTTAGTTAAAAAACGAGAATCCTTGCCAATCCCTGGCCCAAGAGCTTTGATATCTAGGGATTAGCAGGGATCGTTGGTCGGAGCCCAGAAAGAGTCCTGTGCCCTGTCATGGGCCTCAACAAAATTATATCTGGATAGAACAAAACAAAGTTAGAGGTTCAATCGGACAAATCTATGGTGTTCTTGTGGAAAAAACCTTGAATTTTACCAATTGTCTAAGGAACGCTTTGAGGCGTTTCTTCTTGAGAAGCACCATCAGGGAGGCCCATTCGTCCTGACCCAGATAGTGATCTGAAAACTTCTGAAAGTTGCAACTGCTCATGAAAGTTAGAGATGTCGCAACTTCAATGGCATGTTTCAGAAGAATATGGCCGCTCAGCGAACCAAATTTGTGAGCACCCACATATTGGCGAAGCAACTCTGTGGTTCGCTTTCAAACACTACCTCAGTGGGATGTGAAAGTTGGCAATATGAGAAACTGCTTTTCGCTTGGACCATACATATCAGCAGATTCAGTTTGGGTAGCGGGAAAGCGTGGCACGAATCCCTATCCTTTAGAAAATGGATAGGAGGTTGCTTTTTTGTATTATGGTTGTTGGTTTTTTTGGTTGTAGGGGTCCGACCGCTAGAGGCGGGACTTCCCTTTAGTTAAAAGCCTTTAAAAGTTTGTCCGGGGACTAACTTTGCTAGGCTAGGTTCAGGTGGTGGTTTTTTCTTTGCTTCGTTGCCCTTCAAAGTATGGTTCAATATGGTCTCTAGGACACCGTTGTTTTGGTCACGCCCCATGTTGTCAGAATCATCTAGAACTCACCAGCTATTACAGGTCAACGTCCGTGCTGGAGACTCTAGTAAAGCAAAAAGCAGACTTGGGTTGACAGTAATCACGAAGTCAGCTATGCTAACAGGTAAGGAAACCAAGATTGTCTATCATCTGCATGTGAAATGTTTTCCCACCCAAAATCCGTTTTAGTTCTAGTTCGCCTCCCCACCTCCAATGGTGGGAATCAGCTATATATTATAATCTGGACAGGTAAGTGTCCATTGAACAAAATGATATTGTTATGATACCAATAAAGTTTTGTTCCATACTTTACCTGGCAGAATAATACAATAACAAGTTTCTTTTGTTCTCACCCGTATTTTTTACCCCCCAACCTCCCCCCGCGGGGACAGTGGGGCCATTAAAAATCTGAATAGAAAAATGGGAATGGTTCCTACACCCGCCTACCCAGCAGGCGGGGGATGGGTACGAACCACCTGGCCGACCACTGCGTGTGCCGCCGGGTAGTTTTGGAAATTCTGTCGGACTTCGGAGAATACAGCTATATATATATATCTGCCAGGTAAGTATGAACAAACTTTATTGTATCATAACAATATCATTTTGTGTGAAAGTGAAATCGCAGGTGCAGTATTCTTTTTTTTTCATTTTCATATATTATTTTGATTGCATCAATATTCATAATGGATCAAGGTTTCCGGTTCTTACCCGGGAATTGTTTCATTACCCTTCCCTTTTATTTTGTGTGAATCTGAAATCGCAAGTGCAGTATTCTTTTTCATTTTCATATATTTGATTGCATTAATATTCATTATGGACGCTCTTACCCGGAAATTGATCCTTACCCTTCTATTTTGTGTGAAACTGAAATCGCAAGTGCAGTATTCTTTTTCATTTTCAGATATTATTTTGATTGCATCAATATTCATTATGGATCAAGGTTTCCACTCATAACCGGGAATTGATCCTTTCATCCTTGCGCTCGTGCCAAGAGCGCGAATGCTCTCGCCCGAGCCCTTTATTTTTGTGTGAAAAGTGAAATCGTAAATTTCACTTTCACAGGATTCTTTTTCATTTTTTATATCTTATTATTATTGATTGCATAAATTTTCATTATGGATCTAGATTCCGCTCATACCCGGGAATTGATCCTTATTCCCTTGCGCTTGGTGCCAAAGGCACAATTGCTCTCGGGCCGTGCCGTGTATTAGTTTGGGTGCAGTGGGTGCTGTGTGGGGTAGGGGAAGCGAAGGCCTGCCAAGAAGTCGTCGGAAAAGCTCTCCCGCGACTCCCTTGGTAACCGATTCTTTGTCTTCTTTCCTGCCCCCCCCCACTCAGCTCCCACATATGGCACCTTTCCCCTTCGGAAGGGGAGTACAGTGGGGCATCGCTTATTCACGGATCAGTATTCACGGATCCAGTTAATCACGGGTTTTTTCTTGGACCGCTTCTCATGCTACATCACTGGTATGAATCGCTGCATCACGTGTTTGTCGTGTTGCGTATGCGATGTTTTCGGTAGGCTAACCCTCGGCCGTGGTCCGATAACTACCACATTCATTTAAAGACTCATATAATGATATTAACTGACAATAAAGGTAATAAAACCATTCTCACCTAATATATTATTGTCCTATCTTCGAAATAAATAGCCTATTCAAGGTTTATGTACGACGTTCTTATTGGTAGGCTAAGCGTAGTTGCAGTGCGATAACCACCAACGTACACAAACAGATTCACATTATGATATTAACTGACAATAAAGGTAATAAAACCATTCTTACCTTATATATTATAGTCATATCTTCATAATAAATAGCCTATTCAAAGAATAATTCCACATCATTGCACTCAACTTATCGTCGGAGTGGCCAGCCACAAAATGTAAGCATATACCTTACGAAAATGGTTTATGTATACGGTTGCGTTCAAAGCGACATTTTTTGTTTGATAAACTTTAGAAATTTTAATAGTAGTGGTAGTGTAATTACAGAAGTAATAACATTAAGGCTAAAATTAATTCGAACTTCATTATTATTTTGGCAGTATTCGTATATAACTTCTCTGAACAATGAAGTCATACAAACGCTATTTGTTATAGATTATCGTAAGTATTGCTGTTGTTATTGGCGACGAAGCGTAAACGAAATACATAAAAAGCATTTTTTACCTCTATATTATCGTCATATCTTCATAATAAAAAGGCTATTCGTGGAGGTAATTCCATATCAGTGAATCAATTTTATCTATGCGAGGCCAGCCAGCTGACAAAATGTACGTACATATATGAAAATCAAATTATGGTAGCGTTCACAGCAAGATTATCTTTCGAAATTTTTATAGTACGTATTCATGCTACGTAGTAATAATGTTTTGGAATATATGTAACCATTAATTTTCAATACAAAATATCATCGTTATTTTGGTAGTGAATAATAGTTTAGAATTAAGGGATTTTTGACGTAAGGAAAATCTATTTCTGGGTGATTGGTTCGTGTCGCCCAGCGAAATATCCCTTTAATCCATTATTTCTAAGGTATGAACTAACAATACCAGAGAATAAATAAAATAAAGAAAAAGGTCAGTATAACTGACTTGCTCACCCTCCAGAGGGCGTCAGTATGAACAACCTAGGGCGAGTGAGACCACTACCACGAACCTCTTACCAATAGAAATCTCCTACGACAAAAACCCCACAAGAGGGGAGCCGACCCCACGAAAATAGGCAGCGACTACTACTACTCCACCCCACGCTACCGACGCTGCGCCTCCTGGTGCCATCCTGAAGTTTAGCAGACAATCTTGAGCGCAGGGATGGGTAGGGTGGGATTTCACTGGGCGACACGAACCAATCGCCCAGAAATAGATTTTTCCTTACGTCAAAATCCCTTTTTTTGGGCTGGCTCAGTTCGTGTCGCTGCGCGAAATCGTACCAGAGAATTAGCACAAGATTGTAAATGAAAATAAATAAGGTCTCAATAAAACTTAAAATAAAATAGATTATTATAATTGCAAGAAAATATATATATACACAATTGTTTATACATTTAGAAAAATAATACTTAAGATTAGCTTAAAGTTTAACATATAGTACAGGGCTTCATGGGAATATATGTTGAACTTAACATCTGTGTATACTTATCACATACAATAATAAAGTAAAGCATTATAATAAATAAAATGATTCTGAACAAACTTAGAATACAATATAGTAAATAAATTTATATATTTTATATGGTAAATAAATTTATAGATCTTAATAGACAAAAACCCACCCTAACCATTGTAAATGGATGTGTTCACCCCCTAGCATAAAATAAGGGACCACATCATAGAGATCATTATATACAATCAATGTGGTGACCCTAGCAAAAACTAAGGGACACCCACTGTACCATCACAAGAGCAGCTAAGACTCAAGGTAGACGTTAGATGAACATGGTAGGTTAGACAAACTGTTGACTGAGATAGGTAGAAAGGAGATCTGGATCTTCAACTTAAGATTAAGCAGAGTCGGGGAACTATGTTTACCCGCCAGCAACTGCTGAAAATTTCAGAGATTCCAAGGACTTTAAGTAATGACAGCTTTAATACTGTCGGCGATTTCCATCCAGTATACTTTTTCAAATCATTCAAAATTCATGTGTTGGAAATAGTTAATTGAGGTGGCAACTGCCCTGACATCATGAGCTTTAGGGAAGGAATCAGGTTTGCTTGTTTAATAAAGTACAGGATCTGTTGCCTGATACCTTTAATTGATAAAGTACCACCTTTTTCTCTTCTAAAGAGAGGACCCGAAGAGGATGAGGATGTCCTGGACAGAAGGCTCGTAAGGTCGATACTGGACAAAGAGAAACATCTTGCGGAAGGGGTATAACCTTCCACGGTTCCCACCTCAACAAAGGATCCTCATTCTTTGCTAAAGCTACGATCCGGGTTTTAAAGTAGAACTTCCCCTGAGGGAAGAATTCTATATGATTCGGATCTCTGGATAACGCCGACAGTTCTAAAATTCTAGCTCCTGAGCCAAGCTTAATAAAAATAGAGTTTTTCTTAAGAGCATTATAAATGAACATGTCGTATTGTCTGTTTCTGAAGCCAGCTTTAGAACATCATTCAAGAACCACGACACTGATGTAGGCTTACTGAAGGTCTAAGTCTAGCACAAGCCTTGGAATAGACGAGAATAAGAATCTGTCAAGTCTATGTTGAAACCGAGTTGAAAATCTTCTTCAAGGCTGACTTGTTTGTCGTAATAGTGCTAGCTGCTAAGCCCTTTTTCGAATAAGGATCTGAAAAAGGATATAGCTGAATTGATTGTCATGATTTTAATGTCTGATTCTCTCAGGAAGATTGCCAACTTTTTGACTGCAGCATCATACTGTCTCAAAGTTGAATCTCTTTTATCAGATTCCAAGAAAAGAATATTTCGTGGATCGATATCTGCATCTCTTTTAGCCGCAA
This sequence comes from Macrobrachium nipponense, assembly GCF_015104395.2. NCBI lineage: Eukaryota > Metazoa > Arthropoda > Malacostraca > Decapoda > Palaemonidae > Macrobrachium > Macrobrachium nipponense. The sequence continues at coordinate 48,762,021 of NC_087207.1, forward strand.
ACTTCATGAAGTCCATAAAGTTAGGGTTTTGAGAATTCCTGAAGAAGCGAACACAGTCTTCTTTGTACTGACTGGGAGAGCCTCCGGGATTGGGAATCCGAAGAGGACGAAGACCCAGTTCCAGAATCAGAGGGTACCAGTTGCTCTTTCGGCCATCTGGGGGCTACTAGAGCTACTTGACCCTTGAAGTCCTGAGTTTGTGCAGTACCTTCAGGAGAAGATTCACTGGAGGAAGACATAAATCTTCTCCCAGTTGTTCCAATCTGTGGACAGGGCGTCCGTGGCATAGGCCAGAGGGTCCAGGTTGGGGGCCACATAACATGGAAGTTTGTGGTTCGCTTGAGATGCGAATAGATCTACTTGCAGACCTGGAACCCTCCGGAGAATCCATTGGAACGAACTGTTGTCCAGTGACCATTCCGACTCCAGAGGAACTGAGCGGGATAGAGCATCTGCTATGACGTTTCTCACTCCAGCTATATGGGTGGAGGAGAGGTGCCAACTGAACTTGTCCGCCAGAGAAGATGGCTACCATGACATGATTCAGATGTCTTGACTTGGAGCCTCCCCTGTTTACGCAAAGGACTACCACTGCGCTGTCCACGAACTAACTGTGAGAGTTCTTTGGCGGACGTAATCTCTTCAGAGTCAAGAACACCGCCATCGCTTCCAATACGTTTATGTGAAGCTGGCGGAACTGAGGTGACCAGTTGGGTCCTTGAACCTTCTTGAACTTGAGAATATCCTCCCCAGCCGCTTAATGAAGCGTCTGTGTGGATGGTAATTCCCGGAGGAGAAACTGAAGGGGTAACTGATGGACAGGTTCTTCAATTTTGCCCAAGGGCGCAGACGATTCCGTAGAATCTGTTGGGATTGATGACAACTTGTCCCTGGATCTGACATTTGCTTTCGTGAGCGCCAGATCCTGGTTAGGTCTTTCAGTTTGGCTTTCATCAAGATGTTTGTCACTGAGGCAAATTGGAGGGAACCCAGGATTCTTTCCTGGCTTCTTGAAGCATATTTGTGCTTTAGAAATTGCTTTACTGACTTCGCTATTTCTTTCTCTTGGCTGATGGAAATCGACAGAGTATGGGAGGATAGATTCCATTGAATGCCCAGCCACTGAAAGTTGGACTCCGGAGTGAGTCTTGACTTTGTTCTGTTTATCTTGAACCAACCAGATACTCTAGGAACTGGATTACTTTCAGTGTGGCTTTGTGACATTCCTCGACTGTTGGAGCCCAAACCAATCGTCGAGATACGCTACTACCATTATCCCTTGAGACCTCAGTTGTTGGACGACTACTTCCGCCAACTTCGTGAACACCCTGGGTGCCACGTTCAGACCGAAGGGAACTACCTTGAAGGAGAATGCTTGATCTCCTAGCTTGAAGCCCAGATAAGGGCGAAAGTGTCTTGCAATAGGGATATGATAGTATGCGTCTGTAAGATCGATAGAGGTGGTGACGGCCCACGGGAAGTAAGGTCCGCACCTGCGAGATAGTCAGCATTTTGAACTTGTCGCAGCGAATGGCCAAGTTTAAGCGGGACAAGTCTAAGATTACCCTTCTTTTTTGTGAGCCTTTCCTTTGGCACGCTGAATAAGCGACCTTGAAACTTAATCCTGTTGACTCTCGCTATTGCTCCTTTCTGAAGGAGGTCTTCCGCATACTCCGTCATTTCTTTTGATGGAAGTTGAAGGAATGGTCTGGATGGAGGAGAATCCGCAATCCAACTCCACCCAGGCCTTTTGACACAATGCTCTGTGCCCATTGCGGAATCCCCACCGATGCCGGAAGAGAAACAGCCTCCCTCCTACCTTCGAGCTCTCACTGTTGCTGGGTTTGAGTGACCTCCGTCCGCGGCCTCAAGGAAGTGTTTTCCCCTGTTAGAGACCTTCCTGATCCTCTCTGACGAAAGGATCCCCTAGCTCTTCCTCCCCTGCCAAACCGGTCATAGTGCTGAAAGGCCTGGCCCTCGAACACTTGGTTAAAGGCTGGGGAGACAGCGTAGGAGGTGGAAGGCTGAGGCGGGGGGGAAATCACATAAATAGGTTGTGACTGAGCTTTAGAAGTAGAGGGTTGGGCTGATTGTACCATAGGTACAGCCGAAACAGCCTGGGTAAAACGTTGCTGCTTCTTTTGGTAAGGCTGGTAATGTTTAAGTTTCTTCTGAGACTTACCTTTTGTAGCTTTTGATCTTGGCGTCTCTTAGCTGTGAGACCCCAACGATCTTTAAGGCGCTGGTTGAGCCTTGTTGCTTCAGCTTGGACCTCCTTGACCACCATCGACTCAGGAAAGAGGTCTGCCCCCCAGATGTTGGAGGAAAGCAACTTATTCGGCTCATGACGAATAGTTGCTTCCTGGAGGACATGCTTCCGGCAGTTAATCCTAGCTGTAGCAAACTCAAACAGATCAGACTGGACGGTATGCGTCTGGGACTTAGTCAGGAGCTTGAAGAGCGGCTCTGAAGCATAAATAGCCGCTACTTCCGTCATTGCCATGGTATTCATGGACCTGGCAAGCCTAGACTTGGCCTCAAATTCAGCTTGAATGAGGCTGTCAGGGAGCCTAGGCAGCTTCTCGCCAAACTGATCCATAGCGCAGTCTGGTTTGAGCTTGCCAGCTGAAAAGGTGTTAGGCAAATCTTCCCACAATTCTCCAAGTGAAGGGAGCAAAGGAGATGTGGGGTCTGCTTCCCTTAATTGAGGTAACGATTCACCTTTGCTGGGCAGCCGGAATGGTGACCGTTGCTATCTTGGTAGGAAGGGAAGAGGAGTTCCCTCCTCCATCGTAAAAATGGTGAAGGGACTCTTAAAGGCTTGTATTCTCGTGTTAGAACAATCCATCTCCTCTAAACACCTGAGCCATTCTCTTGAGCCTGGTCACGTGAGTAGAGGACTGTCTCCTTCGGTACCTTATCTTCTCGTTCATGGCTGCGTCAGTAAGTCTGCATAGCCAATGAACGGCGTTTGGAGGCCCTCCGGGTAGAACTCGAAGTCCTCAATCCTTCGAGTACCACATTCCGGGATAGAGATAAGGCCTTTTAGCACTAGACCTAACTCGCATGAATCCATTGATATATGATGGAATTCAAAGGTGTCAGCTGTACAAACTTTATTACTCATGGCATCTAAACAGTGAGTGAACTTATTAAGTCTCTGATGACCGTAAATGTTTCCTTATTAGGGGAAATCAATACGTGTCCCGTCAGATTGGATATTACTGGTACTGAGTTATTCGCCATGAAAGTTGGGAATGGTGCAATTTTCTATGCTTGCCAGGCATCAGAAGAATCAAAGGGAATGGTAATCATGATCCTGTAATTCTCAACACTTACTGATATTAAGCTATAATAAAATTCTATCTTATGGGCGTCTAACAAAGGAACATAACCCAGTTTCTCTCGTCCGTTCTCCAAAGTTAAAGTCAGATCTTTGATAGGCAAAAGATGTGGCGACAGAACACCCTTTGTGGCTAGCGTGATAGCTTCCACATAGTCTTTTGATTTTTCAATAAAATGTGAAATTTTGGTGCGGATATGGTCTACTTCAGAACTGTAATACGCTAATGTTGCCAGCAAATTTTGCACTTCCATCATCTGATTGACATTACAAGAATGTTCATTCACCAAAGTCATAAGTTGATTAATTGATGATAATTGTTTATGAAGTTCGGAAAAAACTAATTCGTTTTCATGTTGCAAAAACTCAATTCTCTTATTCTGATCATTAATTTTAAGACGATTTGAAATTCCCAAGCTTAAACTTGCAACAGACCCGAAGACGTTCAGTGCAGCAAATATAAACGGGTTACGTCTTTCTAGGCTACTGTGCCGCACGGTCCACATCAGCAGATCCCGAGCCAGACATTCGGCTTCAGCAGTTTTGTTTTGCAAGTCGAAAGATAACATTTCTGCAACGCTTAGAGCTTGTGCTAGCTAAATCTCTGGATTAAAGGGAAAATGACGTTGATGTAACTGGTGCAATGATTCGGCAAACTGTGACAAGTCGCTTTTTAGGTTAATGACGTCATCTTCTGGCAGGAAAATCGCTCGCAAATCAACTTCTATAACTATATTGCTTGCTGTAATGAAAACGTCCTCTGTTCTTTCAATTATTGAGCCATGTGTAAAATGTATATCTTTTGTTTTAGCACTCTTCCCACATGACAAGAATGTCTGAACGAACAATACCGCTCCTAACAATATAAGCTTCATGTTGGAAACCTGCAATGAGTGAAATATATGTAATTACATACTCATGTTTTAAAATATGTTTTAAAAATTATTCACTACATACAAACAGAAAAAATGTTTTCATACAAATATTATATATACATACTTTATCATACAAGTTTCATAGATACGTACATTTTTATTAGTTATGTTTCATATATACATAAATTTCTCTCTCTGCCTTACTACCCATTTTTTATCTGCGAATATGAGCCACCGGTATTATCCTCACATCAGTGGGTTGGGACATGTTTTGAACTTTAATCTGTTGGCCGTTAATATTTCTAAAATGCTAAACGGGCCTTCAAACTTGGGTGTTAGTTTGTAATTTAGTCCTTTACGTACATATACTTGTATGTATACTTTGTTGCCCACGGTATATGTTTTAGTGACTTAGCGGATTTTATCATGATTTCTTTTTCATTATGATTTGTGATTCTTCTAAATTCTTACGAAGTATATTATTATTCGACTCACGCTTGCTTCCATAACATCCCGTAGGGGATTTGATAAATGGGTTGTAGGCGTAAATACATGGAAAGGTGTTCTAGCTGGGGTACCGTACAGTGCCTCGTGCGGCGACATTTTGATAGATACATGATATGAATGGTTAAGAGTGCTTAGAACCGCAGGTATGGCAATATCCCAGGGGTCCCATTCCCCGAGCGTAACTTAATATGTGTAACACCTTTCTATTTACCCTCTCCACTAGCAATTAGACTCTGGGTGGTAGATCATGGTATTGATTTTCTTTATGCAAAGGAATTCGCACAACGAGTTAAGGAAATGATTATTGAATTCTCCTCCCGAGTCAGAGATTATCATGTGTGGAATTCCATGTTTACAAATGTAGCACTCGTAAAATTTCCTAACGCATTCAATTGCGGTTTTAGTTTTTAGTGCTATCAGCTCTGTATATCAAGTCAAGGCATCTATTATTACTAAGAGGTGCTTATTTCCTCGGTCTGACTCGTAAAACCCCTGACAGGTGTCTTCGTGTGCCCTTTGTTTTCAAAAAAACCTGACAATGCGACAATTAGCTATGTGTGTTTTTTATATCTGTAAGCATCGTATGCCAGTAACAAAACAATGATTTGGCTTTCTGTGACATGATAGAGAACCCTGGATGACATGTAATGGATTGGAATGCAACCAGTTTAAGACGGTTGGTATAAGTGAGATTGGTACCATTACCTGGTCGTTAGTCACCTGTGGTGTGTTGCGGGTTTTCCTTGTCATGGACCTACACAGAATATTATCCTTAATTATATAATTCTGCTGTGTATACTTAACATATTCCTTTTCTGTAGGATTCCTGTTCAAAGCATCTATTCATTTTCTTTAACTGCTGATCTTTTCTTTGTTCAGTCTGTATTAGTTCAGCGCTCCAACCGGGGTTTTCCTGTTCAGATACAGTTTTAACAATAGGCACGGATGTTGATATATCACTAGTTCAGCTAATGGCTCTGTACGCTATGGCGGGGGGTTGCGTGATAATGCGTCAGCAATGATATTTGCTTACCCTGGTAGATATCCGATCCTTGCACCAAAGTCTTGAATGATCATATGCCACTGAGTTCTTTTGGGACTGTGACTAAAGCCTTTAAAGAAGTCGGTAAGGGGCTTATTGGTCAGTAAGAACCTTGACAGGAATAGCCGTTATATGAACTTAAATCCACTAGTGAGTTAATAATAGCTAGCCCTTCCTTATCTATTAATGCATATTTACTTTCAGAAGGTCTCAGTTACGTGAATAAAAAGCTATAGGGAAAAACTGTTTGTCATATTGCTGAAGCAATACCCCTCCTACCCCTATGTCCTGAGGCATCTGTTGCAATAAAGAATTCCTTACCAAAGTCAGGAAATTTTAATATAGGTGAACTACATTATTCATCCTTCAAAGTATCAAACGCCTGTTGATGCTTCTCAGACCATATGAAATCTACGCCCTTCTTCGTAAGATCGGTAAGAGGAGCGGCTATAATTGAGTACATAATTGCGTATGAAACAGCAGTAATACCCACTACAGCCTAAAAATTGCTGTATCCCCTTGACGTTAGTAGGTACCGGAAAGTTACTGGATAGCCGACACCTTATCGTGGACTACTTTAAGACCTTGACTAGACACCGTAAAACCTTTTAAATAGACTAGTTCTGTTTTGAAAAATTCACACTTAGTTATCTTTACCCTTAAGTTATGCTGCCTTAGTCTCTGTAGCGCTAGTTCTAGTTTACGTAGATTCAGAGTGTCGGAAAGGATTAACGTTTCAGATCCTGGCAAAGTTTTCTTTACACCCACTGATATATTTGAAGTTACGTTCGGCTCGAGAGTTTGCGTGCAAGCTGCTATTATACGGGTGTGCGAGAATTCTGTTGGGTCGCTTGGATAATGTCTTGACTCATGAGACAAGTGATTGGTTCCTCATGTACGTTACTGTTTGGTTGTTTGTCTCTTTTTTGTCCAAAACTAATTTTAAGGTGTTAAGAAGACTTATAGAATTTTTCCTTTGATAGACACGCCATGTTTGGCAGGGGCTAAGGTAATGTTTTGAATGCCCATAGATGGGTATCCTATAATTACAGCTGGATACATATCAATGTTTTGTACAACGATAAAGGTATCGGTAAACGTGTGCTTACCGACCTTGTACTGAATATGAGTTACTCCTACTACATTTAATTCATTATGTCCAATACCCGAGAGCCTCACTACCAGACTTCTCTATAGGGAAGTTTGAAAACAACATGTGATGAGTCCGCAGATCCATGATATTACGTGGACCTACACCGGAATAAAAAAACAGTGTGACGGGTTGTGCTCTAGATTTACGGCATGCAATGTAGGACGTAATTCATCTTTACTTATTATAGCATGTATCTGCTGGAAGTCTACGGGGACCTGTACTGATTTTTTGGATTCGGTCGTGTGGTTCATAGGAAAATCCCTCGCAATGATCTTGTAAATGATTAAAGTTTGTTTTATTTTGGGGATTCAAAGGAATGTTTTTTTGTTCATTTTGTTTGATACGAATGTAAAACCCCCCAACCAAAGCGGGTTCTCTCCCCCGCTTGAGTTGATTACGTGGTATTTGCTTTGCTTTGCACACTCAGAAAATTTGCCTGATTCTGTGAGTTCTGGTTCGACGGTGCAGGAACAGAGTTACTTGAAGCACGATTTGTTTGTTTATGATTTTGAACAGCGTTGCTGTTCGCCTGTTTCTTCTTATAGTACTGAGGATTCTTCTTCTTATTATCATTGGCAACGTTTTGCGTGTTTTTAGCATTCTGTTGTTGGTTACGTGAGAAGCAACGATTGTATGAATGAGTGGAGCTGTTATGAATTGAACAATAACGCGTTCTGCAGTCTCCAATCATGTGGCCTGATCGCTTACAATTGTAACAAGTCACCCCTGCTGCATTATTATTGACTATATTTACTTGTTGTGGTTTACTTTCATATTTTGCACTTGTGTAAGCAAGGGATCGAGATCAGTGCACTTAGACATGTGTTTTTTTATCTGTTTATACATATCACTTAGACGTGTTTTTTTATCTGTTTATACACGTCTAGTTCCGTACTGTCGGGCATTAGCTTCTTGTCAAAACACCGTACTAAAGCTTCGGGCAAGTGAAATATGTGAGCCTGATAAAATCTTTCACGGCAATATTTGCCTCTCGTAACCAAGTGGAATTATGCAAACTATCCTGATATTCATTTAGTCGGTTGGCAATTAGTGCTGCCCTCCCTACAACATTAAGCTGAGCCATAGAGGCCTGATTAAGGATGTTCCTCAAAGCTAAAACTATGTCTAAAGCCTCTTCACCGCTATATATGGCATGTAACCTAATTTTAAATTCATCCCATGTAACCGCCTCTTGGAAAGAAACACCTCTCAGGTACGAACCTGCATCTCCTTTAGCAAAGTCAATGAAACTTTTAGCTTCCTGTAATTGTACAGATGGGTCAGTGATGCATTTTGCGTTTAAATGAGCATCTACTGACGAGATCCAAGACTCAACACTTTGAGGTAGGAACCCATTGACCCGACCTTGAAAAGGAGCAATTGCAGATCGCGCACTTACCAATATCACACAGGATTGGGGTTACTGGGTGCGGGAGAGCTGGCAGCGCTTTGGTAGCCATGATTACTCATCCAGTGCGTAAACGCATATGCAATATAAAATAAAAATGTGTTGCAGATAATAACAGAGTCCCCCCCAAAATATCAGATTAAAAACAAATTATATGATAAAGATATTTCCGGAGAGCTTCTGGAAGAAAAAGGAATTAGCAACAAAGATAAAAAAGGTCTGCAGGGCGAGAATCCGTAGTTGAAGATAGATTCCTGCAAGGAAGGAAGATTAAGATTACGTATAACTCACCCCCAGGAATAATGGACGAACGACCCATGTATGGAGAACACTCACTGAACACACACCAAATGAATAAAAGATTGTACTTAGCTGCGTATTTAAGAGAGAGATCGTAGTTGTTTGATGGCGTCACAGCCTCGCCTTCTCCGCGGTGACCGATATCTCTTCTCGCCTCCTGATCATGCGTTATTTATTTTTTTGTAGAATGCTTCGCTTCCCGCCTTTGTAGATCCGATGCTGCAAACACGTCCGGTTTGATTCTTGAAGATATGTGTTGAAGTCATTCTCTAAACGTTGATTTAGCCTCTTGAATGCATCTCGATGAAGGACATTTATTAGTGTTCGTAGGATGCTTATAGTTGCCTCTGTTGATTGAGGATCCTCTTTCCTCTGTTGACTTTTGATATGTTACATTTTTTATGATTCCGTTTGCTTCAGTTGATGTAGAGACGTCCGACTGCCACCAATATACGGGTCTTGCCTAAGTATAGCTTGCGACTGTCATACGCAAGTATGGTGTGTCTACTTCCCATTTTGTCAGAGTGACATCGATGCAGAGAGATTTCTAAGTTCCCATTAGTATCTTCCTTAAGTGTAGAGGCGATGACTCAAACTCTGAGTTAACAAACTTAACAATTTATTAAGAACTACATCTCTGGAGTAGAGGAAGAGTTAGTTTCAGAGAACTGCTCTTGATGAAGAGAAGTAGAGATCTAAAGTTACAAAGTCTTTCTCAAAGATAGAAGAACAAAGCTTATCTCAGCATGCATAACATACAGACAGACGAATGTGACTAGGAAGTCATGTTTACCTCTGCAGGTGATAGGTCACCAGCTTCTCATAGGAAGTCGCTGTGACCTGTTTTGCCAGACAATGCTAATGATTACACAGGCAAAATGCAAACCAGGCCACTGCAAGCATAGCACGGCAGTGTCTAGCTCGTCCTGTTATGAATACATATCACACTCCTATCTCGCCAGTGACCCCGTGGGTCATGGGTATTTTCACATATTTAAAATATATGTTTAATAATGTATTTTATTACACATCCCCCCCCTAAGATTATGGCATGGCAGAATGGCATAGTATTAAATGTAAATAATCAGTGAATGCAATAAGCAAATATGTATTAAATACATATTTATATACTGTACACACGAAGAAAATATGCAAGAAAAAAAAATCTTATAGGAAAAAGCAATGGTTAATGCACAGGTATCACAGCATAAATTGACATGCATGGCAACAACATGAATATGCATAAAAATATGTCTGCAAAAATTAAATTGTAAGCCAGTTTGGCTTATCAAAAATAGAAGACAAGAAAAGCACAAGGGACAATATAAGACAATTTTACAGTGGCACAAGCATGAGCATGGGTTAACACTCACATCACCCATGGCATACTCGCCCATCCGCCTTTTGGACGAGGTGGAGCGGGGTCTGGGCGTGGAGAAGTGGCTGACGACGTTGGGGCTGACGTTTTATCACTTTCAGGGTTGCTTCCAGTTTTCTAAGTGACACTCGACTGCTTCTACCCAGGTTTTGGTTACAGGATCCTGCACTCTTACCCTGCAGCCTACAACATTTTTTATATATTAGGCCCATCATTGGGTTGGGGGCGACTACTGAAAATTTGTGAAAAAACCACAGAACTGGCAGGGGCACCTGTATCCAGAGGGTATTTATTCAACAAAATAATAGCATTGGCCATTTTTGATGATCCAACTCAGTCAGGAACATTCGGTATGAGCTACACACACACACACGCACGCCGGGAGCCATCCCTGCTCCTAACTCATGCTTCTTAAAATCACATATTTGAAATTTATCTTTTAAAACATTAAGAATGTAAACATAAACCAAATCTTTGATTGATTCACATTAAGGGATAATAAATGCATTTTAGAAGCAAAAATGAAAGTCTATCCAAGTTACATTGGCTTTACGTAGTCCTCTGCTATTCTATTTAGGTGGATATCGCCCAACTTTTATGGATTTTGAAATTTGGTAAATTTCTTCATTTCCTTTAAATGCTAGGCATCATACAGTACCACTAGTCTTGACTGTTCTAAGTTAATGTTGCGCATGGGGCGTAGACTTGTTTGCTGCTTTGTGTCAAGTCCTGAGATATCCTTGTGTATTTGTATGAGTTAGCAAGTGTGTATGTGATTATACAAATTTCTTTTGACTTCCTTACTGTGATTCTGAGTATCTTTTTGGACACTTAAATTTATACATTTACTGCTTGATACTAAAATAAAATTGTTAACTCAGTTAAAGAAACTGGTTAGCTGTTAGTACTTGTTGGTTTCTTCTACGTTTACTGTAACAACAATCAGTAAGTTTTCATTAATTAGCATTTAGGGATTGAACAAAGTGTGTTAGTTACACAAACAAGTTCTGAATCATTGTTAAAACAAATTTCCCCTTATCTTAAAAATCACTAAATTTCTATTGTGATCCTTCTTCTGTATTCTCCTATCTCTAAAAATGTTCTTATGAAAACAAAGTTTGAAAATATAACTACTTAGACTCCTTGAAGTGTAATGGACCCTGTTTAATTAAAGGAGAGAAATCCTCACTAGTGACATGACCTATTTTTTAGCATTCCCAGCAACCTGACAATTCTGTAGCTAAAACCAGTCGTTTAAATTTAGGCTAATTTAAACTGAGATACAAAAATAGATTCTTTATTATTCCCCAAAGAATAACGTGCAAAACCAAGAAAAAGGAAATATAAAATCCCAAAACCATGAAACACCATTACTACTCTACACAAGCCTCTTGATTTAAAAAAAATGTCACTCTATTCTCATTGTTAAAACCCCATCTGCCTTTCTCAAAATAAATGTCAAATAGAGAATTAATTTTTGGTAGTGACAAACCGAATAAATTTGTAAAAGAAATCACAATTATCAAACATAGAAATAAAAGTTAGATAAATGTCCCATGAACCAACTAAGTGCTTTCTTGCACTTCAAATCCCTTCACTATACGTATTAGCAAGTATTATCATAGTATTTCTCATGACCTAGGGGATTATATTACTCATCCATGCGCCCTGATGGATGTACAAACATATGCACGCTAGTCTACTCACAATTCCGATGTACGTGCATTTCCACATGTACGTGCACATGCCCTATTTGACACATAAACTGACATACACACGCAACTGCATTTTCTGACGACACGATCATACGACTTCCGGCCAAACCAGCTCAACTTAGCCCCCCCCCCAACGACTGTGTTGCTGCATACACAATCCACCGGCGATACAGTCTGCTGTGCCCTAATTTTACTTACTAACATTTGCCAGTGCCTTGTACAATTATATTACACTTCGAAGTGTTGTTTGTGTACCTACCTCCTAAGTATTCCCCTTCTAGTCGAAAAGAAAAGTAATTCGAAGTTAGTGCATTTAAAAAAAGTCCTAATTTAGACTGATACCGGTAAATTAGCAATAAATAAATCAAATACAAGGGAATAATAGGATGAATTTATGGGTTTGTTCTTTATTTTACTGAAAAGTGACCCTTCTGTTCCTTAGGTTATACCTAGTAATTTCTTCTGGAATTACTTCTGACTCTTCAGTCACTTCGGGTTCTTCGACCTCCTTGGTTCTCTTGACCTTATCCTCATTTACCCGAAATCCTTCCTCTTCTAATGATTCAGCATATGTGTAAGGTATTTGGTTATTCATTTTCTTCACTTTTTACCATAGTCTCTTGTACATCTACAACCTTGTATGGTCCTATGAATTTAGTGGCTAACTTATAATTACATAATGCCATTCTTACTTCTTAATATAGACTTCATCCCCTATCTTGTAATCTACTGACCTCATTCTTGTCTTATCATATTCTTCTTGGCTTCTTTTAGGTTCTTGTGTAATTGCTTTTGAATTACAGTGGTACCTCGACCAAATACGAAAGTCTCAACTTACGAAAATTAAAGTTACGAAAGCAAATATGAAGATTATTTTGGCTCTACGTGCGAAAATAGTTTCAAGTTATGAAAGGTTGTTGCTGTAAAGTCCTGAGATTTGCCCGGACCACCATTAACAATTTTGAAACTCACACGCCGCCAACTGAATAGACTCTCCACCATCCTCCTGCTTCTCCCATTGGTTCCTGATGCTAGTCACCCGCCATAAGATCCTGCTCTCCTATTGGTCAACATCTCTCCCATTGTGCAACTACGTAGCGGTGTTCTTCGGTCACTCCAAACCAGCATCGTTTGTGTACGCACCAAAATTCAAATTGTTCGTTCTATACGATTTCGTTTATTAACATAAATTCGTTAGTGATTTTGTTGTAGTACTACTTTATCATGTTGTGTGAGAACTTTTAGTACATACGTATACGACATAACTTAATTACGTACAGTATATACGTAGTCTGGGTCCCAAGAAAGTTGCTGAAGATCACAGAAAGAAGAGGATATTTCTATGCAGACGAAGATGGAGATCATTAAAAAATATAAAAAACTGGCATGCGGTTGAGTGTGATCGCTAAGGAATACGGCCGAAATCCGTCGACGATAGCACCATCCTTAAGTAGAAGGAAGCCATCAAAGCAGCTACACTTCCAAGGGCGTGACTATTTTATCTAGCAAGAGGAGCCACCCGTGCACGACGAGATGGAGAGGCTGCTTCTTGTCTGGATAAAAGACAAAGAAATCGCTGGCGATAGGATAACTGAGACGGCAATCTCCCCACAAGGCCCAGCACTATTTTCAGTGATTTGATTGAGCCCAGGCCGAAGACGACGGAGGAGGGAAGGGACATTGACGCCAACCCCAGACTTCAACGCTTCTCATGGGTGGTTTGAAAAATTCTGGAAACGGACTGGAATCCATTAGGTGGTGGCTGGGGCATGGGGGAGGCGGCCAGCTCGGACACAAAAGTGGCTGAAGCCTTTATTAGACATTCAATGTAGATGACGATCAAGGAAGGCTACATTTCTCGACAAGTCTTCAGCTGCGATGAGACTGGCCTTTTTTGGAAAAAAATGCCTCATCAGACGTACATCACGCAGGAAGAGAAGCTACCTGGGCATAAGCCTATGAAAGACAGGCTTATGCTCGCACTTTGTTTCGAAACGCCAGTGGGGATTGCAAGGTGAAGCCTACTTGTGTATCATTTGGAGACTCCTCGAGCCTTCAAGGCCCACAAAGTGCTAAAGGAGAAGCTTCCAGTGATGTGAAGGGCTAATGCGAAAGCCTGGGTAACAAGACTTTTGTTCATAGAGTGGGTAAATCTGTGTTTCGACCCGACAGTGAAGAAATTCTTTGAAGAGAAGCACCTCCCTCGAAATATCTGCTGTTGTTGGACAATGCCCTGCTCACCCTCCTGGCCTCGAGGAAGATATCCTAGCGGAGTATTCTTTTATCAAGGTTCTTTATCTTCCGCCTAACACCACCCCTCTCCTCCAGCCCATGGACCAGCAAGTGATATCGAACTTCAAGAAGCTGTATACAAAAAACATCTTTTCAAGAAATATTTCAACATCACCAATACCATAGACCTCACTTTGCGTGAATTTTGGAAGGAGCATTTCGATGTTGTCATATGCATCCGACTCATCAATCAAGCTTGGCAGGAGTTTCAAGGCGAACCTTGAATTCTTCGTGGAGGAACTCTGGCCTGATGCCGTATCCACCCGAGACTTCGAGGGCTTCAACGTGGGCGAAGCTGGTGCAGATTCAGAAACAGTTGACGATCCTGAAACTGTTTCGCTACCAGATCTTGATGAGATCGTTGCACTTGGCAAGTCATGGGGCTGGTCGTCAACGAGGACGGCATCAATGACCTTCTCGAGGAGCATCAAGAGGAGCTTGTGACGGATGACCTGAAGGAGTTTGGAGGCCATGCAGCATAATGGAGGAGGCGGACCGTATGACAACGGCAGAAATTAAGGATGTTCTAGCTGCTTTTCATAAAGTGCAATCATTTCTAGTAAGAAAAAGAGACACACCCCAAGGGAAAAAGGCTTACACATGTCGTATGCTTGCGCAGTTCGATGACATTTGCCTGAGTCATTTCAGGAACATTGTGAAAAAGTAGGCAGAAGCAATCTTCCTCGGATAGTTATTTTTTAAAGAGGCCTTTAGTAGGAGTAAGCAAAAAGGAAGATCCAATTGATACTACGAAAAAACAGAAAGTTGAAAGTTGGTGAAGAAATTGAAAAAAAAAAAAACGTTAAGTATAAAAAAGTAAAAAAAAATAAAAAAAAATAAAAAATAAAATTTAATTTTAAGTTTTTTGCAAAGTTAAGCGTTCAGGTTTTGTTAATGTGTTTCGTAAAGTTTAGTCTGTGTTTCCTGACATTTTTTAATGTGTTTCGTAAAGTTAAGTGTATGTACTAACAAGTTTTCTGCCGTTTGTCCTCCTCCTCTGTCGCCACTTTCGGAGATAGCTTCACTCGAAAGGTAAGGTTCCAGATTTTTCTACATACATATGTATGTACGTACAAGTATTTCTTGTATACCATGTACACTAATACACTTTATTTACAGGTACTATGTTGTACATATTATAGTACGTATTAAGTTAGGTATTGAATGGTCCAAATTGTTGTATTTCATTGTTTATTGGTCAATTTAGCTGGGGTGTTTTTGTAGGGCTTGGAACGAATTAAGCAGTTTACATGTAAAATGAGGTTCAAGATACGAAAAGCTCAGGTTGCGAAGGCCGCCTCGGAACCGATTAATTTTGTATGTCAAGGTACCACGGTACCTTAAAATTTCCGATTCTCATCTTCATAATGTCTTCAGGGTAATTAGGCTGTACTATTGGCTGATTCAGCCATGCATAAGGTAATCTGGGCTCATATCCCATCAAAGCTTTTTTGGGTGTGGCTTGTGTACTGGTATGATACCTAACATTTAATGATAATTGGACTAAATGTAAATTGACCTCCCAGTCAGTATCCTGTCCTAGTGTATGTCTTAATGCGTCTAAAACTTTCCTGTTATTCTTTTCAAAATATCTTATCAAAGAGCATGATTGCACATTCTTTAGCTCCTTTACTAGTTAGTAGTATTAACTCTGTATATCTAGTGAGCAAATACACTAATATATTATTTCCTTCACTCGTGGTATGAAGATTAGTAATGAAAGCTATAGCAACTCTTACAAAAGGAGTCTGTGGGATAGGATATTTCCCTAGAGGCAGTACTTCCTTGTCCAATTTCCCTTTGTAACTGTCACAAGTGCTGCAGCTCTTCACATAATTACTAACATCTTTGTGAATTCCTTTCCAATGGAAAGTTCTTTGTATTAGTCTAACTGTCTCATTCTTTCCTGGGTGAGCTCTTATGTCATCGTTGTGCATTAGCTCAGTGATTTTGCTTCTTAGGCCCCCAGGTACTATCCTTTTACGGAGCACACCTAGAAATTGATGAAATGGGCAACTTTTTTTCCCCATCCCCATAAAGGGATTTTGACGTAAGGAAAAATCTATTTTCTGGGCGATTGGCTCGTGTCGCCAGCGAAATATCCTTTAATCTATTATTTCTTTCTAGGGTAAATGTACTAACACATACCAGAGAATAAATAAATAAAGAAAAAGAAAAAGGTCAGTACAACTGACGTCGCTCACCCTCCAAGAGGGTGTCGGTATGAACACTATGGCGAGTGAGACCACTCCACGAGCCGCTTGCCAATAGAAATCTCCCACTACAAAATCCCCACAAGAGGGGAGCCGACCTACAGAGTGGGCAGCAACTACTACTACTCCATCCCATGCTGCCGACTGCTGCGCCTCTGGTGGCCATCCTGAAGTTAGCAGGGTCTCAAATAAAGATAACATAAAAAGAAGGAATATAATTGCTAATAAATATCACATATACACAGATACAAAATTAGAAATATTACTGAAATTAAACTTAATGCTAATAATATTTCTTAAAATTAACTTAATTAACTTTTTACATATGATACAGGGGCTTACATGGAATATATGTTAAAAGCAGTATCTGTGTATAGATATGTACAAAGAACTCAAAAGCAATTATAACAATAACTTGAACAGAACAAACTTCAATAATATAATATATGAAGGGAATGTATATGACTTAATATACAAAACCCGTACCATTGTAAATAAGATGTATCCCCTAGCATAAAAATAAGGGGATCACATCAAAGAGATCCATACATACAATCGATTGTGAGTGCCCCTAGCAAAAAAATAAGGGACACCATATCACCATAAGAGCAGCTAAGACCCAAGGTAAACGTAGATGAACATGACAGGCATAGACGAACTGTTGGGTGAGACAGGTAGAAAAGGAGGACTGGATCTTCTACTAAAGATTAAGCAGAGTCGGGGGAAACTATGTTACCCGCCGCAACTGCTGCAAAATTTCAGAGCTTCCAAGGACTTCCAAGGACTTAAGTAATGACGCTTAAATACTGTCGGCGATTTCCATCCAGTATATTTTTTCAACTCATCGAAATTCATATGTTGGAAATAGTTAATTGAGGTGGCAACTGCCCTGACATCATGTGCTTTTGGGAAAGAGTCAGAATTGGCTTGCTTAATAAAGTACAGGATCTGCTGCCTGATGCCTTTTTAATAGATAAAGTACCACCCCCCCCTTTTTTCTCTAAAGAGAGGACCCGATGAGGATGAGGAGGTCCTGGACAGAAACAGGCGAAAGTAAGTCGATACTGGGCAAAGAGATATATCTTGTGGAAGGGGTACAACCTTCATGGTTCCACCTCATCAAAGGATCTTCATTCTTTGCTATAAAACTACGTTCCGGAGAAAGTAGCACTTCCCCTGTGGGAAGAAATTGAATATGATCCGGATCTCTGGATAATGCCGACAGTTCTGAAATTCTAGCTCCTGAGGCCAAGCTTAATAAAAATAGAGTTTTTCTTAAGAGCATTATAATGAACCTGTGTCATTATCAGTTTCTGAAGCCAGCTTTAGAACATCATTAAGAACCATGATACTGACGTAGGCCTTACAGAAGGTCTAAGTCTAGCACAAGCCTTGGGAATAGACGAGAAGTAGGAGTCTGTCAAGTCTATGTTGAAACCAAATTGAAAAATCTTTTTCAAGGCTGACTTGTTTGTCGTAATGGTGCTAGCTGCTAAGCCTTTTTCAAATAAAGATCTGAAAAAAAAAGGATATAGCTGAATTGATTGTCATGATTCTAATATCTGATTCTCTCAGGAAGGTTGCTAACTTTTTGACAGCAGCATCATACTGTCTCAAAGTTGAATCCCTTTTATCAGATTCCAAGAAGAGAATATTTTTGAGGGTCAATATTCGCATCTCTTTTCGCTGCAAACTTCATGAAATCCATAAAGTTAGGGTTTTGAGAATTCCTGAGGAAGCGAACACAGTCTTCGTTTGCACTGACTGGGAGAGCCTGGGACTTGGAATTCGAAGAGGGTCGAAGACCCAGTTCCAGAATTAGAGGTTACCAATTGCTCTTCGGCCAGTCTGGGGCTACTAGAGCCACTTGACCCTTGAATGTCCTGAGTTTGTTCAGTACCTTCATGAGAAGATTCACTGGATTGGGAAGACATAAATCTTCTCCCAGTTGTTCCAGTCTAGGGCCATGGCGTCC
This sequence comes from Macrobrachium nipponense, assembly GCF_015104395.2. Taxonomy (NCBI): domain Eukaryota; kingdom Metazoa; phylum Arthropoda; class Malacostraca; order Decapoda; family Palaemonidae; genus Macrobrachium; species Macrobrachium nipponense. The sequence continues at coordinate 48,780,222 of NC_087207.1, forward strand.
GTGGCATAGGCCAGAGGGTCCAGGTTGGGGGCCACATAACCATGGGAGGTTTGTTTGGTTCGCTTGGGATGCGAAGAGATCCACTTGTAGGCCTGGAACTCTCTGAAGAATCCATTGGAACGAACTGCTGTCCAGTGACCATTCCGACTCTAGAGGTACTGATCGGGATAGAGCATCTGCTATGACGTTTCTCACTCCAGCTATATGGGTGGAGGAGAGGTGCCAACTGAACTTGTCCGCCAGGGAGAAGATGGCTACCATGACATGATTTAGATGACGTGCTTTGGAGCCTCCCCTGTTTATACAATGGACTACCACTGCGCTGTCTAAGACTAGCTTTATGTGGGAGTACTTCGGCGGACGTAACCTTTTTAGAGTCAAGAACACTGCCATTGCTTCCAGTACGTTTATGTGGAACTGACAGGAACTGAGGTGACCAAGTTTCCCTGAACTTTCTTGAACTGAGAATATCCTCCCCAACCGCTTAACGAAGCGTCTGTGTGGATGGTAATCCCGGAGGAGGAAACTGAAGGGGCACTGATATCGATAAGTTCTTGACTTTTGCCCACGGGCGTAGTCGATTCCGTAGAATCTGAGGGACTGAGGATAATTTGTCCCTGGACCTGACATTTGCTCGTGAGCGCCAGATTCTGGTTAGGTCTTTCAGTTTGGCTTTCATCAAGATGTTTGTCACTGATGCAAACTGGAGTGAACCCAGGATCCTTTCCTGGGTTCTTCTTGACGCAAGTTTGTGACTCAGAAATTGCTTTACTGACTTCGCTATTTCTTTCCTCTTGGCTGATGGAATCGACAGAGTATGGGAGGATAGATTCCATTGAATGCCCAGCCACTGAAAGTTTGACTCTGGAGTGAGTCTTGACTTGGTCCTGTTTATCTTGAAGCCTAGATATTCCAGGAACTGAATCACTTTCAGTGTTGCTTTGTGGCATTCCTCGACTGTTGGAGCCCAGATTAACCAATCGTCGAGATACGCTACTACCATAACCCCTTGCGATCTTAGTTGTTGAACTAACCACTTCCGCCAACTTCGTTGGAACACCCCTGGGGTGCTACGTTGAGCCCGAAGGAACTACCTTGAAGGAGAATGCTGATCTCCTATCTTGAAGCCCAGATACGGACGGAAGTGCCTTGCAATAGGGATATGATAGTAAGCGTCTGTAAGATCGATAGAGGTGGTGACGGCCCCACGGGGAAGTAAGGTCCGTACCTGCGAGATCGTGAGCATCTTGAACTTGTCGCAGCGATGGCTAAGTTTAAGCGGGACAAGTCTAAGATTACCCTTCTTTTTTGTGAGCCTTTCTTTGGAACGCTGAACAAGCGCCCTTGAAACTTTAATCTGTTGACTCTCGCTATAGCTCCTTTCTGAAGGAGGTCCTCCGCATACTCCGTCAATTCTTTGGATGGAAGTTGGCGGAAAGGTCTGGATGGGGGCGGGTTCGCACCCAACTCCAACCCAGGCCTTTTGACACAATGCTTTGCGCCCACTTGCTGAAATTCCACCGGTGGCGGAAGTGAAACAGCCTCCCTCCTACCTGAAAGTCCTCATTGGTGTTGGTAGCCTCCGCGGCCTCCCCTGAAATGCTTTCCTCTATTAAAGGACCCTACCCGATCCTCTCTGACGAAAGGATCGCTTACCTCTGCCTCCCGTTACCCGAGCGGTCATACTTCTGGGAAGCCTGGCCCTCGAAGACTTGATTGAAGGCTGGGGAGAGACGCGTAAGAGGTGGAGGGTTGAGGCTGGGGGGAAATGACATAGATAGGCTGCGATTGAGCCTTGGAGGTAGAAGGTTGGGCTGCTTGCACCAACGGGAACAGCTGGAACAGGCTGGGTAAAGTGTGGCTGTTTCTTTTGGTAAGGCTGGAAACGTCTGGGTTTCTTCTGAGCCTTACCTCTGACAACTTGATCTTGGCGTCTCTTGGCCGTAAGACCCCAACGATCTTTAAGGATTTGGTTTAGCCTTGTAGCCTCTGCCTGGACCTCCTTCACCATCGCATCTGGGAAGAGGGTCTGCTCTCCCCAGATGTTCGATGCAAGCAACTTATTCGGTTCATGCCGAATCGTTGCTTCTTGGAGGACATGTTTCCTACAGTTTGTTCGAGCCGTGGCGAACTCGAACAGTACATCAACTGCACCGTTTGAGTCAGTGACTTGGTGATCAGCTTAAAAAGTGGGCTCATGACCATAGGAAATTGGTAGCCACCTCGGTCATGGCCATGGTATTGATAGACCTGGCCAACCTAGACTTGGCATCAAATTCTGCCTGAACGAGGCTATCTGGAAGTCTATGGCAGCTTCTCACCAAACTGCTCCATAGCACAGTCCTGGTTTGAGTTTGCCCGCAGAAAAAACGTTTGTTCAGATCTTCCCACAACTCACCGCTGAGGGAAGTAAAGGAGGACGTAGGGTCCGCTTCTTTCAGCTGAGGCAACGAATCCCCCTTCTGGGCTGCTGGAATGGTAACCGTAGCAATCTTTGTCAAGAAAGGGAGCGGGGTACTCTCTTCCATTGTAAAGATTGTGAAAGGACTCTTAAACGGCTGTATTTTCGTGTTCGAACAGTCCATGTCCTCCAAACACCTGAGCCATTCTCTTTGAGCCTGGTTCTCGTGAATAGAGGACTGTTTTCTTTAGGTACCTTATCGTCTCGAGTCATGGCAGAGGCGGTGAGCCTGGCGTAGCCGATGAACGGAGGCTGAAGGTCTTCCGGGTAGAACTCGAAGTCTTCAATCCTCCGAGTTCCACATTCCGGGATAGAAAATAAGCCCGTCCTGGAAGGGGGCGTATGACGCTACTCTCCAAGGATTGTTCATACTGAACGGAGGTAGAGAAGTCATACGGAGGCAATTGCGCTCCCCCTGTTGCTGAAGGGTGGGGGGAGAAGCTAGCGGAGCTTGGCTCAGTCCGGCGATAATGTTGTCCTGGGAGTTGATCCTATCAGACAACCGTGGGAGAACATCTGTTCCATACTGGTTTTTTAGAGACCCCACCAGATCGCCCACTGTTGCAACAGGCCAGCGTTGGATCCAAGCCAGGAGGCTGCTGCGGAGGTGGAGGACGGGTGGCTCTGAACCGGAACCCAAAGGTAGTGGAACGGTTGACTCCGCTGGAGTGTGTGATCTCTCCCTGGAGGATCTACTCCTAGAGGATTTGGAGCCGGACCCGGAAGCTTTAGACCTCTCTGCTCCGGGGTTTTTAGCCGGAGACTTACGAGATGATGATGACGCCGACGCCGTCTTTTAGACGACGACGACGTCTTAGTCAAGTTTTTACTGCTTGTCCTTTGACCTTAAGGTCTAACGGAAGCATCAGGAGAAGTATAAGTTCTGTACCTGTAAAGCCTTGGAAGGTGGAGAAGTTTGGCAGGGGTAGAAGATCCAGTGGGCACCCCAGGGCATCCCTTGGGCGTCCAACGTACTCACCCCTCGACCAACAGGTCGTCTACACCTACCATGGGTTCAATGTTTAGATCTAACGTCGCGACTTCCGAGGAGGAATGTCCTGGCCTGGATCCATCAACGAGGCAGCGAGCTGTTGTTGGATGAACGCAATAGTCGGGGCCGCCTCTGCTGGGTCGACGTAGCCCGTTGACTTGCCTCCGGGGAAGATCAGGACCGCCAACCTCTTCTCGAGAATGTAGGGGCATACCCTTGGCGGTGTTCTTCCCAAAACCGCCGACCCAGGCCCCCCGCAGGGTTGCCAGTGCGGTGTCCTTCACAGCCGGAGCCTGGAAGAGAGGGTATTTATTAGTTTTTAAGATTAAACTTAAAACTAAAACTAAATTAAAAGCTTAACTTAAAATTATAGGGGATGCGAAATCCCCTGTATTTTTATCTTAAGTTTAAGAAAGATTAGAGTTTTTTAAACTAAGAACTATAACGAGTAGGGACTGGCTAAACGGAGTTTGGAAATACTTACCCCGTCTAAGAGCTGGCTCACCAGATCATAACCAGATGGTGCATGTCTCGTGATACCAGACTTGGAGGTCCCCGTGCGGAGTCGCGCATGAGCATGGGGACCGCAAACTTCATGTCCACAGGGGTTCTTGAAAAAGGCGTGGCGGTGCATCCCGGATGCTCACAGTTGGTGGTCTGTAAGTGAAAAGACACATAAGCATCTTAAAGGCTATCACTTACAGGCTAAAGGACAGAAGAACTCCGCTGCATGCCGGGAGCTCGGAAAAATTTGGGCATAACCCCTCCCTTACCGCCTGAATAGGCTATAACCCCGGAGAGATCCGGTGAGGCAGACAGGAGGGGATGGTTTAAGGTAGCTTAAGATAAACTTACTTAGTTTAACATAACTAATTCTTAAACCTATAAAATCGAACGTACCGGACTAAGTCCAGTGCGTGGCGGAGCGTGTCGCGACCTCAGCGCGACGGAGGGGTTAGTAGAGACCAACTGTATGCCTCAGTCCACCCTGCGGGTGAACTAGCACCTTTCACTTGGATGCCGAGCTCCGGTAGAAAAGGAGCCCCAGTAAGGTGGGAAGGGCGAGAGGGCACACAGCACTCTCGCTAGCAACGGAGCGACGGAGAAGCGACGGAGGGGGGGAAAGGCCAGTCCCCCCCCCCCCCCCCGCCCCCCCCCCCCCCCCCCCCCCTAGCCATCCGGCCGTACCGAGAAGCTGGAGAGGTCGAGTCCAGTCTGGGTCTGTCCCGTCCCTCTCTACTCCCTCCGCCTGGGGGGAGAGGGAAGCAGGCTCGGGTTATGCGGAGCGAGCGTGGGCAGACCCACCCAACCCTCCCCCCGGCGCCCTATGGAAGAGCGGGAGGAGGGAAGATGACTGGACAGACGTCTGGCTGCTCCGTGATCACGTAGTGACCACGGGGCGGTAACAACAAAACAATGAAACGATAAGGCTAGAATACACAACCGCTGATCAGAGAGAAGCTATAAGGAAGCAACCGAACTGAAGAGCGGTAGCGCATGGGCCCTATGGGCCATAACCTAGGCTAGATGAAGCCAGACGTCTACACTAACAAAAACATAATAAATTAAAATAAAACATTGACAAGAAAGAAAACAAAATAGTAGGAGAAAAAATCCAGGAGTGTACGACTAACCCGAAAGAAAGTCTACCACTCAAGCTAGCCGGGGCCGATACTAAGAGCCGTGGCTAGGGTCTGATAGAAGAAGCCTTCGTAAGGTAAAAAGACATGCATGCATGACATAAACCGCGTAGACTGTACCCTAAAACAAATAGGATGACTAAAAATAGAGCGTACTAAGTAGGGAAGGTTCTGGGTATGGAAGACCAAGAACGAACCGCCACGAGGCAGAACCATGCTGCCATGCTTCCGACCTAGAGTTCGTATTTATACCTAAAAAAACGGCAAATACTGACTCAAGGACGGAAAAAAACCAAATAGCAATAAACATTGAGTACTTCAACTTAGCTGCTGCGATGGCTGCACGCTCCATGATGAGTAAATCCAAAAATAAGGGCACAAAAACACAGAGCAAAAAAGGGAGGGCACTTGTATACAGTGTGCGCTAACTGAAAAGGATGGACACCAGAGGCGCAGCAGTCGGCAGCATGGGATGGAGTAGTATGTAGTTTGCTGCCCACTCTGTGGGTCGGCTCCCCTCTTGTGGGGATGTTTTGTAGTGGGAGATTTCTATGGCAAGCGGCTCGTGGTAGTGGTCTCACTCGCCATAGTGTTCATACCGACCCCCTCTTGGAGGGTGAGCGAGTCAGTTGTACTGACCACTTTTTCTTTATTTATTTATTCTCTGGTATGTGTTAGTACATTTACCCTAGAAATAATAGATTATTAAAGGATATTTCGCGCAGCGACACGAAGCTGAGCCCAGAAATACATATATTTCTCCAGAGAAGAGAGAAAGAGAGGACTGTGCAATTATGTTTTTTCCTGTCTATCAATTCCTTTTGCTGAGAGGGAGAGATAAAAGGAAGAAATAGAAACACACCAAATGTATGACAAGTATCTTGTGGAGAGAGAGAGAGAGAGAGAGAGAGAGAGAGAGAGAGTTGTCGTTACAGTATTTAAAAGAGAGAAATGGAATGATTATTGTATTTAAAATACTCAGATATGAATTTTTGTACTTATAGTTATTTATTATTGGAAAATAGTTAATGATAAACTTATTAACCATACACGTCCATGAAATGATCTCATACTCAGTAAGAGAGAGAGAGAGAGTAAAGAAGAGAGAGAGAGAGATGAGAGTAAGAGAAGGAGAGAGAGAGATTCATAAAACCATTAACTTAGTTGACCAATTGTAATGGCATTGTTAAGCTTGAGTGTTCACTGGAGTTTGAGGTGGGGAAATTGCAATACAGAAAAAGACAAAGGGAAGAAGTTTCTTTTGAAATCAGTTATCGTATTATTACTACTTCTATTATTATTATTATTATTAGTATTATTTGAAAATATAATAAACACGTGCATTTATACATAAAAATTCTCTCATCTCAGTAAGAAAGAGGAATTATCCTTACAAGTGAAATGGAAAGGTCATTTTCATCTCTTTAAATACGACCATTATGAATTTTGTAATTAAAGTTTTATTATTATTATTATTATTATTATTATTATTATTATTAACTGAAATTATCATTAAACATTTTACATACTAGTACCTAAAAATTCTTTCATCTCGGTAAAAAGAGAGAGAGAGAGAGAGAGAGAGTGAGTGTTTATCTCTCTCTGTTTATAACGCTTCCAGCGAAAGAGAGGGAGGAGTTACCACTATGTATGACACATTATTATCTTGTGTGGCAAAAGAGAGAGAGAGAGAGAGAGACGAGAGAGAGAGAGGAGAGAGAGAGAGAGAGAGAGAGAGAGAGAGAGAGAGAGAGAGAGAGTTAATCTTAATTAAAAGTGGACATGGATAGATAGTATGTATTGTATTTCTTTAAAATACTATCACATATGAATTTTGTAATTACAGTTATTAATTATTATTATTTTATTATTATTTTATTATTATTATTATTTATTATTATTATTATTATTTTAAAGTATTAAAAACAAAATAGTACAAGTACATAAAAAATCTTGAGTCTCAGTAAATGAGAGAGAGAGAGAGAGAGAGAGAGAGAGAGAGAGAGAGAGAGAGAGAGAGAGAGTGGGGGGGGGGGGGGGAGAAATGTCAGGACCACGTGATTGCAACACTGCAGCTCTCCCCCAGCTCTTCCCCCTCTTGGCTGTCACAGAACTTGATATATAGCTGACAGTTTTAGTACCTGGGTCTCGAAAAAGGTTACTGGAAGTTACTTCAGAAGACTGGGATTTCCTTCATTCTTCCATAATTTTTTAATATAAGCTAAAATCTTACTAATTCACTATGGTATTTTCTTAATGAATTGATATTTATTTGCTGTATAAATTAATATTAATACTTTGAAAATAGTAAGTCATTTATTTATCTACTAAAAAACATACATCTTTGTAGTGGAGAGAGAGAGAGAGACGAGAGAGAGAGAGAGAGAGAGAGAGAGAGAGAGAGAGAGAGAGAGAGAGAGAGAGAGAGGAGAGAGAGATTATAGTATTATTTTCGTTGGAAAATACAAAGAGAGAGAGAGAGAGAGAGAAACTGTGCTAAACTATAAAGGATTCTTATCTACATAGTATGTGTTTTTTTAAAAGCATCGTAAACTCGGAGCGTCAGAAGCATCAGCGTCGTAACCCAGGGCGGATTTTTCAATGAATATTTAAGAAAAAGCGTCGTAACCTCGGAACGTCGTAAGCCGGACCCGTTGTAACCCGGGGACCGCCTGTACTGGGGGATGTGTTAATCTTTCTTTCAGTTCATCAAATGCTTCTTGTTGCTTTGTTGTCCATGTGAATGATACACATTCCTTAAAAACTCTGTCAGCGGAGCGAATATGATTGCAAAGTTATTTATATACTTGCAGTAAAATCCTGCTAAACCTAAAAATGACTTCAGGTCCTTCTTTCATTGATGTGTAGGATATTCCTTAATTGACTTAATATTTAAGTTGTTTACTTCTACACCCTTTTCACTTAATGTATGTCCCAGATAATCTATTTTCCTTTTAAGGAAATTGTACTTTTTTAGCTTTGCTTGAGGTTTGCTTTTCTTAATCTCCTTAGGACTCCTCTTACTAATTTTGTGTTTATCTATTGTAACTATTGCTATTACCTAATCATGTACGTCTTTGCCTAATAAGATGCCTAGAATCTTAACCATTAATCTTACAAAAGTCACTAGGCTTGACTTGACTTTAGACCAAATGGCATCCTCACGTATTGATATTTGCCATTACTAGCGGAGAAAGCAGTCAAAGGTTTACTCTCCTCGTATAGAGGGATTTGTAAGATTCCTTGTAACAAATCTATTGTAAAATATTTCTTGGACCCTTTAGTGGCAATAAGATCTTGCATTGATTGTGGATAATTTTCAGTGATATTTAGCTTTCTGGAATCAACAACTCTATAGGTTTTGTCCCTTTTGGGAACTAGTAAAAATGAAAACAACCACGGAGATTTTGATGGTTCTATTATCCCTTGTTTATTCATTCTTTGTACTTCTCTTTCAATGATCTTCTTGGAATGTACTACTCTGTAGGCTGGTACATAGATTGGCTTTGTGTTTGGTGGAATATCTATTCTGTGGGTTATTCTGCCTGTATTACCCAATGTATCGCCGTTAGTAGCAACTATATCCCTGTATTCGCACAGTAAGTCTATGAGTTCCTCCTTAATATGATTTTTCTTAATGTCCTTCTAGTGAGATCCTATCGTAGCCTTTCTACAACTTGAAGGGTTATGGTGTATATTTCTGCTAGGCCTATCTCTGTGCCTTGTGTTAACCTAACCTTTCCTCCTCTTTTATTTGTAATCTGCAAAGCTATTTTGCCCGGTCAAACTTCATGTTAACTAGAAGAGTAATGTATTCAATTTACTTGAGCACTTTCAGTAGGTGTGAGAATATCCTTTCTTTCAAAAATTGGATTTACTGTACATTCTATCCACGTGCTTTTCCCATGTTTAAGTCTTAACTTTCTTTCTAATTTCAAGCAAGTTTCTTGATTTGATTCTAAGTGGTTATTGATCTTTTGTGAACTCGTGCTGCATTCTGAATATCTTCCTTCTGTCTTAACTTTCTTTAGGATACTTTTCAGTGAAGAGTTCTCTCGAGTATGGTTTCTTCTAATTAATTTACATAGAGGCATCTCTCATGAGGCATCAATGTAGATCCCTCATCTAGCCATAGTTGTGTAACCTATCGACAAATGCGCAAAATCTAACTGTATATCTCTTGCTACCAGAAGTTCAGAACCTTTTCCTTTGGTGAAACTCTTCCTAGCTTAAAGGGAAAATCTAATTGTCCTATTATTTTGATATTATTACCCTGCATGCCTGGCCTTCTCTCTGTGTTAAAGGAAGATCCGTTATACCACTGTACTGAAAATTCCCCGTTCTGTCATCTGACCTTGGCTGATCTGGTTGGTACCCTGTGCTTGCAGTTTGGTTAGTATCTTGATACCTGTTCGGGGCTGAGTCCCTATTTCCTCTAGCTTGTGGAGACTGACTACGAGCACTATGTCCTATTTTCTCATGAAAAGGGCAGAAAGCTATCCCTCGGCAGTCATTGGTATAATGTCCCTTCTGACAGTTATAACCTGACTGTCGAGAATCCTCCTTGAGAAGTGTTACCTGTCATCCTATTCTGATTTCTAGCAGGTGTCCTAGATCTAATTTGTCCCCTTTCCTTTTGTCCTATGTTGACTGAAGGTCTGTAGCCTTTATAGGATTCCCTTCAGGTCTTTTACCTGAGATTTTTGCTTCTTCCTCTTCGATCTCTGCTATATCATTGGAAGTCTCCCACTTAGGAGTCATCCTTCCAATATCTTCCGCTGGCAAGCTACCAATCATTATCACTAGTCTAATCATGGTTTTGACATGAGTAGCTGACATTTTTTGGTCGTCTCTGTCTTCCTCTGTCCAATTTGTGGATGTAAGTAACCCCATTCATTCACGTTATTAAATAACTGAGAACTAAATCCCTGTTAGCGTCTGTTGTGTGCCTTTAAATGATGCATTATCCTGGCAAGGCTAATCGTGGTATCTGTTTCGTCTATTGTGGAATATACTTTCTTAAAAAACCGTTTCAGTTCTTCCCTATTCTTAAGTTTTCTGTATGTCTTGGAATGGACATATCGTTCTAAGTTTCCTCCTGCTTCCAGATCAAGATAGCTCTTTGCTTCGATAAGTTTTTCCCTATCTGTCCCTGTTATGTTGCTTTGGTGTATCCCTACTTGTTCTATCCAGTTGTCTAAGTTGCTGGTACCCAATGGCCTTCCTTTCTTCCATGAAATTTAGCTATATGGTTAATTGCATGTCCCTTATGTGTATCTATTGCTGCTGTGTCTGAATTAGTTGACATTGTTCTTGTTCCCTCAGCCATGGTTAATTTCCTTGATTGACTTCTCCTGTGCACAGGAATTCTTACTTTCTTATTTTTGAGCCGATCTCCTTTTGACCATCGACTTGTTAATGGAAAACTTTCTGTACACTGAGTATCACTAAGAGTGTTAACAAAATCATGGCAGTTGTATCACGAAAAAATAAAATAAAATAACAAAATCCCTCTGTCTTACATAAAGTAATTCATCCCCTCCCTCCAAAAAAAAAAAAAAAAAATTTTCCCAGAAAATATTCTTAAATTTTTAAGTTACCGATCTGCGATGTTAAACAACCACAAAAACCCTCTTAACAGCACTGGTAAAACGATACCAAACTCTTCTCCACCTTAAAGTGAACAATAACTAGAAACCTCCCGAAAATTACCCTTATTATTAAACAATGAAAAGAACGTTATGACATTCTCTCTATTTAGAAAAAATAAAAGTATAACCTTCCACTAATGTTGAAAAAAAAGAAATTAAGTATTTAAAGCAACATAAAATTAAAATTAAAATTCAAAGTTATGGGTTAGTAAATACAAATGTCCGGAAAAGTCTTAGTAGTTGATTAGTTCCAGTTAGTAAAATTAAAGAAATATCGTCAAGTTTCGTTGCCAGTAAAAATTCTTTGTGTATTTAATCTTAAAGTACAAGTCGTGTATCTTAAAATTGATCAAACTGAATTTTTAACATTGCAATGGACTTTTAATAAAAAAAAAATGTAATGTCCTATGTATATGTTTTATGTGAGGATATTTTGAGGACTCATCTTTCGCCACTACAGAGTCCATCTGTCGGTAGGATTCTTGGCTCTCTCTCGCTCTCTCTCTCTCTCTCTCTCTCTCTCTCTCTCTCTATCTCTCTACTCTCTCTCTCTCTCGTCCTCTCTCTCTCGGCATCGGGAGTTATTTTTTGGTGGAGCACTTTTAATGGATCACTGTCTTTGCAAGGAACACTTCACTTTTTTCTTCATATTGTCTTGTAATAATTTTCACTTGTAGGCTCAAAGTTCACCCCATTACACTTTCACCATTTACTGTTGTAGGAAACAGTCAAAGGTAGCGTGTATCTATGAATTCTCTCTGGAACTTGTGTTAACATTGGGTTTTGTCTCTTGCTTTTCGTGCAAAGATTTTAGCTATCTTTCACACTTAATATGTTGTTTGTCATCTTGGGAAAATGAATAGGAGTGTTCCCTAAATACATTTATTCTTGTCCTTAAAATCTTATAAACTTTCCACCTTTGATTTTGGGATTGCACAAGAGTGACTTTTTTTTTAATGGCACTTCTACCTTTTGTCTTTAACCCTCTTACGCCGGAGCCGTAATAAAAAAATTACTCCCGTATGCCGGAGGGGTTGAGAGTGAGCGCGGAAGCGGAAAAATGTTTTTTTTAAAAAATCACAGCGCGCTTAGTTTTCAAGATTAAGAGTTCATTTATGGCTCCTTTTTTTGTCATTGCTTGAAGTTTAGTATGCAAACCATCAGAAATGAAAAGACTTATCATTATCATATATAAATAATGCGATATATGATAGCACAAAAACGAAATTTCATATATAATTGTATTCAAATCGCGCTGTGCGCAAAACGGTTAGAGGTAACAATTTACTTTATTTTTCGTTGTAATTTTGCACTAAATTGCGATCATTTTGGTATATAACACATTGTAAAACGATAAAAGCAACACAGAGAAAATATTATCACAAAATGATGCATGAATTCGTAGCGCGCGGACGTAAAAAAAAAAAAATTATTTAAAAAATTTCACCATAAATCGAATATTGTTATAGAAACTTGCAATTTGTTTCAAAATGAAGGTAAATAATGGAATATTACGATACTGTAAGAGTTTTAGCTTACAAATGCAGTTTTCGACCCATTTCGGACGAGTAAAGTTGACCCAAATGTCGAATTTTTGTTTAAAATTTTTTTATATGCTAATATTTCAAAAATGAGAAATGCTACAACCTTCCAATATTTTTTTGTTATATTGTGCATGTTTTTGCGCACATTTTCATATATAAAAAACTCTAAAAAAAAGCGTAATGATGAAAAAAGGCACAAATATTAGGAGAAGGTGACCTACGCGTTTTTCGGAGATTTTCGGCGGTTCGAGAATCGGCGCGCGGACGGAATAAATATATTTTTTTCAAATGTTCACCATAAATCGAGATATTGTTCTAGAGACTTGCAATTTGTTTTAAAGTGAAGATAAATGATTGAATATTACTAGACTGTAATATTTTTATGTTACAAATGCGTTTTTCGACCATTTCGGTTGAGTCAAAGTTGACCGATCGTAGTTTTTTTCGTACTTATCGTATTTTATATGCAAATATTTCAAAAATGTGAAATGCTACAACCTTCCAATATTTTTTGTTATATTGTGCAGTGTTTTTTGCGCACATTCCCATATATAAAAACTCTAAAAAAAGCGTAATGATGAAAAGGCCAGAAATATTAGGAGAATGTGACCTACGCGTTTCGGAGATTTTCGGCCGAGAATCGGCGCGCAAGGAGGGAAAAACAAAAAAAAAATATTTTTTTTTTTCAAAAAATTCACCATAAATCGAGATATTGTTCTAGAGACTTGCAATTTTGTTTTAAACGTGAAGATAAATGATGAATATTACTAGACTGTAATAATTTTTATGTTAAAAAAAATGCGTTTTTTGACCATTTCGGTTGAGTCAAAGTTGACCGATCGTAGTTTTTTTTCGTACTTATCGTACTTTATATGCAAATATTAAAAAATTAGAAATGCTACAACCTTCCAATATTTTGTTATATTGTGCATGTTTTTTGCGCACATTTCCATATATAAAACTCTAAAGAAAGCGTAATATGAAAGGCACAAATATTAGGAGAATGTGACCTACGCGTTTCAGAGATTTTCGGCCGAGAATCGGCGTGCGGAGGGAAAAAAATATATATTTTTCAAAAACTCACCATAAATCGAGGTATTGTTCTAGAGACTTGCAATTTGTTTTAAAGTGAAGATAAATGATTGAATATTACTAGACTGTAATATTTTTATGTTAAAAATGCGTTTTTTGACCATTTCGGTTGAGTCAAAGTTGACCGATCGTAGTTTTTTTTCGTACTTATCGTACGTTATATGCAAATATTTCAAAATGAGAAATGCTACAACCTTCCAATATTTTTTGTTATATTGTGCATGTTTTTGCGCACATTTCCATATATAAAACTCTAAATAAGCGCAATATGAAAAGGCACAAATATTAGGAGAATGTGACTTACGCATTTCGGAGATTCGCTGCCGAGAATCGGCGCGAGGAGGGAATAAAAATATTTTTTTCAAATATTCACCATAAATCGAGATATTGTTCTAGAGACTTGCAATTTGTTTTTAAGTGAAGATAAATGATTGAATATACTAGGCTGTAAGTAATTTGCTTACCCAAAAAAAAACCAATATTTATAATATATATATATATATATATATATATATATATATATATATATATATATATATATATATTTTATATGAAAATATATATATTACATTCTTCGATTCTGGTACCAATACATAAATAAAAGGAATGCAGGTGACACTTCTCTTTTCGCATACAGTGAAATGTCTATTATTATTTTATCATGCATAGATACGGATATATATTTTAATTTTAATAAATAAAAATAAATATAAAATTAATGCAGAATACTCACTCGTAATCCTGACTCTTCGTTCTATTTCATGTTTTCTCCCTCCTCCATTGAAGAGTCTTGCATTTTTTTCCACTCGACATGACGAGGTACAGGTGGAGGAGGGAGGGGACACGCGCCCTTACTGCAGATGGACCCGGCGGCCCCGTGTGCCCTCCCTGCTGTCGTTTTAGGGGGCGCGCTCCAATACATGACCTTAGTGTGGTATTTTCGGTCACACTCCCCTATCCTGCAAAGAGCAAACTTTGCAGAGACGACAGAAGAACCGGGTGTCTCTCCTTCTGCCATTCATATGGCATACCCCGGCACCGTTTCTGCCTTCGCCCTTGTAAGGCCTCCAGTATTGATCCCCTGGCTGCAGCCGACACACAGGGTCCACTACCCAACGAGAAGCGGTGATGGCGGGCCGCAGCAAGAGGGCGTCGTCAGCAGGGCCGGCGGCAGCAAGAGGGGCGTCGTCAGCAGGGGGGGGCGGCGGCAGCAGGGGCGTCGTCAGCAGGGGCAGCGGCAGCAGGGGCGTCGTCAGCACAGGGGCGGCGGCAGGTCGAGCGAAGTTGGCCCTCCTATCTGCCCTTTCGCTAGGGGCAGATCTGCAGCTCCGGGCAGGGGGTCAGTTATGGAAGGCCACTCATCGGGATCGAAGTTGATGAGGGCATTCCCGGCTTCCTCTAGGAACTGTAAGTGGGTCAACCTCGGAAGATTGTCACCGCGGTCCCCACCCACAGTACAGTATGTAGGCATTTTGGAGGGCCAACTGAAGGATGTATTGAGGAGCTTCTGTGTCCACCTTCTGGTTCTCCTGGCGAAGGGATAATACTGGATGAGCTGATCAAAGAGATCAACTTCTCCCATGTGCCTGTTGTAGTGCCCAATGACGGTAGGCCACTCGATACGAAACTCCTCAAACACAACTCGGCCCTGTTGACGTGTCTTCTTCCGCTGTACGATCTCTTCTTGGATGGGTTCATGACTCGTCCTAATCATGGGGATGAGTCGGACACCCTTCCAACAGATGACGAAGACAGCTCCCTTCCGCCGCCACTCTGTCTCTCTCTTGCCAGTGTTGTGGATGACTAGCGAACTCTTGAGGACATTCGGGCCCCACGCACCAACCTAAGGGTACCACTGACGTGCACACCAGCTTCATACAGTTCCTGGGCCAGGGATACCGAGTTATAATAATTATCCATAACAGGTGATATCCCTGGTTACGGAAACATCCCACAAGATTGAATACAGTGTCACTCAGCGTGGAGAAGACCCCGGAATACACTGAAAAGTCCACAACGTATCCAGTGTTGGCCTCGGTAATAAGAAAGAATTTCACACCATATTTCTTTGGCTTCTTGGGTTATACACTTTTATACTAAGACGTCCTTTGTAAGGCATCATACCCTCATCCAAAGACAGGTTCTTTCCAGGAATCACGAGATTACTACACCGATCACGGATATAATCCAACACTGGGCGCACTAAAAGGAGGCGGTCACTGTTATTCCGGGGTATGCCCTTCGGTTGAAGGCGTTGAAGTACCTGTCCAACGCCAGGAAATTATCACGGGACATATTCCTCCTCCATTGCCTGACGTCGGAAGCAGGTGTTATACCAAAATAAATGTGCAGCCCCAAAAATGTGCCATGTCAATGAGGTTGCAACCCCGCCAGTATACGACAAGGTCGTCCTCAGCTCATACCGGCAGTACCGAGCGTAGTCCACCGTCTCGTGTACCAGGTATTCAAGCAATTCCCGCGTCAGGAAAAGCTGGATGAACCCCAAAACAGTCAGGGGTACTGGTACGGTGAGCCCAGGGGTTGCCGTGAAGGGTGCATGTTAGGAGGGGTGGGGTCCTCCGTCCACCCCTCGTCACTCTCCGACGACCGACCTTCACCTTGGCTGGCGCGACGAGCCGACCTGCGGCACGATATTGCACTCTACCCTCCCCCGTTGGCCCATCACCCTCACTTAGGCCTTCACTTTCTGTATCGTCCTCTGCGATAAAACTTGACCCCGTATCCCCCTCCTCAGATTCCCCCTCGTAAGCACTGAACCCACTGAATTCGAGCTCACTTTCGGGATGTGAGCCTCGAACAGACATTGGGGGCATGTATTCATCCTCACTTTCATCGGGA
>NC_087207.1:48796959-48909947 GCF_015104395.2 Macrobrachium nipponense
GTCTCCCACTTAGGAGTCATCCTTCCAATATCTTCCGCTGGCAAGCTACCAATCATTATCACTAGTCTAATCATGGTTTTGACATGAGTAGCTGATATTTTTTGGTCGTCTCTGTCTTCCTCTGTCCAATTTGTGGATGTAAGTAACCCCATTCATTCACGTTATTAAATAACTGAGAACTAAATCCCGGTTAGCGTCTGTTGTGTGCCTTTAAATGATGCATTATCCTGGCAAGGCTAATCGTGGTATCTGTTTCGCCTATTGTGAAATATACTTTCTTAAAAAACCGTTTCAGTTCTTCCCTATTCTTAAGTTTTCTGTATGTCTTGGAATGGACATATCGTTCTAAGTTTCCTCCTGCTTCCAGATCAAGATAGCTCTTTGCTTCGATAAGTTTTTCCCTGTCTGTCCCTGTTATGTTGCTTTGGTGTATCCCTACTTCTTCTATCCAGTTGTCTAAGTTGCAGGTACCCTGACCTTCCTTTCTTCCATGAAATTTAGCTGTATGGTTAATTGCATGTCCCTTATGTGTATCTATTGCTGCTGTGTCTGAATTAGTTGACATTGTTCTTGTTCCCTCAGCCATGGTTAATTTCCTTGATTGACTTCTCCTGTGCACAGGAATTCTTACTTTCTTATTTTGAGCCGATCTCCTTTCGACCATCGACTCGTTAATGGAAAACTTTCTTAAACACTGAGTATCACTAAGTGTTAAAATCATGGCAGTTGTATCACGAAAAAATAAATTAAAATAAAATCCCTCTGTCTTACATAAAGTAATTCATCCCCTCCCTCCAAAAAAAAAAAAAAAAATTCCCAGAAAATATTCTTAAATTTTTAAGTTACCAATCTGCGATGTTAAACAACCACAAAAACCTTCTTAACAGCACTGGTAAAACGATACCAAACTCTTCTCCACCTTAAAGTGAACAATAACTAGAAACCTCCCTAAAATTACCCTTATTATTAAACAAATGAAAAGAACAAGTTTTGACATTCTCTCTATTTAGAAAAAATAAAAGTATAACCTTTCACTAATGTTGAAAAAAGGGATTTTGACGTAGGAAAAATCTATTTCTGGGTGATTGGCTCGTGTCGCCCTATGAAATATCCTTAAGATCATTATTTCTAGGTAAAATTAATCTAAAATTACTAGAGAAAAACCAAATTAAGAAAATGTCAGTAAAACTGACTCGCTCACTCTATAAAAGAAGTGTCGGTATGGGAATATAGGTGAGTGGGATCACTACCACGAGTCATTCACCATTTAGACCTTCCAACATAGAATCCCCACCAGAGAGAGCTGATACTAAAGGGTGATGCGGCCGCTACTACTACTACTACCGACGCCACGGACAGCAGCGCCCCTAGCGGTCATCCTTAATCTATGAACATCTTGTCCTGTAGGGTGGGTAAAAGAAAACAGGGTGGGTTTCATAGGGCGACACGAGCCAATCACCCAGAAATAGATTTTTCCTACGTCAAAATCCCTTTTCTGGGCTCAGCTCGTGTCGGCCTATGAAATAGTACCAGAGAAACAGACAAGATGGGAATAAGGACAAATGAAACCCAATAGTAAAAAAGAGATATATAATATAAGTGAATCAGGGACATTACAGTATACAAACAAAGTACTTAAAGCTAACTTATCCTAAACAATGGCATGATAAAGAAAGCAATCAATATAAAGTACTTAAAATTAACTTATATTAGACATAGTAATACATAATAGTGTAATGGCAAAAACAATAAAGAGTGATTCACTTAATTAAGATATTTACAAAATATACAAACTCATTGTGTTCTACCCTAGCATAAAAATAAGGGTAGAAACACTGAAGTACATTATATGTACATAACGTGGATGTCCCTAGCAAAAAAATAAGGGACAATCCACCAATATGATTCTAGCGGCTCAAGGCTAAGGTAATTCCGAGTAGCATGGCAATAGGGTGAGGCATGTTGGACGAGGTAGGTAGAAAGGAGACCTGGATCTATACTACAACTGCTATGCAGTATCAGGAGAAACAATGTTTCCCGCTGCTACTGCAGAAAATTTTAAAGATTCCAAAGACTTCAGGTAATGACGTTTAAAAACTGTCGGTGATTTCCATCCAGTATACTTTTTAAGATCCTCAAAGTTCATATGTTGGAAGTAATTAATTGAGGTGGCTACTCCTCTGATGTCATGTGCTTTAAGGAATGAGTCAGGGTTGGCTTGTTTAATGAAGTAAAGGATCTGTTGTCTGATTCCTTTCACTGATAAAGTGCCACCTTTTTCTCTCATAAAGAGAGGACCTGAGGATCTAGAGGATGTACGAGATAGAAAGGCTCTTAAAGTTAATACTGGGCAGAGAGAAGGATCTTGCGGGAGTGGGATGACCTTCCAAGGAGCCCACCTTGCAAGAGGATCCTCATTTTTTGCTAAAAAGCTACGATCCGGGGAAAGTAGAACTTCTCCTGAGGGGGAGAAATCCACATGACCCGCATCTCTGGATAGAGCCGACAGTTCTGAAATTCTGGCTCCTGAAGCCAGGCTTAACAAAAAAATAACGTCTTTCTAAGGAGCATAATGAATGTACAAGACGAGTTGTCAGTATCTGAGGCTAGTTTGAGGACATCATTTAAGAACCATGAAACTGCAGTAGGCCTTTGAGAAGGTCTGATCTAGCACAGGCTTTGGGAATAGACGTAAAGTAAGATTCTGTTAGGTCTATCTGGAAACCCAACTGAAAGATTTTCTTCAAAGCCGATTTTATTAGTAGTGATAGTGCTAGCTGCTAAACCTTTTTCAAACAAGGACCTGAAAAAGGATATAGCTAAATTAACTGTCATGGTTTGTAGTGTTTGATTCATTCAGGAAGGATGCTAATTTTTTTAACCGCTGAGTCATATTCCCTAATAGTTGACTCTCTTTTGTCTGATTCTAGAAGAGGATGTTTTGTGTATCAATATTAGCATCTTTTTTTAGCCGCAAACTTCATGAAGTCCATAAAGTTAGGGTCTGGAGAATTCCTGAGGAAGCGAACACAGTCCTCATTTGTACTGATTGCGACAACTTGGGATTGGGAATCCGTTGAGGTCGGAGACCCAATTCCAGAAGCAGCGGATACCAGTTGCTTTTTGGCCAGTCTGGGAGCAATCAGAGCTACTAGTTCCCTTGAAAGTCCTCAGCTTGCTCAAGACTTCAGAAGAAGATTCACTGGAGGAAATATATAGATTTTCCTCCATTGATTCCAATCTAACGACAGGGCGTCCGTGGCATAGGCTAGAGGGTCCAGGTTGGGGGCCACATAGCAAGGGATGCTTGGGGTTTGGTTGTGAGGCGGAAGAGATCTACTGTAAGCCCGGGGACTCTCCGGCATATCCACTGGAATAACCTGTCGTTTATAGGGACCATTCTGATTCAGAGGAACTGACCGGGACCAAAGCGTCTGCTATCACATTTCTTACCCCCGCCAGGTGAGTGGCGGACAGATGCCATCTGTGTTTGTCTGCTAGCGCAAAGATGGCTATCATGACATGATTCACGTGTTTGGATTTGGACCCCTCCTCGTTGATGCAATGTACTACCACTGCAATGTCCAAAACTAGTCTTAGATGAGACTTCTTCGGGGGAAGAAGTCTCTTCAGGGTAAGAAATACTGCCATTGCTTCCAGGAACGTTTTATGTGAAGCTGGCGGAACTGAACTGACCAAGTCCCCTGAACTTGTTTGAATTGAGAATATCCCCCCCATCCGGACAGGGAGGCATCCGTGTGAATGGTTAACACTGGAAGGGGATATTGAAGGGGTACTAATTTGGCAAGATTCTTCACTTTTGTCCATGGACGGAGCTGATTGCGAAGGATCTGTGGAAATTACTGACAACTTGTCTCGAGATTTGACGTTTGCTCTCGATCGCCAAACTCGATTTATATCTTTTCAGCCTTGCTTTCAGTAGGATGTCTGTCACTGAGGCAAACTGAAGAAAGAACCTAGGATTCTTTCCTGGTTTCTCCTTGATGTTTGTTTGCATTTGAGAAATTGTTTCACAGACTTGGCTATTTCTTTTCTTTTGACCACTGGAATTGACAGATTGTGGGAAGACAAATCCCATTGGATTCCTAGCCACTGAAAACGAGACTCCGGAGTGAGTCTGGATTTCGTTTTGTTTATCGGAACCCCAGATGTTCCAGAAATTGAACTACCTTCTTCGTGGCTTTGAGACATTCCTCGACCGTTGGTGCCCAGATCAACCAATCGTCGAGGTATGCTGCTACCATTATCCCTTGAGTTCTCAACTGTTGAACTACCACTTCTGCTATTTTCGTGAATACCCTGGGGGCTACATTCAGACCGAAGGGCATCACTGAATGAGAACGTCTGATTTCCTAGTTTGAAGCCTAGGAATGGACGGAAGTGTCTGGCTATAGGGATATGATAGTATGCGTCTGTAAGATCGATGGAGGTTGTGACGGCCCCACGGGGAAGTAAGGTCCGTACCTGCGAGATGGTGAGCATTTTGAACTTGTCGCAACGAATGAAAGAGTTTAGCTTTGACAAGTCTAAGATTACCCTTCTTTTTGTTGAGCCTTTCTCTGGCACGCTGAATAAGCGACCTTGAAATTTTAGATGCTTGACTCTCGCAATAGCTCCTTTCTGAAGGAGTTCCTCCGCATAATCTGTCAATTCCTTTGATGGTACTTGATAGAATGATTTGATTGGAGGAGGATCTTTGATCCAACTCCAACCCAATCCTTTGGACACGATGCTCTGTGCCCATTTGCTGAACCCCCACCTGTGACGGAAGAGGAACAGCCTCCCTCCTACCTGGGGTGCCATCACTGTTGTTGAGCGGGTTTGACCTCCGCGCCCTCCTCTGAAGTGCTTACCTCTTGCAGCTCTTCCTGTGCCACCTTTGGCGAAAGTTGGCCCCTCGCCCTGCTACCCCTAGAGAACTATTAAAGGTTGGGTAGGCCTGGCTTTCATACATTGAATTGAAGGCCGGCGAGACTGCATAAGAGGTGGAAGGTTGACTTTGAGGAGACAACAGGAGAATGGGCTGTGTCTGCTTCGAGGTTGACGGCCTGAACAAATTGCTGTTGCTGCTGTTGCTTCTGGTAAGGCTGGAACCTTCTTCCTGTCTTCTTTAGCTTCTTACCAGCAGCAGGGGCGGTCTCCTTGTTCCTCTTGGAGGAGATGCCCATCTGGCTCTAAGGCTCTGGTTAAGCCTAGCAGCCTCGTGGTGCACCTCATTCACAGAGGCCTCTGAGGTCCGCACCGACATGCTGGAAGCTAGAGTCTATTAGCTCATGCCTGATAGTTGCCTCCTGCAAGACATGCTTTCGGCAGTTCCTTCTAGCTAGGAAGAAGTCAAAAGCATCGGCTTGGACTGTCTGAAGCTGGGATTTAGCCAGAATCTTGAATAATGGTTCTGTGACGTAAGACAGGGCAGCCATTTCCGTAATGATCAGGGAGTTAAGAGACCTCCCAAATCTTGTACGGGCATCAAACTCTGCCTGAATAAGGGTATCAGGCAGTCTTGGAAGCTTCTCGCCAAACTGATCCATTGCGCAGTCTGGCTTAAGCTTACCTACTGAGAACGTGGCAGGTAAGTTCTCCCACAATTCTCCAAAGGCCGGGAAGAGCGGAGATGTAGATTCCGCTTCCCTCAACTGTGGCATGGGCTCGTCCTTGAGGACTGCCTGAAGAGTCACTTCAACTACCTTGGTAGCGAACGGAAGAGAAGCCTCCTCCTCCGTAGCGAAGATAGTAAATGGACTCTTGAATGCTTGGAGTTTGGTGTTGGTACATTCCCAATCCTCCAGGCAGTGAACCCATTCCCGCTGTGCATGATCCCTACTATACAGCACAGTCTCTCGGGAGATCTTATCCTCTCTAGTGAGAGCAGCGACGGTCAGCCTAGGCATACCCAATGAAAGGCTGAGTCAGTCTGGAGGATAGAAACTCGAAGTCCTCAATCCTTCGAGTTCCACACTCCGGGATAGAAATCATGCCGTCCTTGAAGGGGCATAAGCTGGCCACTCTCCATGGGTTATCCATGGAGAAGGCTGGTAGGGATTCGTAAGGAGGTAACTGTAAAATACCAGTACCTGCTACAGGGGAGCTTGGCTGAGGAGCCTGGTTAAGACCAGCAAAGCGGTCGTCGTGCTCTCTAACTCGGTTAGAGAGATCTTGAATAGACTGGCCAGACTGGTTAATGGTGTTTGACAGCTGTGCAAACATCTGTTCAAACTTAGAGCCAAGAGAGCCAACCATCTCTCCCACTTGTTGCATCACAACTGCTGAAAAGGTGGTGGGATCAAAGGAGCTCGGTCCCGCCACCCCAACAGGAGTTACCGGAGTAGATCCGTAGATGCCGGAGAAGGCGTTGGCTCGGCCGGAGCGCGAGCCTCTCCTTAGAAGCCTTGCTTCTAGAGCTCTTAGAATAGGAAGAGCTAGGCTTTGCTTTCACCGCGTCAGCTTAGGAAGTCGTAGACTTCCTAACTGAAGAAGACGACGACTTCTTAGAAGTCGTCTTATGCAGTGTCTTCTGTTCTCTCTGTCCCTTCACCTTCGGGGGTACAGAGAGAGCGGGAGAGCGAGCAGGGATCTCAGATCCCGTGAAGCCTTGGAATGAAGAGGAAGAAGGGACAGGGGAAGAAGATCCAGGAGCACCCAAGGAAAGACCTTGGGCGCCCGACACACCTACCTCAACCAACAAATCCTCTGCCCCTACCGCCATAGGCTCAATATTCAGGTCCAGGTTGGCCACATCTGGGACCGGCTCCTGCGTAGAGACG
The DNA here is from genome assembly GCF_015104395.2 of Macrobrachium nipponense. NCBI lineage: Eukaryota > Metazoa > Arthropoda > Malacostraca > Decapoda > Palaemonidae > Macrobrachium > Macrobrachium nipponense. The sequence goes on from NC_087207.1 coordinate 48,803,745, forward strand.
GACCCGAACGCCTGCTGCACCTCCTGCTGAATAGAGGCTATGAGAGGAGCTGCCGAGATGGGATCCACGTAACCGGTCGACTTGCCACCGGGGAAGATCTGGACGGCCAGCTTCTTATCAAGTATATAAGGCTGGCCCTTGGCGGCGTTTCTTCCCGAAGCCGCCCACCAAGCCTTCAGGGTTGCCAGGGCGACTTCCTTCACGCGGCAGCCTGAAAGAGAAGGCGATATGAAGCTTCTAACGGCGGAGATAGGGTTTAACGAAGCTTAAAACTAAGTGTTAGTAGTGATAAGACCAAGAAAAGTCTAGGAGTAGACTTACCCCACCCAAAAGCTGACTAACGAGGTTGTAGCAGATGGTGCAAGCCTCCGGGTGCCAAACGATCAGTCCGTTGTGGTTGGTGGCACACGGGGCGTGGGTCCTACACTCTTCATGGGCGCAGGGGTCGTACAACGTCGCGTTGCAACCTGGGACCTGGCAGTTGGTAGCCTGTAAGTGGAGAGATACATGAGTATCAGGTGCACACTTACAGCCTAACAAATACTCCGTTGCATGCCGGAGCATGTAAGTTAGATTAAACCAGAGCCCCGCCGTAATACGTGTGGTAACTAGGCGGTTGGAGTGGTCTAAGGCTACGCCGGAGACAGGAAAAAGATTCCAACCCAGGAGTGGTGAGGAGCCATGAAACACGACGGAAAACGACGGAGATAGTACATAAAATAAAATAAAACTAAAATTCACCGTAATATTAAGGGTATATCCGTATATAACGAAGTATAAAATTTTCCGTCTACTAGAAGAGTGCCCGGGTAAGGAGCGAGCTCTCCTCCGGTAGTGGAAAACAGGATATAGTAGGCAAGCAACAGACCACTAGTAATTGTCCACCCCGCCCACTGGCGGAGCCAGACGGACCTATAACCGAAGGGGCCCCCGGCTTCAGCGGAGGCTCCGTCCGTTAAGGTAGGGGAAGGGTGGGACTGAGGCAATAGGTGGGGGGTCCCGGCGTAAACACGGCGGGAGAGAGAGAGGGGGGTGGGGGGTTGTTTCCCCACCCCCCCCCCACCCCCCCCGTCGCTACTGCTACCCGCTCGGTAACCCGGTACCCGAGACAAGTGGTCGCCCTAAACCCCAGCTGGTATGGAGCTCCAGGCCTCCTCAGAGAGAGAGGGAGGTAGGCTACTGTGGTTGTCATGGCAACCAAGGGGATCCACCAGACCCCTCCCTATACCTGGTAGGGAGGGAAGGGGAAGGGTGGAAGGTGCTAAGGTACACGTGATCGCAGGTGGCCTAAGCCGCGATAGCAACACAACCACAGAGGGGCCACGTGAACCAGACTGTACCAACACATGGCACAAGCACCTAGGCTAGCCTAACACCCTAAATAACACTGATAATACATCGTAAAGGAGAAAAAGACACTTTTAGTAAAAGAGAAAGAAGCCCAGGAGGAGGCAAGCTGTTCCGAAGAACAGTTGACTACTCGGAGCCAGCGGTAGCCGATGAAGAGCAAGAGCTGGGATGCTGGGCCAGAAACACGGTATAGCCCTAAATACCAAACTAAGAGAAAATGGTAAAGGGGCTGTGTCCTAGCTATAAAAACGATGTAATAAAATGATGAACGTAAATATAAAAAGCCCAAAAGCATAAGATGTCCCAGTATGGGAGAACGGGAAATCTTAACACGAGGCGGCACACGGCCGCCACGAGTCAACCGGGAGACCGTATATGACCTATAAAAAGGAAAATACTGGTCCCTGGAAGACTAAAATACTAGAAAATACTACTTATGAGGCACTTAACTTAGCCGAAGCAATAGCAGCACGTTCCATCGTAATGGTTGAGATAAATCCGAGAAAACAACACAAGAGGAAAAAAGCACTCTAGCGCTGTGAAGCTAATGATTAAGGATGACCGCTAGGGCGCTGCTGTCTGTGGCGTCGGTAGTAGTAGTAGTAGCGGCCGCATCACCCTTTAGTATCAGCTCTCTCTGGTGGGGATTTTATGTTGGAAGGTCTAAATGGTGAATGACTCGTGGTAGTGATCCCACTCGCCTATATTCCCATACCGACACTTCTTTTATAGAGTGAGCGAGTCAGTTTTACTGACATTTTCTTAATTTGGTTTTTCTCTGGTAATTTTAGATTAATTTTACCTAGAAATAATGATCTTAAGGATATTTCATAGGCCGACACGAGCTGAGCCCAGAAAAAAGAAATTAAGTATTTAAAGCAACATAAAATTAAAATTAAAATTCAAAGTTATGGGTTAGTAAATAAATTACAAATGTCCGGAAAAGTCTTAGTAGTTGATTAGTTCCAATTAGTAAAATTAAAGAAATATCGTCAAGTATCATTGCCAGTAAAAATTCGGTGTGTATTTAATCTTAAAGTACAAGTCTGTGTATCTTAAAATTGATCAAACTGAATTTTTAACATTGCAATGGACTTTTAATTAAAAAAAATGTAATGTCCTATGTATATGATATATGTGAGGATATTTTGAGCACAGATATAAAAGCCTAGATGCCGCATCGGCCGGCCGGACTTACGTCATCAGTTACGCCATCTTGGCGCGGTAATTCAAAAAATGCAGCAGGCTGCAGTGTATGACGTTTTTTCGCCACTATTTGCTTAATTTTGCATGGATTTTCTTGTCTGAGGGCTCGTTACAAAGCTTACATAATTCCCTACAAGGATCTAATAAAATATAGTTGTTCCTTATTGTTTGAAAGTTAACTTGCAATGTCTTTGTTTTAGCAGGCAGGGGGAAGGGGGGCTAGTTGTACACAAATGTTAATATTTACCCATAATTATTTCAGTAAACAATAATTTGAAATGCTGTGATAAGACAGATTACTAAATTAGGCCTACAGCTATGGATCTGTGCAACTTAAGTAAAAGCTTTGTCTTTCGAAGTGCTCTGTTAAAAATTCCCCCAATATAATTTTTGGCACAGGCCTACAAGTTTAGGTCATAAAACTGTAGGGTTGGGCCTAAAATAAACTACAGTAGGCCCTAGAATAACTAGGATTTCTGTGTTATCTAGCCTTTGCATCTCTGCCTGCTCCTTTGAGCCTGGGCGGGGCGGGGGGGGTTCTTCCAATTTTTTGGAACGGGATGCTCCTCAGTGAATTCTGACCTCTAGACCTGGCTTTGGAAAATTTAGGGGGGATCAAGAGACCTCGTCTAGTGGCAAAAGTGACCTATCTCTAGACCTAATTTTATATGGTAAAATAATTATATAGTATACTTAGATTTTTCACAAAACTACCTTTAATTTGCTCAGACTAGGATATATCATTATGGCAAGCATTAACAGTTCAATATAGCTCATCTCTAGACCTGTGTTGTCAAGGACCCATCAATTATTATACATACCTTATTTGGGATAAGGGCCTGAGTATCTCTATAATTCTACCCTTCCAGAAGGGGACCCATCTCTAGACCAAAATTGCCAAAATGAGCCAATTCTAATGAGCACCCCCGTATACCCGGTCATAGTAAACCACACACACACACACACACACACACACACACACACACACACACACACACACACACACACACACACACACACACACACACGCCCCGAGCCTTTCAGCCTAGGCCACAGTCATAATGCCAGTCTAATTTTTTTTCAGCTAACTGTTCATTGGTTTCAGGCATGTAAATTTAAAGCTATGGGTGGCCGTATGGGTCATTAAGCCTATACTTTGAAGTAGCAACTCTCAAAATGTATTGCACAATGATTTATTTTCATGATATTTGTTCTTACATTGAATGTATATATAACATTTATTGTACATCTGTGCATTTATTTATAAATATTCCCAGCAGTTTAAACAATATTTTTTTTCATTGCTGTTTCCAACAGTTTAATGATACTACATTGTAATGATAATCTATATACGTACATTGATATGAAATTAGCAGCCTAGATCAAAACATCAACAAAAACTCATTATGTGCCTTGCTTGGCCATTTAGTTCTTATTACAAGGACCAGATTAACACTTTAATATTACATAGCTATAATGCAGTGAAAGAAATCTAGAAACATCAAATTAGTGTCCAACATACACGATTTACCCTATTGACCTAATGGCCCTTAAACAATATTGTTTTAACCATTTTTTTTCGTAGGCTGTCTTATCACAGCATTTCAAATTATTGTTTACAGCAATAGTTATGGGTAAATATTAACATTTGTGTACAACTAGCCCCCCTTCCCCTTATCTGCTAAAACAAAGTCATTGCAAGTTAACTTTCAAACAATAAGGAACAACTTTATTTTATTAGATCCTTGTAGGGAATTATGTAAGCTTTGTAACGAGCCATCAGACAAGAAAATCCGTGCAATATTAAGCGAATAGTGGCAAAAAAACGTCATATACTGCAGCCTGCTGCATTGTTTGAATTACAGCGCCAAGATGGCGGACCTGATGACGTGCGCCAGCCTATTCAGTTAGCGGCCGATGCGGCATCTAGGCTTTTATATCTGTGATTTTGAGGACTTGTCTATCGCCATCTACAGGGTCCATCTGTCGGATTCTTGGCTCTCTCTCTCTCTCTCTCTCTCTCTCTCTCTCTCTCTCTCTCTCTCTCTCTCTCTCTCTCTCTCTCTCTCTCTCTCTCTCTCTCTCTCTCTCTGGGCATCAGGAGTTATTTTTGGTGGAGCACTTCATTGATCACTGTCTTTGCAAGGAAACACTTCACTTTTTCTTCATATTGTCTTATTATAATTTTCACTTGTAGGCTGAAAGTTCACCCCCATTACACGTTCACCATTTTACTGTTGTAGGAAAGTCAAAGGTAGCATGTTTCTAGTAAATTCTCTCTGGAACTTGTGTTGACATTGGGTTTTGTCTCTTGCCTTTCGTGCAAAGATTTTAGCTATCTTTCACACTTAATATGTTGTTGTCATCTTGGGAAAATGAATAGGAGTGTTCCTTAAATACATTTATTCTTGTCCTTAAAATCTTATAAACTTTCCACCTTTGATTTTGGGATTGCACAAGAGTGACTTTTTCTTAATGGGCACTTCTACCTTTTGTCTTTAAGTTCTCAAGGCTTGCAATGTCACTTGATTTGCTTCTGGTTGCACCTTTCACACACACACACTAACTCGACACCCCCCCTCCCCTGCTGCCATCTGCCGCTCTCCTTTTCTGTGTTCTGCTGGTCTTCTGCTCTGTTCGCTTCTGTGCTGATCCATTTATTTTGGATCTATTCTTCCTAACACTGCCTCTAGGTTTTATGAGTACCGCCTATTTCCCTGGTATTGTCGAATCTCCCTTTTTAAAACCCTCCTTCTTCCACTCTCTGACCCTTGAAAGTGTGTCTTTGGATATTCTTATAAGGACAATGGTCTATGGCTTTTCATAGGTCATCCTTTGAGGCCTGGCACTCCTGATCCGATTGGTCAAGATTGAAAAACCTAGTCTTGAAAGAGGATGGCCAAGTTTTTAGCTTGTTCCCTTTTAAACAATGGAGGATCGAATCTCTTCTCTTAACATTGGCCAGGTGGCTTCCAAATGGACAGTAGGAATTAATCTTTATTACTCAGACGTGTCACTGGAGTCATGAGGTTCTATTAAGTTTTGTGTAGTTGATGCGATATCATCTTAGGTCTAGCGAAAGTATAAACATTGTTTGAGGTTTTTAGATGCTCTTGGTCATCTGGGAGATTTCCAGAAGCTACTAGACACAACTTCTCGCATGAAAAAGCTTTTTCATAAATTACTACGGAATTTTTGCAGGCATTGTTCCCTCATCTGGAAGCCCTGTTGTTAGCAAAGTGATTCTACGTCTCTTGGAGCGGCTTTGGGATCTTGGCGACCCCAAACCCATTATTGCGTGCTCCGTTCATTGTTCTTTTAGTCGAGTTCTTTGTGTGTGTATAGGTTTTGCTCATGCATTCTGGTAATAATTCTTTGATTCTTTAATAATTTCGGCACCATTATACATGCATGGAACTTTCTTCTGTTGCATAGACTACCTGGACCGATAGTTATAGTTATAGAGATTGGACAGACTATGATAGCCAAACAATTTGTGATGTGTGCTGCCTGGCACCATTTCTATGTGATGATTAATATATAAATAATAATGCAACTCATGCAATCTAGTGTGTGAAACACTGTACCTACACTTTAAAATGTGTTTTCTCTGATGTCATTCTTGACTGTCAAATGATTTATGCACCATTTACTAATACAGTATGTACTGTATTCAGAATTAAAGATATTAAATTTTGCTGGTATATTTCCACAGTTAAGCCATAAAGTTTGTTAGATGCATATGGGGGCATTACAACATTATGATCATGCTGCATCGGCTGCCAATTTTCTCAGCTGTCTTTAAAGATTGGCAAATGGTCTTTGCAGCATTTACCACAGGCATAATGATATTAATAGCCTAGGTTTCATAGCCTGATACCTAACAGCCAATATATTCAATAATCTGAGCAGTCATTTAATAGGGTTTTTAAATTTTCTGGGTTTGACCTGTGTCTGCCGGTGAAATGATCCTGTAGCTCGCATTTCTAAGTATAAATAGATTCTAAATATACCAGAGAAAAAGCTAGAATGGAATGCTGAAGTTACTACCTTCAGCTCGATCACCCAAGGGCGTCTGTATAAGCACTGGGGCGAGTGGAAGCCACTACCACAGGACTTCTGCCCTCCCACGGCAAGAGCCGTTACAAAGACTATCTCTTCCACCTTCCGCTCGCTACTACTACTACCCACGCCCGGCATCTACATTCCTGTAATTAGCTGCATTGTTTACTGACGTTTCTTCGTTGCTCCCCTTGTGTTTTCTTTTGGCGAAGCTATGTCTGCTGCAGAGCTCCCAGCTTCTTCATCCAAGTTGAGTATTCCATTTTGCGTTTTTGTAATTCGTGTGGTCACAATGCATTCCCCTTTTTGCCTGTTCGGCCCCTTAGTTCTAACGAACCGGGGTGACGCTTTTTTCATCCGCCATCTTGGGTACATCATCAGATGCATGCGTTATTTATCTTTGTTTATTTATGATTACACTTGCTCACGGTTTTATAGTTACCGTTTTTTCGTATTCCTTCATAACTCTTACTGTATCTGGAGTTCTGATTTTATGATTCTTATTATACGTCGTAGGCTCTTAACGCACTCCTGACGTCCTCTGGGGCCCTTAATTTTTTGTTTATTTCATATTTATAGCCTTTGGCTTTCTCCTCATTCCCTCAGGAGCGTGTTCGTTCACCTTCGTACGTATTATTTATTTTGTATTTTATATGTGTGTAGTGTATTTGGGCTTCCAGTTAGCCTATAGCCTATCGTATGCTAGCGTGGTAGAGAGAGCGAGTCCTCTCTCTCTCTTGCGATTTTATGCATGCATGCTTTACTGTTTTCGATGTTAGCCAGCTATGCACTTGATTTTATGCACGTTTATGATTTTCATATCACTGTGAGGTTGGAAGTTTTGCTCTCCCTCCCTGCCTTACCCGACCAGTCCTAGGCTAGGTTTTGGAAGGTAGGCCAGGTTACTCTACCCTTCTACCCCTTCGGCCCTCCATCGTCCCCCCCCACTGCCTGCGCTATGGTGCTCGCCAGGAGGAAGATCCAGGATAGAGAGTCTCTCTCTTGTCATGTTTGTTGGACCTATCCTCCCTACCTGACCAGATCGAAATTTCGATTTTGGAGGGCTTGGTTGAGTGACTATCGTCCTCGTCATGACGTCCTTGGAGGCCTATCTGGCCTACCTGACCGGATCCGTATCGATCTCGGAGGGTTAGGCTAGATCCCTGCTGGGTATATCCTTTTTCACCTTACTGTCTTTTGCAACTCTTCCAGTGATGCCTCATTATTTTTATTTATGTTGTTGTTGGGTTGCGTACTGCCTTGGCCTTGCCTCCTTTAGGGTGCCAGTTGGCCTGCCGCCTCCTGCCCCCTTTAGTAGTAGGCTAATATAGCCTCCCGTAAGATGGTGATCACCGATCGGTTGCTGTGACCAAACAATCACAACTGGCCACCCCCTAGGGGGCCAGTCGGCCTACTGCCCTGTCCCCTTTAGTAGTAGGCTAGTACAGCTTCCCGTAGGTGGTGATCTCTGATCAGTTACTATGGCCAAGCATTCACGACCGGCCACCCCCCCCAGCCCCCCAGCACCGGCTCCGCCTGGCGCTGCCTATTAGCTCGCGGTGCATGTAATCCTACCGATGAACGGCCACTAGAGCATCTTCTGTCCGATGGGGGAGGGATGGGTTGGAGGGGAGTGATTACTGGTATAAGGTGTAATCTCATTCATGTCTTCGGACCTGTAGCTCTGCCGGTTAGGTGGGGTCTACCATCACACCAGCCAGCGGGCTGCGCACCGGATCGTACATTTCTACTGCTCCGCCGCTCAGTTGTCCTTTTTCCCTGTTGTCTCCGCCTCCCAACTCATGTGGGAACGGATTCGGGCTCAGAGTTGCGTTTCTAGCTACCTTAGAATCGCTTCCCCCCCCCCCCCCCCCCCCCCTCCCCGATGCATTCAGGTTCAGGCCTAGGTCTTACCTTGTCCCCTGTTCCGCTCGTATCAGCCCATCTCTGCCGGCGTTACTTTATGACAACGGGATTATGAGACTTCGGAGTAGGAGTAGGCCAAGCCTTTAAAAGATTACACCAGATTACCAGATGTATTATACATTCGTTTAAAACTCTGTGTGGTCTACCATCACACTCGCCACTGGAGTTTTTCATACCAAGTTTCCGCCGCTCAGTTTTCCGTTTTCTTGATTTCTCTGTTCCCCATTTCATTGGGGACGGCAAAGGGTTCAGATATGCGACTATGTCAATTCGTAGCTTTTCTGATTCAGTATGACCGGACTCAGGATTAGGTCTTTCCTTCTCCTTGGTCCTGCTCATATCAGACCCCATACACTGGGTATATCTTTACCTTCCCGAAGACGGACTCCGGAGCAGGCGGAAACACCCAGAGCTTTTTCTTTTATTCATTCAGTGAGTTGAAGTCATTCAGTGAGTAAGTCATGAACCGATATCTAGGTTAAGGTGCATGCTCCCGCCGGAGTTAATTCCGGCGCTTTTCGTATAATACTCATTTGACCTTTCAACTTACAGATGGTCCATTGCCAGGCGGAAGGTTGCTCCGCTACCCTCATCAAGCCCTACGGGCAAGTGGTCTGTAGGTCACATGCAAACTGCGCCGTCCAGCTGGAGGACTACCTGGTCTGGCACCTCGACGCTTGTTTGGTGTGCTATGATATGGTGACCATCATCTCTGATGAGACTGTAAGTAACTTCCTCACCTCGTCATTTACATGAAATTTCTGTATTACGGCAACTTTATGAAATTTCTTGGATATACTATTTCCTGGATGGGATACTAATTCGATTCCCTTTTTTACAGGCTAGCTTGGCCCTCCACCCGGAAACCAAAGCGTCCCTCAAGTGCTGGGTCGGAAGATTTGGCAGGAACGCCGCGGCCGGACAGCCCTGTGTTGTCCGAGAACCTGTGCTCCCTTTTGTATCCGGGAGCCATGGCTATGACCGCTGTTCCTGCGGCGATAGTGGACCCTATCGTCGGGAACATCCGGCTGGAGACGTTGCCCCTCCTGGAGGACCAAGATTCCGACCTGGTGGCAGAAGAGGTGGCGGCCATCAGCCTCCACCACGAACCGATGGCCACCGAGGAGGAGGTAGGTAGGGAGGTAAGTGAGGCAGGTAGTCTCCCCTTTATCCCCACTCCTTCTTCTTCCTCCTCCTTCCAGGGCTTCACTAAGTCCGCCCCCTCTTGGGATAGATCGGCTTCGGTCATTCCCAAAGTCAAGGTAATGAAGACGAGATCCCTTCCACAGGGATCCAAACCTGCTTCGGCGGCGGCTAAGTCGTCCTCGGCCCCCAAGCCGTCGGCCTCTACTCCTAAGCCACCCTCTTCCAAGGCTTCTCCCCCTCCCAAGGGGTCGAGAGCCAAGACCTCCAGAACCAAGCCGACAGAGTCCGGCTTTGACCAGGAGGCATTCACTAATCTTCTAATGATGAAGATGAGCGAAGTAGTAGACAATAAGCTCGAGTCGGTGTCCACTCGACTCGCTTCGGTCCTAGAGACCTCGGGGCAATCAATACTGTCCCTGACCGAGAGGATCAGAGCCCAGGAGGAATTGGTGTCCGGAATCCTCCAGTCCGGGACCACGGCACAGACCGTGACAGTTCCGGACGCATCAAAGCTTCCGCCATTTGACAACAACAACCCATGGTGGTTAGCATTGCATGCCCCGTATTCAGATGGGAAACTGACAATCGAACGTTGCGGAACCCGACCGGTAGAAGACTTCGAGTTCTTCCCGGAGGGCTTCCAGTTTCCGTTTCCGGGATATGCTAGACTAGCAGAAGACGCGCTAGTCAGGGTAGACAAGGTCCCGAAAGAGACCGTGATCTACCCTAGGGACCAGGCCCAAGCTGTATGGGTCCGCACCCTTACAGATTGGGAATGTGTTAATACCAAGCTAACGCCCCATAAAGGTAGCTTCACTATGTTTGTGACCCCTCGAGGAGTTCCGTCGCCTTGCACATCAAAAGTCGTGGAACTGACTCTACAAGCAGCGGTGGAGGATAAGCCCTTACCTATTTTAGAAGAGACTGAGGCAGTATGTTCTGGTCCAAACTCTGCCAGCTCAGCACCCTCATCCTCAACGACCTTGGTGGCTTCCCCAGCCTTCAACCCCTCCTACGAGTCGCGAGGAGCATTTCGCGGCTACAGTAGGCATGCCGGAAGTAGCAGAGCCAGAGGTGGCCCCCGGCAGCGAGGTGGGTCTAGAGGCAGGGGCTTCAGAGGAGGCAGAGGAAGCAGACCTGCAGCCAACCAGTGAGAGTCTGCAGGTGGGAGGGAGATTATATCTTCCGGGACCATTGGACCTTCAGTCTGTGGGCCCACAGCATTGTTTCGAAAGGTCTAGGGTGGAAATGGTAGAAAGGGCCTCCTCCACCAGTCAATTTTCACCAGACTCCAACGACAGACCTACTAGACTATTCCAAAGTTCTCCTCCAAAAGAAGGCGATAAAGAAAGTCAAAAGCCTAAAGTTTCAAGGACGTCTGTTCAGTGTACCATAAAAGGACTCGGACAAATGAAGAGTGATTCTGGACTTATCCCGTCTCAACTCGTACATTCAATGCGACAAGTTCCGCATTCTGACCGTCTCGCAGGTACGGACCTTACTTCCCTGTGGGGCCATCACCACCTCTATAGATCTTACAGACGCTTACTATCATGTTCCGATAGTAAGAAATTTCTCTCTGTACCTAGGCTTCAAACTAGGAAAACAGGCTTACTCATTCAGAGTCATGCCATTCGGGCTCAACATAGCGCCCAGAATATTCACCAAGTTAGGAGAGACGATAGTTCAAGAGCTAAGAACTCGAGGGGTAATGTTAGTAGCTTACCTAGATGACTGGCTCATTTGGGCAACCAACGGCGAGGAGTGTCGCAAAGCAACTGCCAAAGTGATAGAATTCCTAGAATATGTATCTGGGTTTCCAGATAAACAAAGAAAAATCCCGACTCGTTCTGGCTTCCCGCTTTCAATGGCTGGGAATCCAATGGGTCCTAAATTTGCACAAACTATCTCTCCCATTCAAGAAGGTCAGGGAGATAGCGAAGGATACGAGACAGTTCCTCAAAAACAAAAAGGCTTCTCGTCGTACCCAAGAGAGAATTCTAGGTTCACTGCAGTTTGCCTCGATAACGGACATCCTGTTGAAAGCCAGACTAAAGGATATCAATTGAGTCTGGCGAAAGAGAGCCAACGCCAAACTCAGGGACAAGATCTCACTAATTCCGCCGATATTAACGAAAAGGCTCCGTCCATGGACGGAACGCCGGAGCCTGTCCAAGTCAGTGCCACTGCAATTCCCTCCGCTGTCTCTAACGATCCACACGGACGCCTCTCTGAGCGGTTGGGGAGGTTACTCACAATACAAGAAAGTTCAAGGAACATGGCCGGAGATGTTCCGCCAGTTCCACATCAATGTCCTAGAAGCAATGGCCATTTTTCTGACTCTAAAACGCCTGGCTCCAGCCAAAAACGTTCATATAAGGTTAGTCTCGGACAGCGCAGTTGTAGTCCATTGCATAAACAGAGGAAGCTCCAGGTTGAGCAAAGTAAACCACGTAATGATTGCGAATTTCTCGTTAGCAACGAAAAATCGTTGGCACCTGTCAGCCACTCACCTGGCAGGAGTAAGGAATGTCATCGCAGACTCACTATCCAGGACGACTCCGCTGGAGTTGGAGTGGTCCCTGGACATGAAGTCATTCCGCTGGATTTGCAACCAAATCCCGGGCCTTCAAGTAGACCTGTTTGCCACAGAGTCCAATCACAAACTCCCATGTTACGTGGCTCCCAACCTGGACCCTCTAGCTCACGCCACAGATGCGATGTCCATAGACTGGAACGGTTGACAGAAGATTTATCTGTTCCCACCAGTAAATCTTCTGATGAAAGTCCTGCACAAGCTAAGATCTTTCACGGGACAGGTAGCATTGGTTGCACCCAATTGGCCGAAGAGCAACTGGTTTCCTCTTCTGCTAGAATTGAATCTCCGTCCCAGACGGATCCCCTGTCCAGAACTGACTCAAGTAGTACAAACTCGGACGTGTCAGCTTCCTCAAGAATTCTGAATGCCCTAACTTTATGGACTTCATGAAGTTTGCGGCCCAAAAGGACGCCAGTATCGATCCACTAAACATCCCGTTTATAGAATCTGATAAAAGAGAGTCAACGCTCAGAAAGTATGATTCAGCAGTGAAGAAATTGGCCATCTTTCTAAAAGAAACTGATGCCCAACAGATGACTACGAATCTGGCGATTTCATTCTTTAGAACTCTATTCGAGAAAGGCCTAGCTGCTAGTACCATTACTACAATCAAATCTGCCTTAAGGAAGATTTTTCAGCTTGGCTTTAGTATTGATTTGTTGGATTCGTACTTCTCTTCAATCCTGCGAGCATGTGCCCTCCTGAGACCAGTAGACCGCCCTCATACAGTCTCCTGGTTCTTAAATGATGTACGTACTTAGAGTGGCCTCAGACACTGATAATGATTCATGTTCATATACAACCCTTCTCAGGAAAACTTTATTTTTAATGAGCCTGGCGTCAGGCGCCAGAATACCTGAACTCTCAGCTCTCTCTAGAGACCCTAACCACGTCAAATTCCTCCCGTCGGGTGAAGTGCTACTATCCCCAGATCGGAAATTCTTGGCCAAGAATGAAGACCCAGAAAACAGGTGGGCTCCATGGAAAATTGTTCCTCTTGCACAAGACACATCATTGTGTCCTGTCGTCACCCTCAAATCCTATCTGGCCAGGACGTCCAATAAGTCTTCAGGTCCCCTTTTTATTAGAGAGAAAGGCGGTACAATTTCTCTGAAAGGTATTAGACAACAAATCCTCTATTTTATTAAGCAAGCCAACCCGAATTCAGTTCCGCACGTTCATGATATCCGGGCAGTGGCTACCTCGATTAACTATTTTCACAATATGAACTTCGAGGACCTGAACAAATATACGGGTTGGAAATCTCCGGCAGTATTTAAACGCCACTTCTCAAGAACTTAGAGGCCCTTAAATTCTCAGCAGTGGCCGCAGGGAGCATAGTCTCCCCTGAATGACCGAGTCCTAAAACTCTATTCTATTGCTCGTTCTGCTGAGCCCTTTATCCCTGATACTCACTCCTTCCTGCCTGCCTGCCTCGCTCGTATCCCCTACCAATCTTCCTTCCCGGTGCTGGACTGGTTTGCTTGCCATTCTGTTGCCGGACTTGTATATACCATTGGGACCCACCTTTTGTATTCCGTACCTGTTTTGTACATACGTCTAGGTATATATCACATTGCTTCAGATACCTATCCATTGCATTATTTCTTTATTACTAGTTATTAAGTCCTAATTTAAGTCTTAATTTTAAGAATTCAACCAGGTGTCTGTTCCTTTTACGGCTCATTTAAGTTATTCTTTAGTGAACTTTAAGTTTCATTATTCCTTTATGCATTTTTGTCTGGTATCTTTGGAGCTTGTATGGCAATTCTCTGATACTATTTCACCGGCAGACACAGGTCAAACCCAGAAAAGGGATTTTGACGATGGAAAAATCTATTTCTGGGGGAAGACCTGTGTCGCCCTGTGAACCCAACCCTCTTTCTACTCCTGATCCTCACCCTGTAGCCAGTCCAAGCTTGGGTGTCTATTAACCCTTAAACGCCGACTGGACGTATTTTACGTCGACATACAAAAGTTTTTTTAAAAATTCGCGGAAAAATACTTTTAGGCCTACCAGCCAAAAACTCTTGAATCATGCGCCTTGGGGGATGCTGGGAGTTCACGGATCAAGGTGTTGTTTTGTTTACAATCGTTACGCAGGCGCGCAAGCGCGAATTTCTTTCTTGCCGCACTAAAAAGTATCTGTGACACATCTCGGAAATTATTTCGTCACATTGACATAATTTTTGTACCATTTTAAATTAGCCGTTACATGGAGTATTATATATGAAAATGTGCGAATTTTTATGTAGAATACAACAAAAAAATACTCATGATTGTAGCTTTTATCAGTTTTGAGATATTTTCATATAAATAACGATAAGTGCCAAAATTTCAACCTTCGGTCAACTTTGACTCTACCGAAATGGTCGAAAAATGCAATTGTAAGCTAAAACTCTTATATTTTAGTAATATTCAATCATTTACCTTAATTTTGCAACTAATTGGAAGTCTCTAGCACAATATTTCGATTTATGGTGAATTTATGAAAAAACCTTTTCCTTACGTCCGCGCGGTAACTCTTCCGAAAAAAATCATACATGCGATTGTGGTAATGTTTGCACCATTTTAAATTAGCCGTTACATAAAGTTTTATATATGAAAATGTGCACAATTTCATGCACAATACATCTAAAAGCAACCCATGGCTGTAGCTTTTATCAATTTTGAAATATTGTCATATAATTAATGATAAGTGACAAATTTTCAACCTTCAGTCAACTTTGACTCTACCGAAATGGTCGAAAAACGCAATTGTAAGCTAAAACGCTTATATTCTAGTAATATTCAAGCATTTACCTTCATTTTGCAACAAATTGGAAGTCTCTAGCACAATATTTCGATTTATGGTGAATTTATGAAAAAAATAACATTTTCTTTACGTCCGCGCGGTAACTCTTCCGAAAAAATCATATGTGCGATTGGTGGTAATGTTTGCCACCATTTTAAATTAGCCGTTACATAAAGTTTTATATATGAAAATGTGCGCAATTTCATGCAGAATACAACAAAAAATAATTGAAGGTTGTAGCTTTTCTCATTTTTGAAATATTTGCATATAAATCACGATAAATAGAAAAAAACCACGTTCGGTCAAATTTGACTCTACCGAAATGGTCGAAAAATACAATTGTAAGCTAAAACTCTTACAGTCTAGTAATATTCAGTCAATTATCTTCATCTTGAAACAAATTCAAAGTCTCTAGCACAATATTTAGATTTATGGTGAATTTAAAAAAAAAAACTTTCCTTCCCTCCGCGCGCGGATTCTCTGCCACAAATCTCCGAAATGCGTACGTCCCATTCTCGGAATATTTGCTCCGTTTCATATTAGGCAATTCATAGAGTTTTATATATGAAAATGTGCGCAATTACATGTAGAATAAAACGAAAAATATTTGAAGGTTGTAGCTTTTCTTATTTCTGAAATAATTGCATATAAAAAAAATATATAAAAAAATTTGACATTCGGTCAACTTTAACTCGTCAGATATGGTCGAAAACTGCATTTGTAAGCTTATATTCTTACAGTATAGTAATATTCAATAATTTTTCTTCATCTTAAAAGAAATTGAAAGTCTCTAGGACAATATTTAGATTTATGGTGAATTTTTGAAAAAAATATTTGTTTACGTCCGTGCGTTACGAATTCATGCATTATTTTGTGATAATATTTTCTCTGTGTTGCTTTTATCGTTTTACAATGTGTTATATACCAAAATGATTGCAATTTAGTGTACATTACAACAAAAAAAAGTAACTTGTTACCTTTAACCGTTTCGCGCACAGCGCGATTTGAATACAATTATATATGAAATTTCGTTTTTGCGCTATCATATATCGCATTATTTATATATGATAATGATAATTTTTTCATTTCTGATGGTTGCATACTAAACTTCAGCCAATGACAAAAAAGGAGCCAAAAATGAACTCTTTAATCTTGAAAACTAAGAGCGCTGTGATTTTTTGAAAAAAATAATTTTTCCGCTTCCGCGCTCACTCTGAAACACCTCCGGCACACGGGAGACATTTTTTTTTTACCGCTTCGGCGTTTAAGGGTTAATAGGGACGCAGTTAATATTGTAGTTTGCAGGGCTGTGTAAATCTTGCCATTACCAGGACTGATGTATGTGCTGGCATACCCTTTCTGGTTACTTCTTATTTGACTAAATCTGCTTTCGTAGCCACATTGTGCTTCTTAACATATTCTGGACTTCAAAGTCTGTTGCAGAAACTTACAAGCTCATGAATACTAGAGGGTTTAAAAATATGTTTTGGTAGAAAATGCTTGCTCCATATGTGTAATCCATCATTTGGCTCCTTATCCCTTCTACAGTTTCTAACTCAATTAAGGTAGTGTGGTCTTGCTCTTTGTTCTTGTCAGGAAATCTTGAATGGAAAATTGACAAAATTCAATCCTGAATCTCACATGTCACATATTAACAACTGTCTTCCTACACTAACCTGCAGACACTTTTAAGGCATATTTGAACCAATGAGGCTACTCACAATTAATTCATATTTCTGGGCTCAGCTCGTGTCGGCCTATGAAAGTATCCTTAATATCATTCTTTCTAGGCAAAATTAATCTAAAATTACCAGAGAAAAACAAAATTAAGAAAATGTCAGTAAAACTGACTCGCTCACTCTATAAAAGAAGTGTCGGTATGAGAATAGGGGCGAGTGGGATCACTACCACGAGTCATTCACCATTTAGACCTTCCAATCTAAAATCCCCACTAGAGAGAGCTGATACTAACGGGTGATGCGGCCGCTACTACTACTACTAGGGACGCCACGGACAGCAGCGCCCCTAGCGGTCATCCTTAATTATTAGACGGTACACGTTGTACGCTTTTTTCTTTCGTGCCGTGTTATCTTTGGATTTATCTCCTTATTCACCATGGAACGTGCTGCCATCGCATCGGCTAAGTTAAGTGCCTCATAAGTAGTATTTTACCGTAATTTAGTCTTCCAGGGACCAGTATTTTCCTTCTAAATAGGTCATATACGGTTTCCCGGTCGACTCGTGGCGGCGCCATGCCGCCTCATGTTAAGAATTCCCGGTCTTCCATACTGGGACTTCCTATACTTATGGGCTTACTTTATCACGTTCATCGTTTTTTACATCGCCTTTATAGCTAGGTCAGCCCTTTTACCATTTCTCTTAGTTTGGTATTTAGGGCTATTCTGTGTTTCTGGCCCAGCATCCCGGCTCTTGCTCTTCATCGGCTATCGCTGGCTCCGAGTAGTCAACTGTTCTCGGAACAGTTTGCCTCCTCCTGGGCTTCTTTTTCTTTTACTAAAAGTGTCTTTTCCACCTTTTACGATGTAATTTTAGTTTTATTTAGGGTGTTAGGCTAGCCTAGGTGCATGTCCCATGTGTTGGTACAGTCTGGTTCACGTGGCCCTCCCACGGTTGTGTTGCTATCGCGGCTTAGGCCACTTGCGGTCACGTGTTCCATAGCACCTTACCCTTCCCCTTCCCTCCCTACCAGGTATAGGGAGGGGTCTGGGGGACCCCTTGGTTACCATGACAACCTCAGTAGCCTTCCTCCCTCTTTCTCTGAGGAGGCCAGGGGTTCCTCCCAGCTGGGGTATAGGGCGACCACTTGTCTCGGGTACCGGGTCACCGAGCGGGTAGTTGTTGGGACGGGGAGGAGTAGGCCACCCCCCCCCCCCCCTCTCTCTCTCCCGCCGCGTCACGCCGGAAACCCCCCCCCCCCCCCCATTTGCTCAGTCCCACCTTTCCCCACTGTAACGAACGGAGCCTCCGCTGCAGCCGGGGCCCCTTTGGTTATAGTTTCGTGCTGGCTCCGCCAGCGGGCGGGGTGGTCACTACTAGTGGTCTATTGCTTGCCTACTATATCCTGCCTTTTTCCCGCTACCGGAGGAGAGCTTGCTTCTTACCCGGGCACTCTTCTAGTAGACGGGGAAAAGATTTATATATATTTCGTTATAAATTTAAGGATATACCCTAATTTTACGGTGAATTTTAGTATTATCTAACTGTGTGTATACCATCTCCGTCGTTCTCCGTCGTGGTTTCATAGCTCACCACCACACCTGGTTGGATTTTTTCTCTTGTCTCCGGCGTAGCCTTAGACAACTCCAACCACTTTGTTACCACACGTATTATGGCGGGGCTCTGGTTTAATCTAACTTTCACGCTCCGGCATGCAGCGGAGCAATTGTTAGGCTGTAAGTGTTCTCCTGATACTTATGTATCTTTCCACTTACAGGCTACCAACTGTCAGGTCCTGGGGTGTAACGCGACGCTGTGCGACCCCTGCGCCCACGATGAGTGCAGGACTCACGCCCCGTGTGCCACGACCCACAACGCCATGATCGTCTGGCACCCAGAAGCCTGCACCATCTGCTATGACCTTGTCAGTCAGCTGGTGGGGGGGGTAAGTCGATTTTAGACTTCTTTATTGTATTACTAATAACACTTAGTCATAAGCTTGTTAAACCCCGTCCCCGCCACTAGAAGCTTCATTTCGCCTTCTCTTTCAGGCTGCCGCTGTGAAGGAAGTCGCCCTAGCAACCCTGAAGGCTTGGGTGGGCGGCTTCGGGAAGAACGCCGCCAAGGGCCAGCCGTACATCTTGGATAAGAAGCTGGCCGTTCAGATCTTCCCCGGTGGCAAATCAACAGGCTACGTTGATCCTATCTCAGCAGCCCCTCTCATCGCCTCCATACAGCAAGAGGTGCAGCAGTCGTTCGGGTCCGTGACCACGCACGAGCCGGTCCCAGACGTCGCAACTTTGGACCTGAACATCGACGCTATGGCGGTAGGGGCAGAGGATTTGTTGGTTGAGGTAGGTGTGTCGGGCGCCCAAGGTCTTTCCTTGGGCGCTCCTGGATCTTCTCCTGTCCCTTCTACTGCTTCTTTTCAAGGCTTTACGGGATCTGAGATCCCTGCCCGCTCTCCCGCTCTCTCTGTACCTCCAAAGGTGAAGGGACAGAGAGAACAGAAGACCCTCCATAAGACGACTTCTAAGAAGTCGTCGTCGCCTTCGTCTTCTTCAGTAAAGAAGTCTTCGACTTCCTATGCTGACGCGGTGAAGGCTAAGCCGAGCTCTTCGTACTCCAAGAGCTCTAGAAGCAAGGCTTCTAAGGAGAAGGCTCACGCTCCAGCGGAGCCAATGCCTTCTCCGGCCTCCACCGCATCCACTCCGGCAACGCCGGTTGGAGTAGCGGGACCGAGCGCCTTTGATCCCACTGCCTTCTCAGCAGTGGTGATGCAACAGGTAGGAGAGATGGTAGGCTCGCAGGTCTCCGCCCTCGGAACCAAGTTTGAACAGATGTTTGCGCATCTGTCAAACACCCTTAGTCAGTCGGGGAAAAAAAAAAAAGCCAGTCCATCCAAGATCTCTCTAACAGAGTTAGAGAGAATGAGGACCGAGTCTGTGGGCTTTCTCAGGCTCCTCATCCAGTCTCCCCAGTAGCAGGTGCTGGCATTCTCCAGCTACCTCCTTATGAGTCACTACCAGCCTTCTCCATGGATAACCCATGGAGAGTGGCCGCTTACGCTCCATTCAAGGACGGTATGATCTCTGTCCCGGAGTGTGGAACTCGAAGGATTGAGGACTTCGAGTTTTATCCTCCGGGATTGACTCAGCCTTTCATTGGATATGCTAGGCTGACCGTGGCGGCCCTCACTAGGGAGAACAAGATTTCCCGAGAAAACGTGCTATATAGTAGAGAGCACGCTCAGCGGGAATGGGTTCACTGCCTGGAGGACTGGGAGTGTACCAACACTAAGCTCCAGGCTTTCAAGAGTCCTTTCACTATTTTTGCGACGGAGGAGGAGGCTTCTCTTCCGTTCGCTACCAAAATAGTGGAAGCGACTCTTCAGGCAGTCCTCAAGGATGAGCCCATGCCACAGCTGAGGGAAGCGGATTCTACTTCTCCGCTCTTTCCAGCCTTCGGAGAATTGTGGGAGAACTTGCCTGCCACATTCACGCTTGGTAAGCTTAAACCAGACTGCGCAATGGACCAGTTTGGCGAAAAGCTTCCAAGGCTGCCTGATACCTTGATCCAGGCAGAGTTCGATGCTCGAACTAGGTTTGGGAGATCCCTCAACTCCTTAATTATCACTGAGATGGCGGCACTATCGTATGGCACAGAACCACTATTTAAGATTCTGGCCAAGTCTCAGCTCCAAACAGTTCAGACGGATGCTTTCGACTTCTTCCAAGCTAGGAGGAACTGCCGAAAGCACGTTCTGCAGGAGTGCACTATTAGGCACGAACCTAATAGACTCCTGGCTTCCAGCATGTGGGGGGCGGACCTCTTCCCAGAGTCCGCTGTGAATGAGGTGCACCATGAGGCTGCTAGGCTCAACCAGAGCCTTAGAGCTAGGTGGGGCATCTCCTCTAAGAGGAAACAAGAATCCGCCCCTGCTGCTGGTAAGAAACTCAAGAAGTCTGGTAAAAGGTTCCAACCTTACCAGAAACATCAGCAGCAACAGCAGTTCGTTCAGGCCGTCCCAGTTACCCAACAGGGACAACCATCAACCTCAAAACAGGCCCAACCCATCCTCCTGTTGTCTCCTCAGTCGCAACCCTCGACCTCCTACGCAGTCTCGCCGGCCTTCAACCCTATGTATGAAGGTCAGGCTTACCCTCCCTTTAATAGGCTGTCGAGAGGTAGCAGAGCGAGAGGCCACTTTCGCCAGCGTGGCACAGGAAGAGCGGCAAGGGGAAGGCAGTTCAGAGGAGGGCGTGGAGGTCAACCCGCCCAACAACAGTGAGGCTCCCCAGGTAGGAGGGAGCTGTTCCTCTTCCGTCACAGGTGGGGTTCAGCAATTGGGCACAGAGCATCGTGTCCAAGGGATTGGGTTGGAGTTGGATCAAAGATCCCCCTCCAATCAAATCATTTTATCAGGAACCATCAAAGGAATTGACAGATTACGCGAGGGAACTCCTTCAGAAAGGAGCTATTGCGAGAGTCAAGCATCTAAAATTTCAAGGTCGCTTATTCAGCGTGCCAAAGAAAGGCTCAACAAAAAGAAGGGTAATCTTAGACTTGTCAAGGCTAAACTCTTTCATTCGTTGCGACAAGTTCAAAATGCTTACCATCTCGCAAGTAAGGACCTTACTTCCCGTGGAGCCATCACATGCTCCATCAATCTTACAGACGCATACTATCATATCCCTATAGCCAGGCACTTCCGCCCATTCCTAGGCTTCAAACTAGGAAATCAGACATTCTCATTCAAAGTGATGCCCTTCGGTCTGAATGTAGCCCCCAGGGTATTCACGAAAATAGCAGAAGTGGTGGTTCAACAATTGAGAACTCAAGGGATAATGGTAGCAGCATACCTCGACGATTGGTTGATCTGGGCACCAACAGCCGAGGAATGTCTCAAAGCCACAAAAAAGGTAGTTCATTTTCTGGAACATCTGGGGTTCCAGATAAACAAGACGAAATCCAGACTTACTCCAGAAAGCAGGAAAGAATCCTAGGTTCTCTTCAGTTTGCCTCAGTGACAGACATCCTCCTGAAAGCAAGGCTGAAAGATATAAACCGAGTTTGGCGATCGAGAGCAAACGCCAAATCTCGAGACAAGTTGTCAGTAATTCCACAGATCCTTCGCAATCAGCTCCGTCCATGGACAAAGGTGAAGAACCTGGCCAAACTAGTACCCCTTCAATATCCCCTTCCAGTGCTAACCATTCACACGGATGCCTCCCTGTCCGGGTGGGGGGATATTCTCAATTCAAACAAGTTCAGGGGACTTGGTCAGTTCAGTTTCTGCCAGCTCCACATAAACGTCTTGGAAGCAATGGCAGTATTTCTTACCCTGAAGAGACTTCTTCCCCCGAAAAAGTCTCATCTAAGACTAGTTTTGGACAGTGCAGTGGTAGTTCATTGCATCAACAGAGGAGGGTCCAAATCCAAACATGTGAACCATGTCATGATAGCCATCTTTGCACTAGCAGACAAACACAAATGGCATCTGTCCGCCACTCACCTGGCGGGGGTAAGAAATGTGATAGCAGACGCTTTGTCCCGGTCGGTCCCTCTGGAATCAGAATGGTCCCTGGACGACAGGTCATTCCAGTGGATATGCCGGAAAGTCCCAGGTCTCCAAGTGGATCTCTTCGCCTCACAAGCGAACCACAAGCTCCCTTGCTATGTGGCCCCCAACCTGGACCCTCTGGCTTATGCCACGGACGCCCTGTCGTTAGATTGGAATCAGTGGAGGAATATTTATGTCTTTCCTCCAGTGAATCTTCTTTTGAAAGTCTTGAGCAAGCTGAGGACTTTCAAGGGACTAGTAGCTCTGATTGCTCCAGACTGGCCCAAGAGCAACTGGTATCCTCTGCTTCTGGAATTGGGTCTCCGACCTCAACGGATTCCCAATCCCAAGCTGTCGCAATCAGTACAAATGAGGACTGTGTTCGCTTCCTCAGGAATTCTTCAGACCCTAACTTTATGGACTTCATGAAGTTTGCGGCTAACAAAGATGCTAACATTGATCCGCAAAACATCCTCTTCCTAGAATCAGATAAGAGAGAGTCAACTATTAGACAATATGACTCAACTGTTAAAAAATTAGCATCCTTCCTGAAAGAATCAAACACTACAACCATGACAGTTAACTTAGCTATATCCTTTTTCAGATCCTTGTTTGAAAAAGGTTTAGCAGCTAGCACTATTACTACTCATAAATCGGCTTTGAGGAAGATCTTTCAGTTGGGTTTCCAGATAGACCTAACAGAATCTTACTTTACGTCTATTCCTAAAGCCTGTGCTAGACTTAGACCCTCTCAAAGGCCTACTGCAGTCTCATGGTTCTTAAATGATGTCCTCAAACTAGCCTCAGATACTGACAACTCGTCTTGTACATTCATAATGCTTCTTAGAAAGACGTTATTCTTATTAAGCCTAGCTTCAGGAGCTAGAATTTCAGAACTGTCGGCTCTATCCAGAGATGCGGGTCATGTGGAATTCCTCCCTTCAGGAGAAGTTCTGCTTGCTCCGGATCGTAGTTTTTTGGGTAAAAATGAGGATCCTCTGGCAAGGTGGGCTCCTTGGAAAGTCATCCCACTTCCGCAAGATCCTTCTCTCTGCCCAGTATCAACTTTAAGAGCCTTTCTATCTCGCACATCCTCAAGATCCTCAGGTTCTCTCTTCATGAGAGAAAAAGGTGGTACTTTATCAGTAAAAGGAATTAGACAACAGACCCTTTACTTCATTAAACAAGCCAATCCTGATTCATTTCCAAAAGCACATGACATCAGAGGAGTAGCCACCTCAATTAACTACTTTCTACATATGAACTTTGAGGATCTTAAAAAGTATACTGGATGGAAATCTCCTACAGTCTTTAAACGTCACTACCTAAAGTCCTTGGAATCTTTAAAATTTTCTGCAGTAGCAGCGGGAAACATTGTTTCTCCTGATACTGTTTAGTAGTCATAGTATAGATCCAGGTCTCCTTTCTACCTACCTCGTCCAACATGCCTCACCCTATCGCCATGCTACTCGGATACTCTAGCCTTAGCCGCTGAGATCATATTGGTGGATTGTCCCTTATTTTTTTGCTAGGGACATCCACACTATGTACTTATAATGTACTTCAGTGTCCCTACCCTTATTTTTATGCTAGGGTAGGACACAATGTGTTTGTATATTATGTAAATACCTTACTTAAGTGAATCTATTTTGTTAATTTGCATTGCATTATTGGATATTACTATGTTTAATATAAGTTAATTTTAAGTACTTTATATTGTTGGCTTTCTTTATCATGTCATTGTTTAGAATACGTTAGCTTTAAGTACTTAGTTTGTATTCTGTAATATACCTGATTCACTTATATTATATACCTCTTTTTTACAACTGATTTTCATTTGTCCTTTTTCCCATCTTGTCTGTTTCTCTGGTACTCTTTCATAGGCCGACACGAGCTGAGCCCAGAAAAGGGATTTTGACGTAGGAAAAATCTATTTCTGGGTGATTGGCTCGTGTCGCCCTATGAAACCCACCCTGTCTTTGTTTACCCACCCTGCAGGACAAGATGTTCATAGATTAAGGATGACCGCTAGGGGCGCTGCTGTCCGTGGCGTCCCTAGCAGTAGTAGTAGCGGCCGCATCACCCGTTAGTATCAGCTCTCTCTAGTGGGGATTTTAGATTGGAAGGTCTAAATGGTGAATGACTCGTGGTAGTGATCCCACTCGCCCCTATTCTCATACCGACACTTCTTTTATAGAGTGAGCGAGTCAGTTTTACTGACATTTTCTTAATTTTGTTTTTCTCTGGTAATTTTAGATTAATTTTGCCTAGAAAGAATGATATTAAGGATACTTTCATAGGGCGACACGAGCCAATCACCCAGAAATAGATTTTTCCTACGTCAAAATCCCTTTTATATAGTTGTGAATTAGAGGAGAGTACATTGTACGTACTGTACAGAACCAGATCAAAGCATTTGAACCATGGCATAGAAGCTATCTGTACAGCTTCAAGGGCAATTATTACCAGGGAGTACATATATAAAACTATGTAACATGTCACAGTCATACTGACTTGTAATTCAACATAATTATATACATTGTGCAAAGTTAGGCTAGCCTGTAAGAATAACTTAGACTTTCATAGCTATCCAATAATTGAACTGTATTTCATAGTCTCTGGATAGGGACAGGTAGAAAAATAAATATCAGCATTCCTGAAGGTTATGCCAAGTTAGGCTACCTTTGCTAAGCTAAAGTTAGGCTGTGGTAGGCTACCCTTGGTTATTTGATGATCAACCCTGGTAGACTAGCTAGTTGGTAAAATTTACTTTTAAAGCTATAGTGTAGTATGAATTTGAAGTGTCATTTAAGATAAACATGATGATGGAAAATTGAAGAATACATACTGCGTACCTTTAAGTATTCTGGCAGATCAAATTCAGTGGGACAGGCATCTTTTAACAGCTGAGCCCTCTGCATACCAGGAGGTTTGAAAACTTATTGATAACTTGGTAAATAACATTATAACACTTTATTAGCACTCGGGCCTCATGATACTAGATACATTGTAGTACTAGTTGTAGAAAAAATGGTCACACTTTACCATGCTTATATGGACTGATGGTAACCCTACATGCTGACTTATTAGGCTGTATAATTCAGTGTCAAATAGGCTTTAATGAATCTTATTGCAGCATTTATTATTTTACTAGCTCAAAAAGTAGGCATGTAGTTTTACTTGCTTGAGATTGTTTCAACACAGTTATAAAGATTTTTATGAATGACAATCTTTTTTCATTTATGAAATATGATTCCCTGTTCTTTTGTGATCCTTTTTCTGTATGTAGCACAGTTAATGTCCCAGCACTGGGTGCCAGAGGTGGCTCTGTTGCTGCTGGTCAGTGCAGTCGTTGCCTCTGCCATTTCTGGGAATCAACACATAGCATTAGCGCTATACTTGCAAGCAACATTCACTTGACTGTCCAGTCTCTCCCTCTATATCTATGCCTGGACCCAGGTTATAGGTAACTTTTCCTTAACATTTAATAACCTGTACAAAAGTTTGTAGAGCTTCTTAAATGGTAATTAATAACTACCATTTCTAAGATTATTTTCTCCCACATCCCTCCCTCCTTTACCCTGATGCACACACCTGTCTCAGCTACACTGCTGATTGTACCTGCTATCTTTTGTCTATGGTTATTATTCAACTGCGGTGCCTTACATTTTGTGGTGGTTTGTTTTCTCATACAAATACTATAGCATAGAAAAATGGGATTTATTTTTTCCAAGGTCCCAGTGGCTAATTGTAATACAATTTAATCACCTCAAGTGTGTTAGCTTGTCTCAGAAGTACACATTTGGTAAAATACTGAGACAAACTAAGAAGGAGCACATTGATTGTTATTGAATTGTTTTTCTGCCTTAACCTGTTTATTTTCTTTTTCTGCTCAACAGACCTGCCCCTACTTATGAAACTGCAACTACTCGACAGTTTTATCATGGACGAACAGAAACCATGCGGTCTTGCACCATAGAATCTACAGAATGGACAAATACAATGCTGGACCCAAATGCTACTGTATGTATACTTTGTTCTATGTTGGTATCTTTAATTTGCAATATCCCCTCTTGCCTTACAGGAATTAGGTTTGTCTACATCAGTGCAAAAAGGAGGAGGAAAGTTTTCAATCAATGCTGTGATTAAATATGGCTTCTGCTGCTCTTATTTTTTTTTTTTGCCATTATTCAAGGGCTTATTGGTTTACAGCTGTTATGTTAGGGTATAGAAAGGAAGGAATTGCAGAGTTCATGTCAGTATCCAACTTCATAATCTTATTTCTTATGCTGACAGAAAACTAGGTGATAAGGCAACCCATCCTTCTGTATAGGTTCAACCAGGCTGGGATGTCCCTTTCTGGTCAGAGGAGAGAGAAGCAGAGGAAAGGGCCCAGCACCCTTGGCATGCTGAAAATTTGGGATGTGCAGTAGCCATGCTTCCAGAAAATCAAGTAATGCATTTGTATGAGATTATTTGATAACGCTAGAAAAATCATAAAAAATGTCAGAAACAAACAGACCTGGTTCTTGTAAACAACAGGTTTGTATTGTCTGTCTGTTCCTCCCCTTGTCAAGGGGTGGGGATGCAACCTTAAACTAAAACACATTAATCAAGGCTTGGCTTCTTATTGTGTGACATACCTGCACAGCTTGTCAGTCCAGTATGTCCTTGGTCAGCACTCTGACACTCTACCTTATGCGAGAGAAAGGAAAGAGAAAGAGGGGGACCCATAACTCACGCACTGACTAAATACTTTAGACAAGGTACCACCTGTCCCATGAGAGGAGCTTGGCTAGCAGGTAAAAAATTAATGTGGTTTGTCTTAACCAGACCCGCCACTCTTAACACCTTGTGTACTGACTGATTCTTCCTGAATACCATAGTCAGGGTGATGCCTCGGACTTTGTGAGCTCTTGCCTGAACTGTGCTCTTTCCCTCCTTGCTGGGTGAGTTATGTGCCTGCTTGATCATCTCATGGTCAGATCCAATTAGGTCATGATTCACTTGGATCCACTGAAGCTACTTATCAGAGATGCAGGCCAAACAACATGATCTAGGTACCGAGTGTGGCCCGTAGCATTACTCACCTGAGTGACAGTATCCTGTGGCAGCAACTGCACATCAGCTACACTACAAAACTGAATAAGCTCTTCACCAAATCTTGATTGTGGATTGCCATTGCAGTCACCAGTAGTAATTACAGTTAGCTGTGGGATCTTTCATCCAACAGTGTATTTTAGCTAAATACTTACATACTCTTCCATATTTTTCCTGTTATCAAATGAGGTAACAATTACTGTTACAAAAATGCTAAGAGTCAGTTTTTATTTTAATACAAATTAATGTACCATCTGTTTTGATTTTTCTGAAAAGGAAGGCACCACACCGCAAGGATTTCCAAGCAGTAGTCCTTGTGACAGGTCAGCTGGTAATGGCCCATAAAATTAGAAATTCTAATCTATAGATCCAAAAAAAATTCTGTTGTTGCACAGGAAAATGTCTCTTGTAAGCAAAGTGTGTGAAATTTTACAGTTTCCATACACATTGAACATTTGATTTTATAGATTGACAATTAGATGAAGAAATTCTCACAATTGTCTCATAAAAATCTTATGTATAAACTGTAAGATATGAAAATTTATTACAAAATCTCAAATATGTATACGTACTACACATAAGCTAATCATACCATCTTCTCACAAGAACATCCTTGTACCAATTCTCAGGTTTATACAAATCAGGAATTTTCTTCTTGAGCATTCCCTTAATTATCACCCTGAAAGACCTATAATTGGGTTGGTGTTGGATCTACTACTGACACTCCATTGCTACCTCAACAGCAATATCATCTAAGTAAGCTGTTGCAGCCTCAGTTTCTGTGTCGGGAGGCAGTCTTGAGACAGAAATACTCACATACCATACCTGTTGAGAAGCCAGTAATCCCTCTCCTGATCTCATTCCAATAATGGCAGGTCATCATCGTCTTGGCTGAAACCTGGGGTTTTGTGAAAATATACATTATTTTTTCAATGCCCAATTTTCCTTAGCTGGTGTCTCAGCCATTGCTGGTCTTCATCCAAACTTGACAAGCTGCTATTGTCTTCCTCTGGCAGCAACTGAAAATTTCCCTGTCCTCTCCAAAGGGCATCCTTACATATTGATTGCTACCATTGCTGGCTGAAGAGGCCATCTAATGGCATTTGCAAGAGTCCTTGGAGTAAATCTGTTGTAGCAAAGTAATTCATTGATCCTATGGAAATTATATCTGTCATAGAGGGATCAGCTATGCCCACTTCATTCAATTTCTGCAAGTCTATCACAACTCTGTAAGTCTTATTTCATGGGTAGTAGCAAAAGAGGAAGTTACCAAGGCAATTTGGAAGTTTTAATTATTCCTTCCTTTTTCAATCTCTGGACTAGCTTTTTAATACTCCACTGTCGTAGGTGATCTGCTCTATAAGCATGAATATAGACTGGTTCAGTAGTAGGATGCATAGCAGTTTTATTAATAATAACCTGTGTTTCCTAAAGTATCGCCTTCTATAACTGTATCTTAAAATTAATTCAACAGTTCTATAACATCCTTTTGAGCACAATTATCTTCTATTTCCTTTAAATGGTTCCAGATTTTGATTTTCCTTAGATTTGACTCTTGTTCAAATTTCACTTTCACTGTTTACCATGGAATTTGACAGTTATCATCTCTCTATCTTCATTACCTGAGTATTTATGACATAGATTTCAGCAAGTCCTATTTCTGTTCCTTTCTTTAATGTTATCTTACCACCTCTACTATTATTCTTGACATTTAATACTATTTTAGCCTGCTTAATAGTGTGTAAATTTGATGAGTAAGATAGTCTATGTACTTTTGCTATTAATTCTTCGCATTCAAATTAGGATTCACATTAATTCCATCCAAATATTTTCTCTTGATTTCAGTCTTGAGCAAAGTTCTTTGTAGCTTCCCTTCAACCCCTAGCTGGAACCTTTTTCATTCCTTTGAATACTGTACTCTTCATATTCTCTTCTATCATACTTTCCATCCTCTCCTAATAACTGTTTCATAGTTTTTTCACCTTCAGCACTGAATGACCACACAGGCTCCAGTGTTTGGTCTTTTGCCTAAATTTTATATTCCACTCCATTCCAGTCCAATTTCAAAATTGTTTCTTGATTAGATTTCAAATAGTGGCAATTTGCTGGGCACTCATATTGAATAACAGGCTACTTTCTCATGTTTCTCTTTTCTTTTGAATGCCTTTTAATAGGTTACTTGCTTGTGCTTGATTGAGATTCAATATTTATTCCTTTTCTAGCCATTGTTGTGATAACCAATCAATAAATGAGCAAATATATTCATTCCTTCTACAATTTTATCCTTTTCCTTACATAAGATTCTTCCCAATTGAAAATAAAATCAGTGTGTCCCAGAACTGTATGAATATATCTAACTATGTATTCCAAACAGGCTTTAAATTACATGAAAAAACCGTCCTTGTATACTTTACAGCTCATTATATTCCTTTGAATATAATGAGAATACTTCTATGGGCTTACATAAGTCAGCTTGAACAAGAAAATATGTGTCTGTAATAAGATTCATATTGTATTATATTTATTTCATGTACACTGTACACTGATTAAATTGAAAAGTGTTGAAGGGGATGTTGATGTACATGGATTCTTTGTTGATCCAAATCATGATCTCCATTGATTTATAAACTGGAGCAGAAGTTTCAAGGCCATAGTTCTAGCCAAACTTAAGTCATTACTATATTCATTTTTTAGGGTGCAGTAACCTTAGGCAATCAGTGATATGTAAAGTTGGCTGGGAGGGGGCCATGGCTATAAAACGGGTGAGAACTTCTGCTCTAACCTATACTACTGAGTGATAGGTCTTTGCTATGTCATGAATTTTGTTTCTTATGAGGAGGCTAGACCTGACTGTTAAGTTGAGGTTCCAGTGCATATATGTAACAAGTCCTGCACACACACACACACACACACACATATACATACATATGAGGATCTGTGTGACTTGTTTTATATTTTAATTAAGATATGCCAAAGTGCAGTTCAAAATGGTAACTAGTTGTTCAGTATAAAATCAGATGACAAACACATACACAGTCATATGAACATGTATTCTTTCAAATATTTCATTATCCATACCTGTATTTTTGCTTTCATTGCTGAATGTAATCATTAACAATACCCTCCTTAAAACTGTTAATGAATAATGCTACATAACTAGAGAGGAAAGAAGGAATGAGATATATTTTCACATTGTTGCTGATTGCTGAGTCAGTTCAGAAGATCATTTGACAATACAGCCAGCCATATGATAAAGATTGGCATTGCTTACACTGTGAAAAATCCTGTGCCTTGGAGAACTTAGGTAATAGGCTTCTTCCAGTTTACAGGAAACAGCACAAAAGCATAGATCACACTGATGCTTCTTACACACTGGTTTCATGAATGTTTTATCCCTGAAGTGAAAGGCTATTTAGAGAAGGAAGGATTGCCTTTTAAAGCTAGTGATAATAGATAATGCTCTTGGCCATTCTAAGTCCATTATTACTGTTGAACATCCAGAGGTATTTTCGTCACTGAACAACCAGGTGAGTTTTTGCCTCCCAACATGGCCTCACTTGACCAGCCTCGAAACCAAGGCATTATCCTGTGTGTCAAGGCCATCTACTCTCAACAGGTCTTTAACATAATTTGAGCAAGTATTGATGGCAACTCTAGTATGTACATAATTGACTGCTGGCAAGCGTTCACCATTGCTGATACGATAACATTTATTCAGGGAGCGGTAGATGAATTGAAACCAGAAACGATGAATGCATATATGAATTTGTAGAGTGAGGCTGTGAATTACTTCCTGGCTTACTGGATCATTGATTTAACCAGGCAATTTGATGGAAAAGGAATTAGGAACATGGTTAATGATGATGTCACTGAGCTTATTGAAAAGGATGTTTCGTTGATAAACAAGGAGTTATAAGATCTCATAAAGTCATCTACGCCGGAGGAGGAAGATGGCTCAGGAAGTGAAACTGAACCACCGAGATGGACACTGGAAAAGATGAGTGAAGTGTTTAGCATAATTCAAAATTCTAAAAATAAAATGAAGGCTTACGATCTTTCCATAGAAGATAGCAGCAAACCTGTTTGATATCTGAATCAATGATACCACTACAGCAGACATATAATGAACTCAAAAGGCAAAAGAAACAATTGTCATTTGAGATGTTCATCCAAATAGTGCAGCGGGGTAGTGGGAAAAGTGCAAATGGTGATACAAGCAACAGATTTGGCATGAGAACTCTTATTATCCCCATTAATCAAAATTAACCTCCAGCCATTTCAATATATGGCTTCCAAGATGGCTGACACTTTCCATAAATGGCGGCAAATTTGTTCTACATTTCAAATATTTTCATTCCATAAGCCTACAAAAGTTGCATACTGCCCATATAATAATTGTGAATTTATATTTTGGCATTCTTACCGTCATTAAGAGATGAACTGAACCCATCTTTCCAATATGGCCACTATATTTCCAAAATGGACACCAAAAATAGAATGTAGGTATATCTCTCCTAATAGATACCAGTATGTTTTGTTTATCACTTAATTTTAGCAAGTGCAGCTGCAAAGAGCTGTGCAGCTAAATCCAGACTTGTAGGACTTGTGCCTGTCACGGCATCCCTTCTTGCAGCCCCACTTATTCAATTATTGGCAAGATTTTGCTACTACTGGCAAATCTGTCCAATATGGAAATTAAGCACCATCAATCTCTTGCCATCCCCAGTGTCTTGGACTGGGCAAAACTGGATGACATATCAAAGGATTGGCTCCAAATGTGCCCTGTTTTAAAGGCAGCTCTCTTGCAATGCTCACTAAGAGCAGCCCTTGTAAGGGGAATGCAATCATAAGCTCTTTGCTTCCTTGCAAAGAGATCTAGCCTCATTTACATCTTTATATTAACTGGTTCTGTCTTACATTAGCACCACAAACTCTTCAGTGGCCTGCTAGTCTTCATCTTCTATAGTGGTGGTGTTGAACTTAGTTTGGTGAAGGTGGGTGTGGGATGCTGAAACAATCCATGTTTGCCATGCAGACTTTCCCCCTATCCATGAAAGGCAGATAGTGTTTCACACCCACTAAATGCATGGAAAAAGGGAAGGGCTGAGGCTTTAGGTGCCATGGCTGCTGCAATTTCATGGATAGGTATCAACCTCATGTCTTTTCCTCTTCAGAGTTTAATCCATAGTTTGTCCAAATCAGTTTTTTTCCATGCTAGATTCTGCAATGATGACAACATCAGTGTCTGAACTACATTTGATTGCATTTGAGATATCTTCATGCTTTGCAGCATGTAAAAGGTTTCTAGTATGTACCTCTTCTTGAGGGAAGCTTTGTAAGTCAGCAGTGTGGCAGTAAAGAAACACAGACTTGGTTTTTCTTCTTTACTTAAAAAATGATATATATATAATGGATACAGACACACAACGATCCTTTGGTGGAGAGGTAATAATCTCCTACAGGGCTTGACTTCAACTAACACACATACTCCCCACTCTCCAAGAGAACATCTTAAATAATCATTGACAATCAACAACAAGTAATATACAATCTCAACTAGTCATAAACGGTCATTTACACCTCTTCCTTAATAACCCACAACAACAGAAATACCTTTATACATAAACTGTCCAATTAAACCCAAACAGTAATTAACAGTTTCAAACAATAATTATACACTCCCCCCCCTGAATTACATTCACATATATTACAAACTCTAGCTCTTCTAACTCTTGTTGAAAGTCTTGGAATTGCGTTGCACTCAGCAACAGTGCCTGAATCTTCCTCTTTCCCCTCATCTTCATGAACAGGAAGCTGTATAAGAAGCTCCTCATCCTCAGCATCAGTAGTTTCCTCACTCAATATCAATCCTTGTGAAGAGCACGAACGAAGATCTCTAACATGGCGTGGAACTCCATTGACTTCAACAGCTTGTTCTGACAAAACTCTCGTAACCTTGCCTCTTTCAAATTGCATATTGCATCGCATGTTGGATGGTTTTACCCACACCTCATCACCTGCTTTGTAGGGGCCACTCACTGCCACTTTGTTCATTGAGCATGGATCCACTTCTCGGACCCTCACAGGGTAAGAATACAGCATACTGACAGGAGCAGTCGTTGAGTCGCAGTCATCACGAGGCATCAAATTATACAGATATACAGCCTCTGCAATGCTGCAGCCTTTCCTTGCAGCAATGACTTTAACAGTTCGATGGCATCTCTCAGCTATACCATTTCCTGATGGAACATAAGCACATCTAAAATTAAGATGCACGCACCACTTTTTTGCAAAGTCAGCAAATAGTTTGCTGCGAAAAGCAGGGTCATTGTCAGTTAACAGTTCCTCCGGTGCTCCTCGTTCATAGAACACTGTCTCAAGTTGCCCGATGATGCTCTCACTGGTCTGAAAATGGAGCCGACGCCAGATGGCAAATCGAGATGGTCCACAATCAATGAGAGTAAGATACGGCCGTCCATCATAGTGAGTAATATCCATGCCAACTCTCTGCCACACTCTATCCACTTCCAGACTACCCTTCTGCCACTTCACTGGGGCCGGGTCTATTGACTGGCATGCCTCACAGCATTTGACAACAGCCTGTACTTGCCGCCTGGTAACTCCTGGATGGACTTTCTCTTCACAAATAGAGAGTTCTTCTCACACCCGGGTGACCAGCAGCATGATGGATCTCCTTAATTCCATCACTAATGGCTGGGACAACAGAAGCACACACAAGTTTTGCATCTTGGTGACATGAACCAAGGTCCCTCAGCCAGCGCTGAGGTACACGTGTCAAACTGTCAGCTTTATTATTGGCAGAAGACACAAGTGTAATAGACAGCTGGAGGTCACACTCTTCTATCAATGACATGACTATTCCTAGTCTTCTTCTGATGAGCATTTCACTTGCGGCCTTAGTCTTCAATCTGCTTTTTCCTAAAAGTCCATCTGAAATCCATCTATGCACAGTAGATGAGTCAGTCATTAATTCCACCTTTTGTATCTTCCAAGCCAGTGCAAGATTCAATCCTTTAATGACTGCATCTAGCTCAGCCATATTGATGTGGCAAGAGTCGTCTTTCCGCAGCCAGCTGGCATCTTCCGCAATGGAACCATTTACTTCCACTGCAACACCAAGCGCAAGAGAACTAGCATCCACCCAGATCTTGAATTTGTCACCGGTGACATTCCACTGTCCTCTCACAGGGTCATCCTTCTTAACCTTCTCCAGAAGTTCCTGCAAACACATTTTGATGTAATCATCATTAATGACGTCGTCCCATCCTTCAGTGACTTTATTGACTCTTCTCTTGATGAATGCTACCGCCACTCGCAGCCATCCACAAACAGGGTAATGGCCTAACAGTCTACCACAGTATGAGAACACTGCTCGCCGAGTCAATTGTCTTGGTGCATCGCCCAGGTCATTGTCCCTTTTCCAAAAAAGACTCTCCTGCTCCCCCCAAACTCTCAGGCCCAATGCTCGAGCCCCTTCAGCAAGTCTTTGGTGTGGCTTACTTACTAGCCCAAAATTTCTCAGATGCTCCTCTACACGGCTGGCCTTAACAATATCTTCATTCACCAAGATGTCATCAATATAAGCTGATGTTCCTTTTCTTACAATTGGGTCCTGAAGGAGAACACAGTTTAAAACAGATTTCATTATAATCGGAGCAATATTCAAGCCAAACCCCAGTCGAGTCAGGCAATACCTCTGGCCTTTGAAATATACAGTCTGGTATGGCCACAGAGACTCATGGATTCTTATTTGCAGGTAAGCTTTAGCCAAGTCTACTACAGATACATTTACTCCTTGCCTGCGCCACTCACGTAGTTTGTCTGAGCACACATCCGAGTCTGCTGTAAATGCATCAATGTATGTATTCAGTTCTCTGAAGTCCAGTACAGGCCGCACCTTCTTTTTATTTTGCTGTACAACAGCCATGAGGGGAATAAGCCCCTTAGCTGGTCCATATTTATTCTCATCATAAGGAAGCAGCCAGCCATCATTCACCCATCTTTGTAGCTCTGATTCATACAGGTCCTTTGCCTCCTGAGGTACAGAATATGCCTTTACTCCATTTTCCAGGACGCCAGGCTCCTTGCCCTCAGACCATTTCCATGTAGCTGTCCAACATTTAATCACAGGATCATAAATTGCACTAAAATCACGCTCATACCACCCCCAGCTCACATCAGCGCTGCAGAAAAAAGAGTGTCTTCCATTCCAAAACGTACACCACCCTGGGTATCGACAGTGACTCCTCCTAGAGCCCTCACACCATCCTTGCCGAGAAGAAATTTAAAAACCGAGGGGCATTAGAGTAGTTACACATACAGAAATGCTGGCAGTAGCTTCATACTGAGCTGCAAGTGCACTACGCCCATTCCTTCACACACCCATTCTTGCCCACTCACAGTTATCATGCTAACTGCGCACTTGTTCCATGCCTTACAGCATGAGACATGAGCGATGCTTTGAGAACACCCAGTGTCTACTAACACGCAACACTCAAGACCCTCTACACTCAAAACAGTACTTGGCAGCACCTTACTCAGTGGGTTTGGGGAGAGGAGGCTGGCGCTGATGCCTCCTCTCCTTGCTCGTTTCCCGGACAAGCTGACGCAATGTGCCCCATTCCACCACACCGATAGCACTTTACCCTTCTCCGAAATCGACCATTTACTCGGTTGCGAGCAAGACAGTCCCTGGCAAAGTGATTTGGTCCAAAGCATACATGACATTTCTGAACTGTTGTTTCTACTGGCACAGAACCCAAGCTTCCTGTGGCGCCCAATAAAACATGTTTCCACTGAAACAGAAGGAAGGTCATCTTTCAGAACCGCCCGTGCCCAGAGCCAAAATCTGTTCCAGATCGAGGGCCTCCATGCGAGACCGGCTCTCAACAGCTGACGACTCTCTCTGGAAGTCCAGCTACAAAAGCACATGCAAGAGCTTTCTCAGAAATTCCTCCAAATAGGGATCCGAGTCGACGTAGCTCAGCTAAGTAGACATCCGGTGCCTCTCCACTGTGCAACTTCCTACTGACAAACTGTTCATAGGCTACATAGGGATCAACAGCAAACGCAGCCAACAATGCTTCTTTCACCTTGTCAACCTTCTTCCTATCTGCTGTGGGTAATTGTAAGTACACTGCAAAGGCACCACCTGTAAGCCGCAGAGGAATCACACTGGCCACATCATCAACTTTCCGAAGCTTGCAAACCAACTCCAACTTCTCCAGCCACTCCATAACAGATTGTGCGTTTCTGCCATCATACTCAGGGATCAGTTTCAAGTCGAAGTTACTCTCCATACTGCCTAGATAGCTTGTGGCAGTAAAGAAACACAGACTTGGTTTTTCTTCTTTACTTAAAAAATGATATATATATAATGGATACAGACACACAACGATCCTTTGGTGGAGAGGTAATAATCTCCTACAGGGCTTGACTTCAACTAACACACATACTCCCCACTCTCCAAGAGAACATCTTAAATAATCATTGACAATCAACAACAAGTAATATACAATCTCAACTAGTCATAAACGGTCATTTACACCTCTTCCTTAATAACCCACAACAACAGAAATACCTTTATACATAAACTGTCCAATTAAACCCAAACAGTAATTAACAGTTTCAAACAATAATTATACAAGCAGTGTCCTGTTCAGCTTTGCTACAAAGTTCATCATCCCCTTTGGTGACAATAATGCATGCTGTATCATCTGCTTGAGGTGAAACAATTGTGTCTGCCAAATATGCAAATAGTTCAGTTTTGTTCTGGTCATTCCTAAGGAAGCTGGCCCAATTGCCAAGAGGTTTTGCAGTGCTAATTATTTTGCTGTGAAATCCTGTGCTTTTTTTGACTTGTTTGTGCTTTCATACTATGTGTCCTATCAAATACAATATGTTTTTGTACATGAACTTTTCTGTCAGATATATACTTAGCTATAGTCTCCAACGTTCCTGACAGAATTTCAAATCTCGCGGCACACGCGACAGGTAGGTCAGGTGGTCTACCTTTCCCGCCGCTGGGAGGCGGGTGTATGAACCAATCCCGTTTTCTAATCAGATTTTCTCTGTCGCCGGGACCAACAACAACTGTTGTGGGTTCCTCCTGATAGATTATTTCGCTCTCGCTTGCCTGGGATGAAGAGCCTGTGAAGTCTCCTACTAGCATACTTGCCGGGCTCCAAGCGCAGATCTCGGCCCTCGCTGACTCCTTAGCTAGTAGATCTCGTAGAAGGAAGGACGTTTCGCTACCAGTCAAGAGATCTAGACGCCCTTCTTCTGACGCTCGCTCTCCTCTTCGTAGGCTTTCTTCACCGAATGTGGCGGATTCTGCCGAACGAGGGGTGTCGCATGAGTGGCTCCCCTCCCCTGGGTGCCTCTCCTCCTCGTCCAGGCATCTGGCAGGCGCTCCTTGGCTGGCGATGGCTCTTCACCAGACAGGCTCTGTTCTTCTGGCAGACGTTCTTCTCCTGTCAAGCACTCGTCCTCAAGTGTGCGCCCTGCCTTGGATAGAAGCTCTTTGCAGAGCAGACACCGATCTTCGACTCCTTCAAGGCGCTCTTCTCCTAACAAGCACCAAGAACCTCGCAGGCGCCATTCGCCTGGTAGGCGCTCTTCGCCTGGCAGCCGCTCTCCTCTCGATAGGCATCAAGAGCCTCGTAGGCGCCTCTCTCCTGTTAGGCGCTCTTCTCCTAACAGGCGCCAAGAGCCTCGCAGGCGCCATTCGCCTGGCAGCCGCTCTCCTCTGGATAGGCATCAAGAGCCTCGCAGACGCCTTTCGCCTGGTAGGCGCTCTTCGCTTGGGAGGCGCTCTTCGCCTGACAGCCACTCTCCTCTGGATAGGCGCCAAGAGCCTCACAAGCGCCCTACTCCTAGTAGGCGCTCGGCCCCTAGTAGCCGCTCTCCTCGCGACAGGAGCCATGACTCTCGCAGGCGCTCTCCGCCCTGTAAGCGCCCTGCTTCTGGATACGGTTCGCCCCGTGGTAGGAGCCAAGACTCTCCCTCTTACAAGATTTCTTCTACTTCGAAGCGGAAGTCCTCCCTCAGACAGTCCAGGCCTGATAGGCATTCTTCAGTTTCAACTTGTCGATCCCCTGTTGACTTGGCTTCCCCTGTAAGACGACATGCATCGGTTAGACGGGCTTCTCCTGACAAGACCGCCTCTTCTTCAAAGGATACTCCTCGTTCGCCGTTACAAGAAGACCAGGATGGCTCTGACGAAGAGTCTAACAAGACGGCAGCGGTTTCTTTGTATAAGAAACTTACAGAGTTATTGCTCCAGGAATTCGGAGATTCCCTCAGCCCTACCGCTCCTCCTTCTCCTCACTCGTTGTTTTCAACATCCAAGGCAACGAAGGGATCCTCCTGTGTTAGGATGAAACCCACCTTATCCATGAAAAAGGCACTTAGGAGCTTTGGATCTTGGCTGCTCTCCAAAGAAGAAGCGGGGAGGACGATGTTTGCCTTCCCACTGTCTAAACTGTCTGGGCGTACTGGTTTTTGGTACGAGACAGAACCCTTGGGTCTGGGTCTCCCATCTTCGGCCGACTCGGACTTTTCAGCTTAGTAGATGCAACCAGGAGATCGGCAATTAACTCTGCAAAGACTACTTTGGCCATGAACGAACTTGACCATATACTAAAAGGAATGTTCAAGGTTCTAGAGGTTTTTAACTTCTTAGATTGGTCTCTGGGAGTCTTGGCTAGGAAGACACAGGCTCCAGAGGCTATTTCTCCCGAAGATCTTCACTGCGTCGTATCCTGTATGGATAAGTCCGTAAGGGATTGATTGATTGATTGATTGTGAGTTATCTGGCGTGACAACTACCAGGGTCACCGACGCCGAGTCCGTAAGGGACGGAGCGAGCGAGATCGCTTCTTTGTTCGGTGCGGGAGTGGTCAAGAAGAGAGCCGTGTACTGCTCCTTCTTGACGAAGTCTGTCTCTCACGCACAGAGGTCTTCTCTGCTTTTTTCTCAACTCTCGTCTCAACTCTTCCCTAAGAAGTTGGTCCAGGATATCTCGACCTCACGTTCAGCCAAGGCTACCCAGGACCTTCTGGCTCAGTCAGCGAGGAAGCCTCGACCATCTTTCCCCGTCAAGAGTAGAAAGGAGAAGACAGTAACGCAGGAACCCTTTCGAGGGGGTTCTTCCTCCAGACCCTCCTCGTTTAGGGGACGACGGCCCAGCAGGAGAGGGAAGACCTCAAAATCGGTTAAAACAACCAAATAGGGAACAAGTCCTTCAGACAACGGTGGGTGCCAGACTACTAAGGTTTGCAGACGTCTGGGCCCAGAGAGGTGCGGATACCTGGACCCTCTCAATCGTAAAAAGGGGTTACCTCATCCCTTTCGCCTCAAGACCTCCCTTAACGACCACTCCAAGGGAGTTGACGGCCAAGTACAGGGACCCCATCATGAACCAAGCCCTCCTTCTAGCGGTAGATCAGATGCTAGAAAAAGAGGCAATAGAACTAGTTTCGGACCTTCAGTCAGCAGGCTTTTACAACCGCCTTTTCCTAGTTCCAAAATCCTCAGGGGGATGGAGACCGGTTCTGGATGTAAGCGCCCTGAACTTCTTTGTGGAGAAAAAGAAGTTTACGATGGAAACCACTTCATCGGTGTTGGCTGCTCTTCGTCCAGGGGACTGAATGGTGTCCCTGGACTTACAGGACGCTTACTTCCATGTGCCGATCCATCCTTCCTCGAGGAAGTTTCTCAGGTTCATGATGGGGTGGGGGAAAGTGTACAACATTCAAGCTTTGTGCTTTGGCCTCTCGACGGCCCCCCAACCCGTTTTCACGGGAATCTTGAGGAATGTCGCTCAGTGGCTTCACTGGAAGGGGTGAGGATATCCCTTTACCTAGACGATTGGCTTATAAGGGCCAACTCGAAGGAACGTTGTCTGGAGGACTTACAGAAGACCTTGGATTTGACGAGTTCGCTGGGACTCCTAGTCAATTTTCAAAAATCACAACTAATCCCCAATCAAGAATGCATTTATCTGGGGATCCGGATGAACTCTCAGAGTTTTCGGGCTTTTCCGTCTCCGGAAAGGATAGCCCAAGGCTTCGAGAAGGTTGCAGCCTTCTTAGGGAAAAAAGTATGCACGTCGAGGGAGTGGATGAGTCTGTTGGGGACGCTCTCCTCGCTGGAGCAATTCCTTTCCCTAGGAAGGCTGCATCTGAGACCGCTCCAGTTCTTTCTTCGTCAGAATTGGAGTCGTCGTTCTCAGGATTTGACGTTTTCTCTAACCGTGACTCGGCAGATCAAGGAGAAACTTGTGTGGTGGGCAAATCCCAACAGATTTGTACAGGGTCTGTCTCTGCAATCCCTGAACCCCAACCTAGTGTTGTTCTCCGACGCGTCGGAGACAGGTTGGGGCGTGACTCTGTGAACTCTGGAAGTGTCAGGCACCTGGGTGGGGGACCAGGTGGCCTGGCACATCAACAGGAAAGAGCTGATG
This sequence comes from Macrobrachium nipponense, assembly GCF_015104395.2. Taxonomy (NCBI): domain Eukaryota; kingdom Metazoa; phylum Arthropoda; class Malacostraca; order Decapoda; family Palaemonidae; genus Macrobrachium; species Macrobrachium nipponense. The sequence goes on from NC_087207.1 coordinate 48,844,654, forward strand.
GCTGTTTGGCTGGCTTTGAAAGCCTTCGAGTCCCACGTCCGAGACTCCATCGTTCAGGTCAACTCGGACAACACCACAGCTCTGGCATACATCAGGAAACAGGGGGGGACACATTCCTTCTCTCTGTACGAGACAGCAAGAGACCTTCTACTTTGGGCCAAAGAAAGGAGTGTCAGGCTCCTCACCAGATTCGTACAGGGGGAAAGGAATGTAAGAGCAGATCTCCTCAGCAGGAAAGAGCAGGTCCTTCCGACGGGGTGGACACTTCATCAGGATGTATGCCAGAGCCCATGGAGGTTGTGGGGCAGGCTGCATACAGACCTCTTCGCCACCTCAAGGAATGCAAGACTGGATCTGTACTGCTCTCCGATTTCGGATCCAAGGGCGATAGAGATCGATGCACTTTTGCTAGATTGGAAGGGTCTGGACGTATACGCGTTTCCTCCTTTCAAGATCCTGGGAGAGACATTGAAGAAATTCGCAGAGTCAGATTCAGCGAGGATGACCCTAATCGCTCCATTCTGGCCGGCCCAAGAATGGTTCACAGAGGTACTGGAATGGTTAGTGGACCTTCCAAGATCGCTCCCACTAAGGAAGGATTTACTCAGACAACCCCACTTCGACAGGTATCACAAAAACCTCCCCGCTCTCAGTCTGACTGGCTTCAGACTGTCCAAAGTCTCGTCAGAGCGAAGGGTTTTTCGTCTTCAACTGCAAAAGCAATCGCAAGAGCAAGGAGGTCTTCCACCTTGCGAGTATACCAGTCGAAGTGGGATGTCTTCAGACGTTGGTGTAAGAGTAAGAAAGTTTCCTCTTCCAGTACCTCTGAGACCCAAATTGCTGACTTCTTCCTTTTCCTTAAGGAAGAATGTGGATGGCGGTCTCGACTATTAAAGGATACCACAGTATGTTAGCTGCAGTATTCAGACACAGAGGCCTCAACATTTCCAAAGATAAAGACCTGCATGACCTGATTAGGTCTTTTGAAACGATGAAGAAGCTTTCCTCAAGAACACCCAAATGGAATCTTGACATAGTGCTTCAATATCTCAGCTCATCTAGGTTTGAACCTCCTAGATCAGCATCATTCAAGGACCTGACCAAGAAGTCCCTTTTCCTTATGGTTTTGGCATCCGCCAAGAGGATGAGTGAGCTGCAAGCCATCGAAGGAAATGTGGGCTTCAAAGACCAGTCCATGGTTTGTTCTTTCCTCCCCTCATTCTTGGCAAAGAATGAGAATCCATTGAATCCGTGGCCCAGAAGTTTCGAGATTCAAGGATTGTCTTCACTAGTAGGGGAAGAGCCTGAGAGGACTCTTTTCCCTGTAAGAATCATGAAATTTTATTTAAGGAGGAAAGAACAACTTAAGGGCAATAAGGACGTCCTTTGGTGCTCTGTAAGAGACCCCGGTAGCCTTCAACAAAAACATGTCTGTGCGAAACTTTATGGAGGCTACTTTTTGGAGATGCCAATCGGTATTCGCAAACCACTACTTAAGGGACATGAAGATTACATATGACAAATGCTTCGCCTTAGGTCCATACGTATCTGCAGATTCGGTGCTGGGGCAGGGAGCTGAAGCGTATCCTTGTTAGGTATTTATTTTTATATCCCCTCTTGTTTTGTTTGTGTTTTTTATGGTTGTGTGAAAGAGGATGCAGGTAGGCATCTCTTTCTTGTCTTAGTTCTAACACGAGTTAGTTTGGTTAGGTGGTCGGATGGTTTTGGCTCCTTGCGGTAGTAGTGGACAGGTTCTGTCAAGTAAGCGGACGAAATCCCTTTGACCAGATCCTACTTGGATTCTACCATGTAAGTGGATCAGAAATCCCTTTGGTAGATCCGGAGTCTTTCAGCAACAGGTCACGTCCTCGCTGTAGCTCTTCAGGCAATGCAGACTCATAGACAGTACCCATGAAGTCTTCTGCCTAAACAGGTAAGAACCAAGGTTTTTATATCCTACAACACCAGTTGTTTCCCTTTTCTATATTATTTAGCTGTCTCTTACCCTCCACCAAGGGTGCCAATCAGCTAAGTATATATCTGACAGGAAAGTTCATGTGTACAAAAATGATATTGTTAAGATACAATAAAGTTTTGTACATACTTACCTGGCAGATATATACGATTAATGGCCCGCCCAGCCTCCCCTCAGGAGACAGGTGGAAGAGAAAATCTGATTAGAAAACGGGATTGGTTCATACACCCGCCTCCCAGCGGCGGGAAAGGTAGACCACCTGACCTACCTGTCGCGTGTGCCGCGAGATTTGAAATTCTGTCGGGAACGTCGGAGACTATAGATAAGTATATATATACTGCCAGGTAGTATTTGTACAAAACTTTATTGTGTCTTAACAATATCATGTTTTACAACTCCCATATGTGCTTCTGTACCTTGGACAGGACTTTATCTTTGTATAAGACTCAAATGGTAGACCCTTGGTTGGTCTCAGAGTATTTACAAGAGCTGCACCATCCATTATGACATCATCATCATCAGTAGGCTCTTTGTCATGGATACCTGATTGATGCCTACTGTTCTAGTAGAGGCAATAGCTGTCACTTGGCGCCCTGATGCATTTGCCCATCATGTGCTAGTGGTGGTGGGCAATTTTGATTTTCATGTTGAAAGAATTCATTTAAAAGGCATAAAAATAGATTATGATCTTCCTTTATGGTTTGCAGTGACTGCTTGCCCTTGGACTCTGTAGCAGACATCTTGTGACTGAACAATAAAATTTTGTTCTTGTGTGCTGGCTCATAGAATTTGCGGGGTGTCTTGAGTCTCTCAATAAAGTTTGTGAATTGTGCATGCCCAAGGCTCTTCATAATCTCCAAGGATTGCACTACTTTTGACATTTGTCTAGCACAATCAGATGCAGTGAATCTTCTTCAGAAGGGTTGCCCATTTCTTTGATTACTTTTACTAGATTCTCGACCATTTCAAGAAACCTTTTCTGCACAGTTTCAGTTTCATCATGATGCTTACCCTCAGATTTTAGATCAACATCACTTCTAGTCTCAAAATCATCAATCAGGCAGCTTATTTCAGGCCCAGCTACTATCCATCTTATGAGAGCATCGGCATCTTCAAACAGGCTGAAGGCTCCCCATCTCCTTTCACATTATTCTGCTCCTCTGCTTGGCTTAAAGCCATTGAGAAAAAAATGCAGAGTGGTTTTTATGGGCAGGTGAAATTTCCTTTTGTGAATTCAACAAATGTGTCATTTTTTAGAGCTTCCATGTCTCTCGAATGAATTGAAAGCCACCTGGCACAATGTATACATGGTCCAGGGCAAAGAAGAAAGGAATGAGTTCTTGCAGCATGTCTTTGTACAAATTGACATTAGACTCCCAGTATGACCTGATGAAAATGAACAGTAGAAGTTCTAGCTGAAGCGCAAGATTCCAAAAGTAGAAGGAGATACTGACTCTCGTTTTCGATCCAGCTTTCACAACTTAGCTCACTTTCTTCTTCTGCTTCCTTTTTGGCCATCAAAGAGAGAGAGAGAGAGAGAGAGAGAGAGAGAGAGAGAGAGAGAGAGAGAGAGAGAGAGAGAGAGAGAGAGAGAGAGAGAGAAGCATTCCGATATTGTGCAGAGAAATTTTAAAATGTAATGGACACATGTACACACATGTACTGTACACACATTCACCTCTCACTGCTATAATTTTCAATTTTTTTTTATTTCTTAGGGTTCTGTCATAGTGTTCATTCTTTCATAGTTTTCATTGCATAAGACAATAAAAATGATAATACGTACTAGATAAATTTCTCCCAGTCAGGTGAATGTGTATTAGCACAACGTACATAATGATTACGTGTTCCTTTATGTAAGTTTAAATTTTTTTTCCATATATACTGTATATAAGAAATACTATATCCATAATTTTTTACTTTTATTAGTTATGTATAGTACCTAATATTGGTTATTATAAGAGGTAAAATGTATTGGGACTTATATGGGCATAAACAAGTTGACTAGTGTGTAATAAGCATAATCATAAATTATTTTAGTTAGAAATATCTTTTCTTATATTGTATAAGAAATACACTAGGCAGTTCCCGGCTTACGTTGTTCTAAGGTTATGTCTCTCATCAAGTATATTCATAAAAAAAACTGTCTCCGGGCTTACATTGCCAGTCCGACAGAAGACTGGTGCTCCAAAATGGCAGAATGCTAAAAATTTGGAGGTATTTTTATGAAAAACTCAATAGAAATGCAGATTATGTTGTTATCAAGACACCCAAAAGCATTGAAAGTAAGATTTTCTTATGATTTTCGATGTTGTCTGGGGTTACACCATTTATCGGCTTGCGTCACATAATCCTGGAACTGCGTTATATCCATAATGTTTTATGCTTTGTAATATATAACCAATAATGATTATTATAAGAGGTATGGGGTTTCATATGGGCATAAATAGTTTTTGTTTGGTCTTTTTTTGTGTGTTTGCTGTTATCTGCTGTTTCAGGGATCGGTGGGTGATCTTATGCTATAATAATCACAGATAATGAGGCCCTGTTGTTACATAGAACTGAAACAAGAACAATGAGTATGAAACAACTACCACATCGCCAAAGCAATTTTCACAGATAAAGCAAACCTAAGCAGTCACCCCAGCAGACCAACAAAATTAACCAAAAGATCAAATTCTATGAGGACATGCCCCTGTAGTAGGATAGTACCATCAGTGCACCTCATTTAATGCACTGTAGGCATTACTTAAGGTTCTTTGCAGCATCCCTTTGGTCCTTAGGTGCAGCCCCTTTCATGCCTTTTAGTGTACCTCCCTTCATACTAATCGCTTTCTTTCCAATTTCTTTTGAACCTTTTTTCTATCAACTTCACTGTCAGCACTGAATTCTATGTTCCCTTCTATTCTGTAGAGACATGCACACACCAGTAACAATTATTTTGAACACTGAATTGGCTGGCACATTATTTGAAGGTATTCCAACATGTGATGATTGATCAATGGTATTGTCAGTGCACACACAACTAATGAAAGTCACACTTTCATAAATAAACCTGTTACTTCAAATATTTGTCAAGATGCAAGAATATGTCACTCTGAGTAGTACATCTTCTACACAAATTTGCATTTAAAGGTTAACTACTTATGTGTGAGGAAGATTTTGAAAATTAATGCAATGGAACTATAAAGTGTCACACTCCATGGAGATGAGCCAGGTAAAAAGGAGGAACTTGGCTATAGCCACCTGTTACAATTAGGTGAAATCATCTCCAAATGGGAAATCACATTGTTCGTAGGCATTATATAATTCAGCGATTTGGCAAGAAAGGTTGGTGGAGAAGGAATAGGGGACATGATTATGGACAGTAATATGACTGTACAGAATATCTCCTGTAATTGCAGGGTATAGGGACCACAACCACCTGAGTTGAGGAAAAATCCACATTAAGTTGGTATCCTCTAAAAATGCTTATTCTTGGCTATATAAATAGTTCAGACACCAAAGACCACCTCCAAAAATGCTTATAATTGCCTATTTTAATAGTTCAAACACCAACTATACCTTTAACTATCATCCTAAAACCTTTAGATATAATTTCAAAGTCATCCTACAACATTACCCTTAAAAATATATGACTTACAACTACATGTGAAAGCTAAACTCAAGTTCCCTCTACATTCAAGCACAGCCATTTTCTCATACAATATTGGAGCCATTGTTTTCTTTTTTCAGATGGGGGAAACATTGGGAATTCACAAGTCGACAGATAGAGGAAACATTGGGTATTCACAAATTTAGTTAAAGACAGATAGAGGAAACATTGGGTATTCACAAATTTAGTTAAATACTGTAGAGTATTAAGGGGGCCGGCCGGCTAATGCCATTTTTTAACGACAGGACTTTGACATTCATACCAGTTAATAAGGTCACTTGGGACATCTCCAAACCGCATATGATTTTCGCCTCTGACCTTCGGTTTTGCGACGCCAGGGCGATTTATCCCGAAAATAACCATTTTTCAAATGCTATCTCCTCCCTTGATACTTGATATTAAGACCTGGGGTTACTACCATATATAGACCTGATGTAGACCTCCATTCAAATAGTTTTTTTTCTTAAAGTCATTTTTTTGTTAGTTATGAATTTTTTAATTAGGGTAATTTTTTAACTGTATGAATCTGGGAAAAAAATTTAAGAAAAAAGAAATGAAACAAAAAATGGAAAAAAGGGCTCCATTTGGTTGTTCTATAAGGTCTTTCTAAGTTATATACCGAATTTCAGTGCTATAGCTTTAAAACTAAGGAAGGAGATACAATCTGAAGGTCAATAAGTATAGTTTTGAGATATGGGCGTCCAAAGTTTTTCTTTGTATTTTCACAAAGACAGTATTAATAAATCATGATTATTATGAATTTTATATTTATTTTTGGGTATTAATAAACCAAAACTATGTTATTTATCATAATTTAATCATAAATGAAGATCCCCTCACTCAATATCTTGCTTGTTTAGGCTCCTGGTCCCCCCCTACCTTTTCTTGTGGTAGGGTATTATTCTCTTATGAGAGGGTTTCATAGCTGCCCAAGCTACTCTTTGTGGCCAGGTTTTATTCTAAAATGCTCCTGCTTCATATCCTTCTGATTTCTTTAATCCTTTCTTGCCTGCTATGAATTTCTTCTTTTTTGGTCGAACTTTTTTCCTTTCCTTATCTTGAAGTTCAAGACTTCGTCTCAAACCGCTAGTTTTAATTTTCATTCTTTTGAACAAGGATGCTTTTCTATAACCAAAATTGTGGTCCAGCACTGTTGCATGAGCAACAAAAAGAACTCTTGAAAGGCCTGCAAACTTTGTTTTATGAGCTCTTTTCCACAACTTTGCGTGAAAACTTTCATTTGCATTTTGTGTTAGACCTCGAACACATCGCTCCAACAGATCTTTTTCACACAAGGATTCATAAATTTTCTTTATTTTCATTTTGTTTTCTTCACTGATGTTTATTATTGTCGATGACCTTTTGAATTCGATGTTTTCTCTCTTTACTCCTTCTGCCAGTTTTCTGTTGAAGTAACACCATGACCCCTCACCTTTTGGGCAAAGTCCATGACGTGGATTTTCTTTGGTGCTAAAAATGTGATGAAATGAAGCCATGATCTCTTTCTTCATGTCAATCCATGTTTTTCCGATGTTTCTCCGAATGGCTTTGATAAAGAATGAGGTCATCAAGAATGAAATTTGTGTCTGATAATATATTTTTTCCTCCAAGTGCACTTACTCTTCTAATTTTGCCAGTCTTAGTCATTGTCTCTTCTCTCTCAGTTTCCCTAAGTTTTTTCAATCTACTGGGCATACGTTTGCCTACATGATTGATACACTCAATTTTGGTGACTTTTATATTTCCATAAGGCCCTGCACCGTTGTTCATAGTAATGATGGTATTGTATGCACTTGAATCTCCATCACCCACAAACGAGACATATCTAAATCTAATATCTTGAGAACGTGAAAATATTCTTTTGGCTCCCTCAGCCTCCATTCCTGCCGACGTTCCTTCGTAATTTATAGTACAATCATTGTCATGCAAAGTTCTCCAAACATTATACTCCTCTTCTGTTAGTTCCTTATTGTTCAGGGAGAACTGTTTGCATGAGCAAGCATTGCAGAATTTGTTCAGCACTTCAAAGTCTACAACGTAGCCTGTGTACACCTCAATCACCACGCCCATTCCAACATTTGACACATGACCTCTCTTCATCCAAGTTCCATCGTACGACACATCAATATTCAAAATTCCATTTTCATCTGGATGTATATCCAATTCTTCTCTGTAGTATTTCCTTATATTTTCATATGTCTTCTTGTTTTTCTTTGTAGTGTTTCCCCATTTCTTCATATAAATATCTCAAGTACCTCCTGAACTTATAATTTCCCATTGGTTCAAATCCCATTGCAGCTTGAAGACGTTTGATTCCTGCAAATCCATAATCTTCTAAAATAGAATGATAAATCAACACAGCGTTCGTTTTGAAAATATCAGCTGATGTTTTTGTACTTTCATTTGGAGGGCATCTTGTAGGTGTAGATGTCGCTCTCAGGCGACATTTGTTACAAGATCTTTTAACTTTTGTCTCGAAACCATCATTTTCAAAATCCACATCATAATTTTCTTTACATTTACACCAAGGCAACCTTTTCCCACAAATTTCTCGTAATCTTTTTCTGCTTATAAGAACGAGTTGATTATCATCCTCTTCTATGTCGCCACTATTATTGCTGCTTTCTTCACTCTCCAAGAACGAGGTACGTATATCAATACGAGTCTTGGATGTAGATGTAGCAGCAGTGGATGTACTGGGAGTAGATGTAGCGCCAGTGGATGTACTAGGAGTGGGTGCGAGGTCAGATAAGCTCATAGCCTGGGGCGCTGCTTCAGACGAGATGGGCGCTCCTTCCTCACCGTCTCTCTCTCGTTCTTCACTAATGCCGCTAATACCTTCGCCTTTTGAACTCTTATCAGAGCAAAATTGTTTCTTCTGTATCCCAACAAGATGTCTTGCTTATCTTTTCCTCTCTGGCATGATGAAATTCTTGCCAAAAGAACGAAAAACAGACGTAAAATGCAAGCAAACGTCAGAGGTGAAACTGGAGCGTGTACCCTCTACGACGTTTCTTTTCGCACTGAGTGGGTATGGCTCGCTCATTTCCTTTCTCGTGACTCATGGAATCTTTACAGATGCCATTGCTCAAAATTTGTTTGATTAAAAATGCAATAATTATCAAAATTTACGATAACAGAAGAAATATTGCATTATCATGTACGGATCAGTGTTTTACGCGTTACTTTCACTAATTACCCTGTAACTACGAAAGTAAGAGGAATTTTGATGTAATATTTCGTATACGAATTCTCTATTGCCATATGATGCTCCATGAATTTTTTCAGGATTTTGCATTTTTTGCCCTATACTCCCATATATTGGCCTTCCGGCCGGCCCCCTTAAATATATTTGAATATACATGAAAAAAATACCATAGTATAAATTCAGTCAACAGTGATATGTTGAGGGGAGTCTTTTACTTTTATTTGCATTGAAAGGAATTTTTGATCCATTTTTTTTACATCACTGTGTGCCCCATGTTATCTGTCTATAATTCGGCTGTTGTCCTTCTTGATGGGTGGAAGAGTCCTTGGAATAGGTTGGAGACTTTCCTAGAGGAATCTTGGCATTAGGGGACAAGGACATGCTGTGCTGGTATCATAGAGGATAGTTCTGAAATGAATAACTCCCCGTTGAGACTAATTACTGAGGTATGGTAGATTTTTTTTCAGTATCTTTTACCTGTTACAGTGGTATCTCGACATACGAAAGGCTCAACTTACGAAAAACTCGAGATACGAAAGCAAATACGAAGATTTTTTTTTGCTCTACATACGAAAATAGTTCAGGATACGAAAGGTTGTTGCTGTAAAGTCCCGAGATTCGCCCGGACCACCGACTGAGTAGACTCGCCACCATCCTCCCGCTGTCCCATTGGTTCCTATACTAGTCACTGCCATAAGATCCTGCTCTCCTATTGGTCAGCATCTCTCCCATGATCCCATCATGCATCTACGTAGCGGCGTGCTTTTTCGGCCACTCAGCAGCATCATCGCTATCATAAGCACGCAGAATTCGTTTGTTCTGTACGATTTCTTTTATTAACGTAAATTCGTTAGTGATTTCGTTGTAGTACTACTTTATCGTGTTGTGTGAGAACTTTACTACATACGTATACGTACTACATAACTCATATACGTAGTCATGGGTCCCAAGAAAGTTGAAGTAAGAAAGAAGAGGATGCCTTCTTTGGAGACAAAGATGGAGATAATTAAAAAGTATGAAGCTGGCATGCGATTGAGTGTGATCGCCAAGGAATATGGCCAAAATCCGTCGACAATAGGCACCATCCTTAAGCAGAAGGATGCCATCAAAGCAGCTACAACCTCCAAAGGCATGACTTATTTTGTCTAGCAAGAGGAGCCACGTGCACGACGAGATGGATAGGCTGCTTCTTGTCTGGAGACAAATCGCTGGCAATACGATAACTGAGACGGCAATCTGCCACAAGGCCAGCGCTATTTTTGGCGATTTGATTGCCTAGGCCGAAGACGACAGAGGAGAAGGGACATCGACGCCAACCCCAGACTTCAAGGCTTCTCATGGGTGGTTCGAAGAATTCCGTAAACAGACTGGCATCCATTCGGTGGTGAGGCATGGGGAGGCGGCCACCTTGGACACGAAAGTGGCCGAAGCCTTTATTAAGACGTTCGACGAGAAGGCTATAGTTCTCAGTAAGTCTTCAACTGTGATGAGACTGGCCTTTTTTGGAAAAAAATGCCTCGTCGGACGTACATCACGCAGGAAGAGAAGAAGCTACCCGGGCATAAGCCTATGAAAGACAGGCTTACGCTCACACTTTGTTCGAACACCAGTGGGGATTGCAAGGTGAAGCCCCTACTTGTGTATCATTCGGAGACTCCTCAAGCCTTCAAGGTCCACAAAGTGCTAAAGGAGAAGCTTCCAGTGATGTGGAGGGCTAATGCGAAAGCCTGGGTAACGAGACTTTTGTTCACGGAGTGGGTAAATCTGTGTTTCGACCCGACAGTGAAGAAATTCTTGGAAGAGAAGTGCCTCCCTCTGAAATGTCTGCTGTTGTTGGACAAGGCCCCTGCTCACCCTCCTGGCCTCGAGGAAGATATCCTAGCGAAGTATTCTTTTATCAAGGTTCTTTATCTTCCGCCTAACACCACCCCTCTCCTCCAGCCCATGGACCAGCAAGTGACATCGAATTTCAAGCAGCTGTGTACGAACATCTTTTCAAGAGATGTTTCGACATCACCGATACCACAAACCTCACCTTGCGTGAATTTTAGAAGGAGCATTTCGATGTTGTGATATGCATCTGACTCATCGATCAAGCTTGGCGGGAGGTTTCGAGGCGAACTTTGAATTCTTCGTGGAGGAAACTCTGGCCTGATGCCGTATCTGCCCAAGACTTCGAGGGATTCGACGTGGGCGAAGCTGGTTTTGCAGATTCAGGAACAGTTGACGATCCTGAAACTGTTTCGCAACCAGATCTTGACGAGATCGTTGCACTCGGCAAGTCCATGGGGCTGGTCGTCGACGAGGACGACATCAATGACCTTTTCGAGGAGTGCCAAGAGGAGCTTACGACGGATGACTTGAAGGAGTTGGAGGCCATGCAACATAATGTCGTTCAAGAAGAGTTCTCTAGCAGTGGCGAGGAGGAGGACGACGACCCTATGACAACGGCAGAAATTAAGGATGCTCTAGCTGCTTTTCATAAAGTGCAATCATTTGTAGAATAGAGACACCCCGAAAAGGCTTACACAGGTCGTATGCTTGCGCAGTTCGATGACATTTGCCTGAGTCGTTTCAGGAACATTGTGAAAAGTAGGCAGAAGCAATCTTCCTTGGATAGTTATTTTTTAAAGAGGCCTTTAGTAGGAGTAAGCAAAAAGGAAGATCCAATTAATACCACAAAAAAAACAGAAAGTTGAAAGTGATGAAGAAATGTAAATTTTGTAAAAAAAAAAAAAACGTAAAGTATAAAATAGTAAAATAAATGTAAAAATAAAATAAGACAAAAAAAAATTTAATTTTAGGTTTTTTGTAAAGTTAAGTGTTACAGTTTTGTTAATGTGTTTCGTAATTTATGTTTCTTGACATTTTTTAATGTGTTTCGTAAAGTTAAGTGTACCTACTATAAGAAGTTTTCTGCTGTTTGACCTCCTCCTCTGTCGCCACTTTCGGAGATAGCCTCACTCGAAAGGTAAGGTTCCACATTTTACTGCATACGTGCGTATGTACGTACATTATTTCTTTTATACCATGTACACTAATACACTTTATTTACAGGTACGTACATATTAGTACTAGTACGTTTTAAGTTAGGTATTTGATGGTCCAAATTGTTGTAGTATTTCATTGTTTATTGGTCAATTTAGCTTTTATTATAAAATTTACTGGGGTGTTTTTGTAGGGCTTGGAACAGATTAGGCATTTTACATGTAAAATGCGGTTCAAGATACGAAAAGCTCATGATACGAAGGCCGCCTTGGAACGGATTAATTTCATATGTTGAGGTACCACTGTATCTTGTTTGGGCATTGGCAAGTTTATCCTAATTTATCTATAGTTTGTCTCCAACGACATTTCCTGAGTAGTGGGTCTGCCACGGGGGTTTTCTTTTGGGATATGTGTTGCTGTATGTCAGATATGTCCTGCTTTGTTATTAGGGCATGGATGAGTGGTTGATGATCCATTAGGTATTTGAAATGTCTGGTGCATAGATATAGGTAGAGAAATTCTTTGTCAAAGGCACTGTTTTTTTTCTTAGCTTGTATAATAGCTTTCTGCTGAAGAAACCCAGGGGTTGTGTCATCCTGTTGATTGATTACTCAACAACCATGCCTGTTGTGACATTGCTTGCATCCGACATGAGGGTGAATTTGGCCTTGGGTTGGAAAAAGGGATTTTGACGTAGGAAAAATCTATTTCTGGGCTCATCCGTGTCGCTCCGTGAAATACGTTCCTTTAGCGCTATTTCTAAGGTAAATTATTGCTAAAATACCAGAGAACTGCTAAATTGGACATGCCAGAATATTCTGACTCGCTCACCCTTTCTAAATGGGTGTCGGTATGAAACTGGGGGAAGTGCAAAACACTACCACAGCAGCCTCTCCAATTAGCCTTTTCCACATCAAAACCCCTTAGAAAAGGGGAGCCGTGCTACGGCTCACTCCCTGCTACCGCGAAGGTAGCGTCAGGGTCGACATTCCTTTGATAGGTGGCATCTGCCGAGGTATCTTTGGTGTCTATGAACATGACATACTAGGTGGGGCCCCAGGTGAATGTAGTGGTGTTTTCTCTGAGGGCATCATAGTGGGAGGCCCATGGTTAGTGTGATATTGGAAAAAAATCAATCATAGTAGTTTACCATTCCCATGAATTTGTGTAGGCATTTTGTGGTAGAGTGGGTATTTCTTGATGGTCAGTACCTTGGAAGGCAGAGGTTGGATTCGACTTGCTGAGACTTGATGACCCAGGAACTTGATGTGAAAGGAGGGAGCCATAATGCACTTGTCAGGGTGGACCACTTGGCTGTTATCCTGCAAGAGATAGTACGACTCCGACTCTTTTGTTTTTTCATTGGCCTGCTTGATTCTTATTTAAAATAAGGATGTTAGAGGTGCCTGGTGGCTTTGTTGTGGTGATATATGCTATTTTTTTGTGGGATCCCAGGGATCTATCGGAGTTTTGGCTGAAGGCATCAGCAAAGTCCTCCTGTGGGGGTGTGGGTGTGGGTCTGTGGTCTTACTGAAGCTATGGTTGATTATTTAGGGACTACAGCGAGTCTGGAAGGTGGCAAGGTCCAGGAGATGGCGGTGGGCTGTATCTGCTAGAAGCCCATAGTGCCAAGCTGCTACAAGCGGGTGTTTGAATATCTGTGGCGATGTAGTCCCACCGGTATTTGTTTTCCGTTAGGTTGAGGGTGAAGTTTTGGTGTTTGTATGATGTTCTGAGGCCTCTGTTTGCTGCCACTTGCAGGTGTCTGTATATACTAGGATCCTCTTGCCAGAGGGTAGTTGGTGATGTAGAATCTGGTGGAGGAGGCATCTTGCAGGAGTGTGGTTGGCACTATTATATATTTGGGTTGCCACCTTGGTAATTTTTTTATCCAGTTGCATCTGGGGGCAGTTCTTGGGTGCCATCCCAAATTTCAGGTGCTGTTTAAATAGGTAAGGATGCCCTTTCTGCCTCCAGTGGCACTTCTGCCTGGCTGGTTCGTATCTCATTGTTTTGGTCCCAGTCATAGTCTTCCCAAGCTTTGCAGATAGCATGAGCAGTGTTTAGTGAGGACTTGAGCAACTTGTAGGTCTTCCATGGGTTATCCTCCAGCATTGGAGAAGGTGAGCTGGATGTTGCTTGAATGGTTGGCATTGGGATATTTCTTTGGTTCCCTGTTAGCAGCAAGTTCTGGCTGTGTCAGTAGGGTTTTGCGTTTGTCCGTCCCCAAGGGTCCCTTTTCTGTTGTGACCCATATTAAGTGCTCAACAAGTTCAGAGCTTGTGATAATTCAGGCTTCAACTGTCAGGTTCTTTCTAATTTTAGTGACCAAAATACTTCTACACCAGCAATTGGAAACAGGTCTAGGAATATAAAGGATAAAAGCAACAATACAGTGCATTTGTTTACAATATTTTATAGGGAAAATTGTATTCACTCAACTCTATGCAACCACTGGAAAATATAAAACAAAGTAGGTGAAGATGGGGAGGATGGTGTGCAAGATAGCACAGTACTATAAAATATGTTAATACATAACTGGTGCATTAACTTCAGAGGCAGGATTGTTGATAGCTGGTCTATAGAAGATACAGATGGTTTCATCCAAGGTGGGACTGCAAATCCATGGGATTTAACTTCAGAGTGTATTAATCTTGCATAGATAAAGGCGATCAGCTTTCTCTCAGAGTTGACGTACCAAAACATCTAAAGGGGTCTCTCAAAGGTAAAATGTAGAGCTTCTCCTCTCCTCTCTCTCTGCCCTTCCTTCGTCACTTAAGCAATCCTATGGGAGATTATATACCCATAAATGGGCAAGCCCCATAATGACCCAACAGATGATTTTGTTTCTCTCGTATAGAGCTTCTTGAAGATTTTGCTTGCTGGCTGGTTTATCAAACATCTCTCATCTGACCATAGCAAGTTCACAACTTCTAGACAACATAAGACAAAATCTTACATCAACAGGCATCAAATATCCCATGGGAGAAGATGGACCCAGGTAACAACAGACTAGATGTCCACACAACATGTGCTCTTTATGAAGAACATTTTGTTTATTTTTGTTTCCCCTCTTAGTCAAGTAAGTCACAACCCATGACAGGGCTCATGTGCCAGTGGGTGGTGGTAGAGAATTCTTGGCTGTTAAGAACCTGTGTAGGTATTTATATGCAATTTTCTCACTTGCACATTCAATCAGTATGCAATGCAGGGGAAGAGGGCCTTTGCAATAGTGTCGACATAATGTTGAACTCATGAGATTGAAGGGGCAGAAAAAATAGGTCAGCTCTTTGGAACCAGACAGATGGTTCAGTTTACATGAAAGGGAGCAAGCAGAGATTCAGTGGACAGCCATAGCAATTTTTTCCTTATTTGATCATCCCAATAGCAAAAGTTACCAATAATTTAGCCTTTGGGGCACTAGGGATGTTTGCGAGAAATGTGTTGGGTCTCCCGTGCCATAGGGATGATCTTTCAACCTCTGGAGAGAGAGTGAGCCTGAGATAGCAACTGTTATTGGCTTTTTGTCTTGGTAGGCATGTCTATAGTTAGCCCATTCATCACCAGGGTAGATGCATACACTGTACTTGGTCTATGCTTGATTTCTTTGAAGAGCTGCCAGAGCTTAATTGCCATAATTAATTTCATGGCTTTTATATCTCAGTAGCATAGCTGTAGTTAGCCTGCTAATCTCCATGGTTAGTACAAAAACCATGCTGAGTCTACTCTGATATTGAAGGATGACCTTGTGTTTTCTCAAAAGTGAACCACAGTTGTGTCACTGTAGTAAAGTTATTAGTGACTCTGGTTGATTGGGCATGGCTGTTTTTAGTTAGTTGCCAGTAGATTTTGCAAAATTGTGCACGTCAGCCAGGTTGCTCTAGGTCTCCATTGTATGATAAAATGTACACTGGAGTCTTGGAGTTAATTGATTTATTCCAGGGATCTGACCCATTTTTTATACTCTGTGTATACAGGAATATGGTTACAGCTAAATCAGTCATGTATACAACCATGATTAAGTGATTGGTTGCTGAACCTGGCAGCTAAACTTGGGGTTCAGCTTATAAAATCAAAGCTTACAGTACTAATTTTCTTTTTCCAATCTAAAAGATATATCACAGGTAACAGCCTAGACCACCTAAAAAATTACTACTTCATCGCCACCACTTTATATGTCTTCTCCAACTTTTTTTTTTTTTTTCAAAAGCATCATCCCAAACTTTTACAGATCCTCATTCCCGTTATCACATCATCTGTCTTGATCTTCTATCCCTAACAGGTTCCAACCAAGCCCTCCTCACTCCTTCTTTCTTGCTCATCTTTACCACATGCCCATACCATCTCAGTTCCAACTCTTATTGTATCAGTGATCTTTACCACACCTGCCCTTATGATTTCTTTATTTTCTGGCCTCTCTTGCAGCAAATTACCAAAAATTCACCTCAGCAACTTCATTTCTATTGGCTGGAGCTTCTGCTCCTTTTTCCTTCTTAATGTCTATGTTTTTTAACCATCCATCATCACTGGTCTGATCACAGTACAGTAGATCTTTGTTTTCAGTTAACTAATGTGGACCCATAAATCCAGTGACATGTAGACTATCTCTGTTCCTCTTTTTGGTGATATACAATAGGTTGTAGTGTTTGGAGTACTGGAAGATCAGAATGTGAATTAATGTAATGGATTTGTATGAAAGATTAGAAGGATCCATTTATAAAACTCCCAGCTGACCTACTTAAATAATTGTATGAGTTGTATTGTGCTTGGCTTTCAGGTGCATAATTGAATGATATTGCTATGCTTTGGGTACTTTGGTTAGTAAAATAAAGAGATCTTAAAAATATAATAAAAAGATCTTAACACTGAGTATACAAGAGTGAGGATGGACATGTCAAATTCAGTATACCTATCCTTGTTTTGCATAATTTTTTACTTTTTTTCAGAATGCAGAGAGAATTGCAAAAGTTGATCAATGCCATCAAAAAAAAAAAAAAAAACGCACATATCTCTGATGATTGAATGTACTAAAAACGAAGGTATAGACAGACACATGTTTGGACTCTACTGTATTGCTGTAGAGCATGGTATTGACATTCCAGAGATCTTTACTGATCCTGCATATGCAAAGAGGTATGACTTGTTTTTAGTTTTGAGTCATTCTGTATATTGTAGGCTCTGAAACTGTTTTTTGAAGTGTCAATAAAGAAGATTTCTTTAAAAATGATGATAACTGACTCTAGAACTTAGGTCAAATAATGTGAAACAAATACTGAGGTGTATCAAGTGTGAGTCAGTGGCTATTAGGAAATATTTTAGTTACTTTTGGTCTTTTCCTATGTAGCTTTCCAACTTCTGTAACTTAACTATACACATGGGCATACTTTCCTTAATAGCATACTTTCCTTAATGCATGTTATATTGGCTAAGAAGCATGAATCTCTTATTCCTATGGTTTATGCTCTGCTTCCTAACAAACAAAGAGTAACTTGTTTTCATTTATTTGAGTTACTTAAAACCATCAAACCTAATTTGAGACCGACTTCAATAATTTGTGATTTTGAACAAGCTGCCATTTGTGCTATGTAAGATACATTTCCCATGCTTTGCATTATGGTTTGCTTTTTCCATCTAGCTCAAAACATGCACAGACATCGTTTCATTAGGTTTGTTAAATTGTTATAAAACTGATTCTGACTTTGTTTTATGGGCTAATATGATCATAGCACTCGCTTTCATTCCATTAGAAAAGATGGATGAATACATGGATACATTAGCAGCAGTTCTTCCTGATGAACTAATAGCCTTGTTTCATTGGTTTGAGGATACTTTTATTGGACAAATGAATAGGCGTGGAAACGCAAGGATTAACCCAATTTTTGCTCCTTAGATATGGAACCTTTATGAACGAACTCTAAAAAATAAAGATTGAACCAATAATCAAGCCAAAGCGGCCAGTCAGCATTTACAATATGAGCTATTATTGATGCCTTACGGAAAATACAGAAAGGTGATGCATATCTCAAAAAGTTGACAGCTGGATGTTAGGCCCCCCCAAAAGCTACAAAAACTATAGATAGAGATGCCACTGAACAAATAGAAAATCCATATTGGAAGTCGAACCATTAGATCCTATTGAATTACTTAGGGGTATTGCTCATAATTATAAAATGAAAAGTAATTTCTAAGATTAAATAGATTTACTAAGCTTTTAACAATTTTTTTAACACAGTTTTTGCAATTCAAATTTTTAATATACGCTACTTCGTCAGTTTATAAAATGACACAATATTTGATTCTTTAAATAAAGGACAAAAACATCATATTAGAAGTTGGGTATTTTCATTGCTTTTACCCTTTTTAATCCTTTTTTGGACCTCTGGGCCATTCTGGATTCCTCTGCATCCTAATAACATTTTAGACATTGACATCAAAATGTGCTGAAGCCTTATTGGCTAAACTAAATTGTTTCTTTGACTTGCGAATCAGCTGGGTTTGGTTGCAGTATTGTTGCACCTCTCACAGCAATAGTCAGCATCCCCACCCATCTAGAAGACCCCTGGTTTTTCCGCTGTAGTGCCTATGGGTTCAGGACTAACCATACCACCTACTGATACACACTGTAATTAAACTTGTTTGAGCTCATGGCATTAATATACATTAATATACACCCTATACATTTGGAGACTTCTTCAAAAGAGACGTTTATTAAGAAAGCCAATGACTTACATACTTTTCAAATGTCGTGACTTACAAAAGGAGAATGGGTCTGCCTTTTTAATGAGGGGCACTAAAATTAGTATTCTCAGCCCTTGTAGAAAGAGTGGTTTGTCCATGCTAGGGTGTAAGAAAATTGAACCCTCTGGGATGTTTGCCATGGCCTCTAGGTAAAACTGAAGTGCTTGAACCAGGCATAAGGTTTGTCTGGTAAACTGAGTTTCCTTATGAAAATAAAAGATTTCCATTTTAGTGGGTTCTCATTCTTGGCCAGGAATGATGTACCAGGGAACAATAATAATTGATGGTTAGCTGTTTGCGTGTATCATCCCTGTCTAAGAAAACCCAGTTCACTAATATCAGCTCTTGCTAAACAGGCAAGAAGATCGCCTTTTGCAGCATATGAGCAGCATTGCAGCATTTGATCTACTGAATTGAGAGGTTTACAGAAGCTGAAACACCTTATTCAGGGAAGCCTTGTAGGAGCAGGTTTTTGTAGTGCAAAAGACCAGATAAGGGAAGTAATGATTTCTATCACTAGAATTTATACCAAATCCTTAAAGCAAGCTTTCTGTTAATGCTGCCTTATATGCCATGATTGTTGTAACAGCGAGGTACTTATCTTCAAAAAGGTATGTAAGAAAATTTAAGTGTTTCAACAGAGATCTCAATTGAGCTCTCTGCATGGGTATAATCTAACCATGCTTACCATACGGACTGGCAGTATTGTCGGATAAATGATGTCCATAGTTTCTGCCCTAGGTGAGTAGTTTTCAAAATAGACAAGATTGCCACACATGAAGGTCTCGGCTCAGAAAGGAGGATGCATAGACAACTTTCCCTCCTATATTCTAGGATAGATGGTAATGTAATTGAGTTCTTCGCCTGTTGTTGAAGCACCAGGAACAAGTGCCTGTGTGTTCAATTTTGGGCTGTTAAGTAAGCAGCTCCTTTGAAGGTTAGAAGCTCGTTCAAAACCTTCAAAATCTGGGATAACCGAGGAAAAAGGTATGTCATAATTTGTTTGTTCCAGTCTTGTAGGAATGCATCTCTTGCTATTGCTTGCTTGTCCAATTTCAGCGACACATACTGGAAGTTGGTGGTTCTTGTATGTGGCAAACAGGTCCACTTCTGGTTGTGGAAGCATGTTGGCAATTATTAAAAAAGAGTGACTGTCTAACATCCACTCAGTTGAGCGTGGTTGTATCCTTTGATAGAGAATCTGCTATTACATAGAGCTACCCTGTGAGGTGAATAGCAGACAAGTGCCGCTTCCTTCCATCTTAAGGATGGATAGTATTACTGCACTGAGAGGAGGTAAACATGATCCCAACCTCTTGATGCAGGACATTGGAGTCATGTTGTCTAGGACCAACAAAATGTGTCTCTTGTGGAGGTTTCAGTTTTCTGAGAAACGAATAGACAGCCATCAACTCCTGGAAGTTGATATGACGTTTCCTTAGAGCAGGTGACCACCTCCCTGCTACCTGACGATCCTCCCAATGGCCTCCCCAACCTGTCAAGGAGGCATCTGTATGTATTATTACTTGTACAGATGGAGTAGTCTGGAGGGTTGACTTGTTTTTGGCCAAGGACCCTTCTGAGGTCTAAGGCCGGATTATCCTCCCAACTTTTTTATTCCTTTTTCTTGCATGTGATAGCCAAAACATCTTTCAGTTGCAATTTTAGGATTTGATCTGTCACAGCTGTTAACTCTAACAGGCCTATCATACATTCTAATTGGTATCTGGAAACTCTGGGCTGTGCAAGAAACTGCTTCAGGTCCTTCCTTATTCTGTTTTGAGTATTGATGGGGAGACAACTGGCTGTGAAGAGTATCCCAACAAAGTCCCAGCCACTGAAAACGTTTGCTGGGTGTGATGCAGGAATTTTCCAATTTGTCAGAAAATCTTTTGACTGGAATCTGTTGATTACTGCTCTTAGGTTTCGTAGGCACACTTTTTCTGTGGGCGCCCAATTAGCCAATCATCTACATAGGCTACCAGTTGAATTCCTTCTTGTCTGAGTTCTTGGACAACTACTGCTACTAATTGTGTAACAATTGTTGGGGCAGTGGTAGAAGAGAATGGCGATAAGGACATGCTAGTATACACCTTTCAGATCTATAGACACTGTCTAGGTCCCTTATGAAATGACTGAACGTACTTGGGCAACAGTAGTCATCCGAAACTTTTAGCAACAGTGTACTTGTTCAAATGTTGATAAATCAAGGTCACCTTCCATTTGGAAGAATACATCTTGTTAACACTGAAAAGGCGTGCTTGGTGGCAAATACTATAACATGGTTTTTCAAAATATGCTTTTCCCCTTGGGAAAATTGACCCTTTCTTTTGCATGTAATCTTCCAAAGAGGGGTCTGGTTTTTTAGGAACCTCTTTAAAGTGGGGAAGACCATTTTTTTCCACCAAAGCACATTGAAGATAAAATTGCTATGTCCCCCCAAGGGAGGGGGACTTCCATCCACATGTGATTGGTGTTTGAAAAAGCCAACCCAAAAAAACCCACACAATTCCTATTGGGAGTCTGGGATCCCACCCTCTTCCTTTGTCTGTGATAAACATTCCAGGTACGTAATGCATTTTCCCTTTCCCATGTAAACGTGTTTTTGGACATTTTGAAAGGCATATTTTTGTTGCTGTTATCCCTTTTGAACGAATGTTTTAGGGGTAACTGCACCTTTTTTGTGTTGGGAAAAGGGAAATGTTTCCTGGAACCCCCTTTTCCAAGACGAGCATTTTCTTTACAATTCTGTGGCGGCTTGTTCGTTAAGTTGAGCCACAACAGACTCCTCTAAAGTTGGTCCCTACAGAAAACGTATTATATTGTAATAAAGTAGTTGCATTGGTTGGGAAGTGAGTCATTGGAGACTTACAATGTTTCCATCTGGGCCTTTATGCCACCCATTCTAAAAAAAAGGGTCATAGCATGCTTCCCATAGGGTTCACATAAGTGATTTGGTCACAACAGCAATACCAGCAGTCCACGGGTTACATCGTTCTGGATTTACAGTGCTTGCCTCATGGCACTATTAACCTAATTTTTTCAGCGCTGTAAGTGGATTTAAGGTGCCGTTACCCAGTTTACGGCAGTGTAACCCAAACTTACGGTGCTTACAGCACTGTAACAAAGTGCTATTTATTCTCATTATAATTATGATAATTCAAGTTAAGGCAGTTTTCGGCTTACAGCACCCTGCTGGGAACAGAACCCCTGCCATGACCTGGGGACTGCCTGCAATTGTTTTGGAAGATTTTTGGGGACAACTTCCAATGATAATACATACAGGTCATAATACTAAGGAGGAGGATCCTGCCATGAAATCCTGCCATGGTTGTCCCTTCTGAGATTCTGCTCGTAGAGATCCCAAAGTGTTGAGTGGCAATGTCCAGAAGGAGCCTTTTCCTTTCAAAAAGAGACCATTCCTTGGTAGAGTTCTCAGAGACCAGGATGACAGGAGCAAATGGCGTTGTTTCTGCCAGTGGCTTTTGTTTTCTAGTTACTACAGAGTTCTGGAAAGCTGCCTTTACATGAGTAATTATTTTAAATGTAAAGGGACTGAAGACTGGGGCTACCCTGTAAGCAATTTGGGTCTTATCCAAGATAGCCATAGAGTTACATTTTCTAGTAACCTAGTAAAGTGTTTCTTATATCGTTTTCAATGCTATATTTGTGGGAAGAATATATAAAAATTTCTTTTAGTGTTTTCAGAAAGTTTAATGAAGGTGATACCAGGTGCCGTTCCATATTAGGAAATGCTGCTCTGCCTTAAAATCCTACACTTTCTACTTCAATCATGTTTTTGTTTTATTAATAAGATACTTACCACTGGAAGAAAAAATGCTCATTGAGGCATCTAGCCAAGTCTTATTAGTATCATCAGGGATGGATACTGGAGTCCCTTCTATGTTCTATATTTCTGAACTAACTTTTCTTTCTACAAGTCAGTGCCCTAACATCAAACTCAACTTGGGCAGATTGTGCGGCCACTTTATGCTTTTGGTCAAGGGCTGAGATATTCTTGTGCCTTGCATGTAACTCAGTGTCCAGGACTGATCTGATTTCCTGTTTGGAATCCTGTATAATATACCTTATATTTTGCTGTTCTGTGGCAAGGATATCTTTGATACTACTGATAATTTTCCTTATGCAAACTGTGAAACTCATTTGGGGGAGCCTTTGCAATCTGAATGAGCCTCTGCAGCCAAAACTGTAACTGCCTGGTAACCAAGGGGCAGAAGTCCTGGGTGAGTTACTATACCCTTCAGAGAATATAGATATTTCGGTCTGGTAGATCCTAGTAAAATCCCTTTCAGTATCTGATAACGGAAGGGGAGATAAATTTCCTTTAGGGGAGTTTATTCCTTGTATAGCTGAAAGTTGTGTCTGTGGTCCTTCCTAGTTCAGCAGGGCAGTTTCAGTTGTGATGTCCACTCTATGTCTGGTAAATAGGGACATCTCCCCCAAATAAGGATTCCTCCACTTCCTCAGCAGAGTTAACCTGGGAGAACTAGGGACCAATATTGCCTTATTGTGAAAAAGGGGCTGATATCTTTTCTGCAGTTCTGCCAGAAAGATATAATCTTCCATTTTCATACATTCAACTTCCCTGACAGATATATACTTAGCTAAGACTCCGTCGTCCCCGACAGAAATTCGAATTTCGCGGCACACGCTACAGGTAGGTAGGTCAGGTGATCTACCGTCCTGCCGCTGGGTGGCAGGAATAGGAACCATTACCTTCTAGAACCAGATTTTTCTCTGTCGCCGTATTGTAAACATACGTTTGCGGTACCTCCTGACTTGATTTTCGTGTTTCATCACCATCGATCTTCTGGGCTGTCTTTTGCAGGGAAGTACTGGGTCTTTGGTTCGGCATACGCTTTTATTAACTTTTTAATAAATTTGACTTCGAAAATTTCGAAGAATATATGACGTGTAACTACCGAAGTTTTTGGTAGACACTCATATAGTTTGCAAGAAAGGGAAATATTAATATTTATTCATTAATACGTGTAATAAGTGTTAGAACTTGATTGAGGAAATATAAAACTCTAACTTCCTACTTTAGGAAGTCAGAAAAGCATATAACTTTTTACGCTTCCTTTAGAAGCTTTAATAGCTCTCGTGCTAACGAGCAGTTAGAGTATTAACAGTAATAGTAGTTTTTGCATCCTCATCACCTTCTTACTCCACAGAATCTACAAATTCATAAATTTGAAGATAAATGGATGTAGCTCAAAATGCAAGCTCTTATAAGGTAAGAAGTGAATTTAGTGTTCCCAGTGCAGTGGAGGGTGCGTTCTGATCAGCTCTGTTTCGCTCCCAGGTCTAGACCGCTTCCAAGCTCCCTGGCCCAGAGGAGAAGGAAAGTCGAAAGCCTTAAGGAGGTTATGGAGAATCCCCACCAATCAGGCGTCCCCTCGGCAGGATCTGTAGAACGTCCCAGACTGCCAAGTTCGCCATTGGAAAGGCGTCCTAAAATAGTGGAGGGTGCATCCGATCGGCTCTGTCTCGCTCTCAGGCCTGGACCTCTTCCAAGCTCACAAGCCCAGAGGAGAAGGAAAGTCGAAAGCCTTACGGAGGTTATGGAGAATCCCCTCCGATCAGGCGTCCCCTCGGCAGGATCTGTAGAACGTCCCAGACTGCCAGGGATAGCCATTGGAAAGGCATCCTTAAAAAAGTGCGTCTCTTCTTCCGTTTCTTCATCTTACGTCCGAAAAGACGAAGAATGTACATGTTTGGAGTTTGGATGATCTAGCGCGTTCTCTGAAAACTAAGAGAACACTGAGCGCCAACTCGACTACACGCGAAGAGCCAGCCAGGAAGCTGCGTTCCAGCAAGCAAGTACGAGCCACGTTCCAACAGCCAGCAGCGAGCCGCGTTCCAACAGACTAGCGCGAGCCGTGTTCCTACAGCCAAACCCGAGCCGCGTTCCAGCAACTGAGCGCGAGCCGCGTTCCAGAAAATTTTTCTTGGCGCAAGGCGCCTTCAAAGAGAAAACAGACGGCTAGAGCGAGGAGCCTTATAGTAGAGTGGCAATCAGAAGGATCCTTCCATTGAACGTTTACGGGCAAGAGGCTCCTAAAAGGAGCCTAGTAGGCGCTCGGAACTATCAGGGCGCACGGGACCTTCCACGCAAGCGGAACGTTCCAGGAGCGAGTCTCCTTTCTAGCGTGCGGAACATTCCAGGCGCGCGGAACTATCCAGGCGCCAGGCGCAAGGATCCAGGCACCAGGTGCCAGAATACTCCAATCTTCTTTTGAGAGAGAGGTCAGTCGCGAGGCTCCTCTTTGAGTTTTTAACTTGAGTAACTTTCCCCTGGCAAAGGTGCAAGATGTCGCACAGGCGGCCGTCGCTTTTGTCAGAAGGATTCTGATACTAAGAGAAGCCCTTTTTCATTATTCAGAAGACTCCTTTGTTAGGCAGTTCCTCTCAATGCGGACTCTCTCCTTCATTCATGCTCTTCCCTCGTTATGAGGAGGCAAGAGCTTTGGGAGTTTTCTTAAGAATCTCATCGACATTTGGGTATGATGGCGGATAGGAAATATCTACTTCCTTCTGTAAACCCTAGAGATGAACAGGAATTCTGTCTCTTCCGCGATTTATGAGGAAATCACAAAGATTTAAAGAGTTCCTGGATTAACTTCCTTCCTTAAGGAGATATATATACTATACTCTTTCTATCGTTCTATTAACGAAAAGAACGAAGATAGTAAAAAATTTTTCCTTTCTCTATCTGCCTCAGCAGGGAAAGAAGGTAGTAGAGTATCTGCTGTATGAATGATATGGTCAAATCATAAACACATACCGTAGTTTCTTCTTTGCTGTGCAACTCAATTACCAGTATCCTTCTAGGACTTTCCTAGGAAGGACTACTTTTAAAGGGATTGTTAAGACAACACCTACTTAGCTTCTAGATTTATCGAAGTCTTGTTTCGCTTAAATATGCATTAATAAGAACTTCCTGAAGTTCGATAATAATTTTATAAGATTCCTTTATTGAATGGAGTAGCTGGCAACTCTGGAAGAGTAAGGCCAGACGGCTAACGGAGACTGCTATCGCTTAGACCAACGCAGTACCATGTAGTTCTCGGTCATGAGCGGACGGTTACATCTCTCTCTCCTGCGGGATGGAATAACTAACCGTATCTCTCCCCTACAATCGCGGTCTTAGCCTTGGATTGAGGGGATAGTTAAGCTAACATAAATAAAATATTGTCTGCCTTTTGCTAGAAGCTTTCAATAAGAAAGATATTACAACCTTTCAATGCTGTTTACCGTAGGTAACATTATTAAAGGATTCTAACGCAGCAGAACACTATATTATATAATGCTCTCATGCTTACGAAAGCATGGCTTATTAGAGTGCATGCTTAGTGAGAAGATGGATGTAGTAGAGAATTCACTTTAAGACTACGGTATGGTCAAGTCTTTCGAGAAACGCACACAACCTTTTTAGAATCGGATATTGCTCAGGAGAACATGGATGAGTCGGATGGGAAACATTCTCTTCATGGCAGAAGTTGTTTCCCTGAATGGACTATACTACGTATATAAAAGTTTTTTCCTACTAAGAACGGAATTAACATATGAAAAGATGTCGGGTACCATAAAGGCACAGATGTTCTGGCACATAACCTGAAAAGAATTAGAAGGAAGCGCCAGCCTGGCGAAGCGCCAACCTGGCGCAATGAGCCAGAAGCGCCAGCCTGGCGCAAAATTGCGCCAGAAGCACCATCCAAGATATTTTCGCGTTTTAGCGAATTATTAACCTAAGAGTCCAGTAGCCTCTCGGACAGCAGGCTCGGTAACGGCAAGATTTGTTCCTGATTTCGTTACCCATTTAATTGGAAAGGGGTCGCTTACAAGGAACGATGAAATGATTTATTTTAATCACTTAGGCCAACTCCACGACTCTCTCATATCGCAAAGAGCATCGAGAAAATCTTTTTTCGCCCCTGTTCGCGTTAACAAAAGAGAACCTATTTGGAAAACAGACAGGGATCGTAACGATCCTTAAGAGGTTTGATGCAAGATTTTGCATGTCCGTGAGAACCTTCTCGATGTACAATAATAACTGTTAACGTATGTCTAACATTTATTGGAAAGAGTTGTGAGAATCTGCGGAAAGTCTTCTTCATAGATCTCTTCGCAAGGTAGAAGACGAACAGGCTTCCTATAGACTGCTTCCTTTTCCTCGAACCAAGAGAGGTAGCAATATGCGCCATCTTTATTTTATAGAAAGGGGAATAAACTTTAGTCTTTTTTCCCCTAAATATAAATTCTTTACAGAATTTAAGATATAGGGCGTCAAAGAAAGAGAGGATAATATTTTATGCCTCATTTTGGCCTTAGAGAGGTCGGATTCACAGAGGTCACGTTCTTCTCACAGCATGTTTTTGAAGGCTTTTCCAGGAGAGTCTGGATATTCTATCAGAATCTATTATACATAGACCTGGAGAACCTCTCCACTCTGAGTCGGTCTGCGTGCAGACTGACCAGAAGTAGAATGAAGGAGAGGATTTTTCAAGGTAAATGACAAGAGTCATGCTAAAGACAGAATTGCTGCAGATCGTGTTAGATGGAATTGGGAAACTGTCCTCTTCCGATACCTCTGTGAACCACATAGCGGTTTTTCTTCCCTTTCAGAGGGAAGAATCACCTTTGTATATATCTGCTATCAATGAAAGGGAGAATTAGAGATAGCAGAAAAAAAAAAAAAAAAATTAAGATCTTCGGGATCTTATACGATACTTCTTTACGACAAGAGTAGGATATCATGTACTTAGAATGAGATCCTTTTTCGGGCCTCAGATTCCGTGTTCCGACAAGATGGAACTGCTCCTCATCAGACTTCTTTGAGAAATTTTTATGAGGGAATTCTTTGTTTCTCTTGGTCCTAAACGACCAAGAAGATAAGTGAATATTTTGAGCATTGGAATCTCGCATCAGATTCTATGGAGACTAGGCAATGGGTTCTTGCCAGCATAGTATGTCTGGCAAAAGAACTAAAACCCCCTATTCCTGACTCAATGTTTTCAGATAGAGGTTTTGTTGTCCAGGCAGGGTACTTACGTTTTCATCTACAGTAGAATGGTTCAAACGTTTGCCTACAGAGTCTTTGGAAGGCGATGACGGCTCGAAATGCTTCCCAGAAGGTGTTCAGAGGGAGACAATAAAGAGCTAGAAGTCAGGAGTCCTCCCAATTTCAGCTCGGAGTCTCCTTCGACTTCCAGTCTTCTTCCCTTCCTTCGGGCAAGGATAGGGAAGATTCTGCAACGAGAAACCCCTTCAACATGTAAGAAGAGATCTCGTGAGCAACGGAAGTACTCAAGAAGGATCCTCCTCGGAGGAAGACTCTTATCTCTCGTACTGTTAGATATCCTATCGTCTACTGGATGTAGCTGACTACAATCGCCTCCCCTTTCTTCCACCCTTCTCCAGTCTCCTGACAAACTATTGTGGATGTTCAGGACTTTCGGACAATGTAGCGCCAACCAGGCGCCATATGCCAAAACAGGCGTAAAAAACGCCAGAGGCAGACAGCCCCAAGAACACTGTCATTGTCTGATGAGGAGAAAGAGTGGGCCTACAACCTGGCACAGATGCGCTAGAGGCGAACAAATCGGACAGATAAGAGTGTCCGATGTGGACATTGCCAGACATCCTCGAGACTCTACCAAGCTCGAAGCTCCGGCAAGTGGGGAGGAGCCAGCCAGGCGCTAGGCGAGAGGCGCCAGGCAGGCGCGAGGTGCCAGCTAGGCGCGAGGCTCCAGGCAGGCGCGAGGCGCCAGGCAGGCGCCAGGCACCAGGCAGGTGCGAGGCGTCAGGCAGGCACAAGGCGCCAACCTGGCGCGAGGCGCCAGGCAGGTGCGAGACGCCAGTCAGGCGCGAGGCGCCAGTCAGGCGCGAGGCGCCAGCCAGGCGCAAGCCTGGCTCTAGGCTTCATCCAGAAGAGATCCTTTTCAAAGAAAGCCCTGGTCTTCTTCTTTGAAACAAATGTGATCGCTAAGCACTTCTTGAGTAACTTGATGATTCCTTCAAACAGCTGAGAATTAAAAGCGCTTGAAGTGCGAGCTTTTATGAATTCTTGTTCTTTATGTCGTGAAGGACATATTAGCTGTAACTTACGGAAGATGCAACTCGAGAGTTGACTTCCCTTTGCACGAAGGAGGTCAAGTTGACCTACGAGAGATCCTTCTCTCTTGGTTATACGTGTCTACGAATACGTTGCTGGGATAGGGAGCCGACACTGATCCTTAACTAAGTGAGTTAATTTTTATTTTAACATAGTCTTTTTTCTTTGGGTTGTTTGAAAAGAGTTTGGGGATAACTCTTTTCAAATTAAGCACAAACCATCGTGTTAGGATCAGGTGATCGGGATCGGTGTTGTGCTCCTTAATTATGCCACTAGGCATAATTAAGTGGATAAGACCCCATTGACAGATCTACAAGAACTCTTAGCCATAGGTCACATCCTCGCTGAGGTTCTTGAGACGAAGCAGACTCCTAGCAATAGCTAGGAAGTCAACCCTTCGTCTAAACACATAGGAACCAAGGTTTTATTTATTTATTACCTACAACGTATGTTGTTTACCTGTCTAATATGTGAATAGCTGTCTCTTACCCTCCACCAAAGGGTGCCAATCAGCTAAGTATATATCTGTCAGGGAAGTTGAATGTATGAAAATGATATTGTTATGATACAATAAAGTTTCATACATACTTACCTGGCAGATATATACGATAAATGGCCCACCCAGCCTCCTCGCAGGAGACGGGTGGAAGAGAAAAATCTGGTTCTAGAAGGTAATGGTTCCTATTCCTGCCACCCAGCGGCAGGATGGTAGATCACCTGACCTACCTACCTGTAGCGTGTGCCACAAAATTCGAATTTCTGTCGGGGACGATGGAGTCTTAGCTAAGTATATATCTGCCAGGTAAGTATGTATGAAACTTTATTGTATCATAACAATATCATTTTCATACCCCAAGTGAATCATGGAACCCAGTGAGACATTTTAAAGCCAGGAGCATACTACAAATATCACACAAATCTGGCAGCCAACCTTCTTCCACCTTTTTTGATAGTGTAGTCACTGTCTCGTCCTCATGGATTACCCTTCCATGATTATCTAGAGCTCCATGGTGACCAGACTGATGTCAGAGAATTCTCTTTTAGCTGGTTGTGTGGCCAGGTATTGTGTTGTAATGATAAACATTATAACGTGCTGCAGTATAAAGCAATACCCCAAACTTACATAAAGTTAGGTTCCAGACCCCCTTGCACAAGGGGAATTTTCACATAAGTTTGGCACAGTCTCTAAAAATGCTAATAAATGATTACTTCTAGAGTTTGAACACTAAATATGACCCTAATCATGCTCCCTAAATATTAAGCCAACTTTTAAATGAAATTAAAGTTATTGTAATTTCATTTAAAAGTTAGCTTAGTACATTACCCCTAAAAAAAGAAATAGATGGTTGTTAAAAACACATGTTTTGACGTAGGAAAAACTTATTTTTGGTAGTCGCTGTTGAGTCCTCAAGGTGTAACCTTTCCATGGTCTATCCAGAGCTCCATGGTGACAGACTAATATCAAAGAATTCTCATAACTGGTCTTGTGGCATTATAACACGTGATAGAGTATGACTGGAGGATAATAGGGCACATTCTATTATCCTCAGCGAATGCTAATACCCAGTTTGTTCATGCCACTTACCTGACAGATATATATATAGCTGTATTTTCTGAAGTCCGACAGAATTTCAAAACTCGCGGCACACGCAGTGGGCGGCCAGGTGGTAGTACCCATTCCCGCCGCTGGGAGGCGGATATCAGGAACCATTCCCATTTTCTATTCATATTTTTTTCTGTCGCCGGTCGGTAAACAACTGTTTACAGACCTCTGCTCAGGATTTTTTGGATTTGACTCGCTTTTAAGTATCTGATTGGTTTTTTGGTATTGAATTGGATTGTTGAATTGGCATGCGCGATAGTGGACCATTTTTTTATTTTGGATTGGCTTTTCTATAAACGTGATGTCTGGATCAAGTGCTGTGAGTTTCAGAGTGTGTGTGAGGACTGATTGTAAGGTGAGGCTACCGAAAGCATCGGTAGACCCCCACACAGTATGTATGAGTTGTAGGGGGCATAATTGTTTGGTGGATAATCGGTGCAATGAATGTGAGAGATTGACCGATGATGATTGGAGAGTATATGAGTCCTATCGCCTTAAATTGGAGCGCGATAGGATCAGGAGGTCTTCCTCCAGGAGTGGTTCTACCAAAGGTAAGGCTAACATCTCTCCTGTATTAACACCTGTAGAGTTTGCAACCCCTAAACCTGTGTTGCCTTCGGGCTCTGATTCTGTGTCGGGAGAAGCTAATGCTCTCTCTCTTATTTTGGAGTCTCTACGCACTCTGGAGACCAAAGTGAAAGCCTTGGAAACTGGCCTCGGTGCAAGTGTGTGATCGTGCCCCTAGTGTTGTGGAGGGGCGTCAGATCGGCCCCATAATGCCTCTAGGCCTAGACCTCTATCAGACTCCCAAGACTCAGGGAGAGGGTATGTCGAAGCCGCAAGAGGGTTACCGGGGTCTCCCCACCGATCTGGCGTCCCTTCGGCAGGGCCTTGTGGCAAAGTCCCAGGCTGCCAAGGAGCGCGCACGAGCGCGCGTCCTGAAAGAGTGCTTTTCGTCCTCCGAAGCGTCCTCCCCGCGCAAGGGGTGGAGCGCTCTGAGAGACTCTCGTCCTCTGAAAAGGACGTTTCGTGTTGAGGACGCTTCACGTCCTGTATCGCCGCTTTCGTCGGAGGATGGCTATGACGCTTTTCCGCCTCAGAAAAGGGGGGTAAGATCTCCTCCGATGAGGACGCTGGGTTGCGTGCACAGGCGCGTCTCCCTGAGAAGCAGTAGCTGTACCTGTGAGAAGGAAGGAGGCGTCCCCTCGCCCCTCGTCTTCTCGCAGGATCAGTCCTGCTTCCTCTGTTCGTTCCTCTCCAACGAAGAACATTCTTTTGTCCCTTCAGAACCAGCTATCGACGCTTATGGCTCAGAGGACTCGCCCAGCAGCAGTCGAGCCTAAGCGGAGGAAGGACCTTAGACTGCCCGTCAAGAGGACGAAGCAGTCTCTTTCTCCCTCTCCTACTTTGTCTCGTTCGCCGATCGCTTCTCCTTCGGCGATTCGCCGATCTCGTTCGTCCTCTAGAAGGATGTTGCGTCAAGACGCTTTTGAGGAGGACGCTCAGCACGACGTTCGACAGGACGCTCGTCAGGACGCTAGGCAGGACGCTAGGCAGGACGCTAGGCAGGACGCTTGGCAGGACGCTCGACAGGACGCTTGTCAGGACGCTCGGCAGATCGCTAGGCAGGACGTTCGTCAGGACGCTCGCCAGGACGCTCGGCAGGGCGCTCGGCAGGACGCTCGGCAGGACGCTCGGCAGGACGCTTGGCATGGACGCTCGCCAGGACGTTCGCCAGGGCGATTTTCGAGACGCTTTTGGGGAGCTCCGACCAAGAAGTCGTACCCCAAGACGATAGTTTGCGCGCACAGGCACGTATTCCAGCTAAAATGTCTTCCCTTTCGTGTAAGAAACGTAAGGACGCTTCTCTGGCAAGTGAGGCTGCCTCGGGTGTCGCTAAGGACGCTCGTCCTCGTCAGGACGCTCTACCTGCTTCAAGTGGTAAGCGCCATAAAGAAGACAGCCGAAATAAGGCTTCATCCAGTAAGGATAGGGGTCCTTTGATTAAGTCAAGACCCGACATTAGTACGCCCTCTCCGGACAGGCGGTCTCCTCTTCCGTGTAGAGAAGAAGGAGAGCTGAGTAGTTCGGCAGACTCGGTTGAAGAGGAACCTTCTGCGGCCTCCTTCAATATCAGACTATAAGTTCTCGTGCGCTGTTGCGTTCTTCTTTCGAAGACAGTTTCAGGCCTGCAGCTCCCAAGTCTCCTCCTTCGCAGTTTTCATCATCTAAGACTGGTAAAACCCCGGAGTTTGTTGAGATAAAAACTTCGCTCTCCACTAAACGTGCGTTTAAGAACTCCAAGATTGGATGGTACGAAGGAGAGATCAAGGCAAGACGACTTTCGCTTTGCCCTCCAGCTAGACTCAGCGGGAAAGGGGGCATTTGGTATAGAACCAAAGAAGAAGTAGGAGTACGTATCCCTTCTTCAGCTCAGATTTCTCCAGCTTGGTGGATTCGCAGAGGAGGTCTCTTTTATCCTCTGCTAAAGTGGACCTGGACTCTACGGAGACGGGACCATCATTTTGAAGGGTCTGCTCCGGACTCTTGAAGTTTTCAACTTCTTTGACTGGTGCTTGGGAGTTCTGGATCTGCAAGCGAGAATCCCAGAATCTCTCAAGTCTGGGGGGCTGGTCCTCAGCGTGTTAGCATGTATGGACAAAGCCGTCAGGGATGGTTCGGAGGAGATCGTCTCTCATTTTGGAACAGCCTTATTGAAGAAGAGTTTAGCTTTGCTGTGCAATTTCACAGCTCGTTCAGTAACTCCAGCTCAGAAAGCGGATTTGCTTTTTTCTCCTCTTTCGAACCATCTCTTCCCCCAGACTTTAGTAAAGACCTGACTAACATTTTGCAAGAGAAGCAACGCAGACCTTTTAGCCCAGTCTACAAGACGTTCGGCAGTACCTTCAACCTCTTCAGCTTCGGTTCGACCGCCGAAGAAGGTTAAGTCCTTTCGTGGGGCTCCCCCCTCGAGAGCAGCTCCTCGAGGGAGAGGGTTTTCACGAGGAAGAGCTTCCTTTAAGTCAAAGCCTTCCAAGTGAGAAGCATGTCCTTCAGACACCAGTCGGAGCCAGACTGAAGTTTTTTTGCGGGAGCGTGGAGAGAGAGGGACACGGACTCTTGGTCCCTCAAGATCGTGGAGCAGGGGTACAAGATCCCCTTTTTAGATCTTCCTCCTCTTTCTACGACTCCCAGAGACCTTTCCCATCCTATCAGGGAGAGAAGAAGCAAGTATTATTCGATCTCCTTCAACAAATGATCGAGAAAAGAGCGGTGGAACAAGTCGCGGACCTGGGGTCTCCAGGTTTTACAACAGGATTTTCCTAGTACCGAAGGCAGTCGCAGGTTGGCGTCCAGTTCTGATGTAAGCAGGCTCAATCTTTTCGTGGAAAAGACCAAATTCACGATGGAGACGCCTCATTCTGTTCTGGAGCCTTGAGACCGGGCGACTGGATGGTGTCCTTAGACTTGCAGGACGCGTACTTTCACATCCCGATCCACCCTCTTTCCAAGAAAGTATCTAAGGTTGGTCTTAGGGAAAAAACCAAAAAAGGTGGTTTGTGCAGTTTCAGAGCTATGTGTTTCGGCCTGACCACGGCTCCAATGGTGTTCACTGTAGTCATGAAGAACGTGGCGAGGTGGCTACACTCTTCGGGATAAGAGTTTCCCTGTACCTCGACGACTGGCTGATCAGAGCGTCGTCGAGAGAGAATGTCTGAAGGACTTGCAGTTCACGTTAGCCCTAGCAAAGTCCTGGACTTCTGTCAACCTCGAAAAGTCGCATCTGACCCGACACAGTCCATCGTGTATCTGGGGATTCAGATGGATTCAGTGGCTTTTCGAGCGTTTCCTGTCCCAGGAACGTCAGCGGCTAGGTTTAGAAAAGATCTCAGCCTTCCTAGGGAAAGAGACTTGCTCGGCGAGGGAATGGATGAGTCTGCTGGGGACCATTTCCTTGCTAGAAAGGTTTGTTTCCTTGGGAAGACTGCACCTCAGGCCTCTCCAATTTTTCCTTGCGGACGAGTGGAAGGCCCAAGGAACGATCTCAATGCCATATTGAGAATATCGCTTCCGATAAAGAACCATCTAAGATGGTGGTTGGACCCTCAGAAGCTTCAGGAGGGCGTGTCCCTAAGTCTTCTGAGCCCCGACCTAGTGTTGTTCTCCGACGCTTCCATCACGGGCTGGGGAGCAACACTGGGAGGGAAGGAAGTGTCAGGCTCCTGGAGAGGGGAACAGTAGCCTGGCATATAAATGTCAAAGAACTGGCAGCAATATTTTTCTGTCTCTGCAGTTCTTCGAAAGGAGTTTGAAGAACAAGATTGTTCAGGTAAACTCAGACAATACCACAGCACTCGCTTATTTGAAAAATCAGGAGGAACACACTCCAGAACTTTGTTTTCCCTGGCGAGAGAGATTCTGCTGTGGGCAAAGAGAAGAAAGGTGACAATCCTGACGAGGTTCATTGCAGGAGTGCAAAACGTCAGGGCAGATCTTCTCAGTCGTCGGGAACAAATCCTACCGACGGAATGGACCTTGAACAAAGACGGTGTGTCGAGACCTTTGGACGTTGTGGGAACGTCCTCTGGTCGACTTATTCGCGACGTCAAGGACCAAGAGACTTCCTCTTTATTGCTCCCAGGTCCTGGATCCAGAATCGATCGCGGTGACGCGTTGCTTTGGAATTGGACGGGTCTAGACCTGTACGCCTTCCCACCATTCAAGATTTTGGGGAAGTCATGAGGAAGTTTGCGGCCTCAGAAGGGACGAGGTTGACCCTGATCGCTCCGATGTGGCCAGCGAGAGGAGAATGGTTCACAGAGGTCATGTCTTTCCTTGTAGACTTTCCAAGGACATTGCCCTGGAGGAAAGATCTACTCAAACAGCCTCACTTCGAAAGGTTTCACCAAAACCTCTCCGCTCTGGGTCTGACTGCGTTCAGACTATCGAAAGTTGACCAGAGCGAGAGGTTTTTCGAAAGCAGCTGCGAGAGCAATCGCACATGCAAGACGTGCTTCCACAAGAGCTGTTTACCAATCGAAGTGGGCTTCCTTCAGGGCATGGTGTAAAAAGGAGGGAGTTTCCTCTTCCTCGACCTCTGTGAACCAGATAGCTGATTTTTCTGCTCTTTTTCTCAGGAATGTGCAGAATTAGCGGTCCCTACCATCAGGGATATAAAAGCATGTTGTCAGCGGTTTTTAGGCACAGAGGCCTTGACCTTTCTGACAACAAGGACATTCATGACCTTTTAAAATCTTTCGAGACTTCGAAGATTCCTCAAATGAGACCTCCGTCATGGAACCTTGACGTGGTTCTTAAGTTCCTTATGTCAAGTCCTTTCGAACCACACTTCAGGCAGCGTCTCTTCGAAACTTGACAAGGAAGCTCTTTTCCTAACTTCTCTTGCGACGGCTAAGAGAGTTAGTGAGATTCAAGTGTTTAGTAATTTAGTGGGATTCAAAGGAGACAATGCTGTCTGCTCGTTGAACCCAACTTTCTTGGCGAAGAATGAAAATCCTTCGAATCCTTGGCCGAAAACTTTCGAGATCAAGGGTATGTCAAGTCTGGTGGCCAAGAACCAGAGAGAGTCCTGTGCCCGGTCAGGCTCCAAGTTCTATGTACATAGAACAAAAGAGGTAAGAGGTCCCTCAGGTAATCTCTGGTGCTCTGTGAAGAGACAGAGTTACCTTTATCAAAAGAATGCTGTTGCTTTCTTTCTAAGGGACGTCATTAAGGAGGCTCATTCATCTTTCCAGAAGACTGATTTGAGCCTCTTACGAGTGAAAGCTCACGAAGTTCGAGCTGTCGCTACCTCTCTTGCCTTCCAAAAGAACATGTCAATCAAGGACATTCTTGATTGCACCTTTTGGAGGAGTAACTCCGTCTTCGCCTCACATTTACCTAAGGGATGTGAGAACGATTTATGACGATTGTAATTCACTGGGGCCATACGTTTCTGCGGACACAGTCTTGGGGTCCGGAAGTATCTCTTTCCCTATCCCTTAGTTAGGCTTAGGTTTAGTTTTGTTGTTGTGTTTTTAGGTTGTGTGAGTCTTATGTGAAGATCTCCCATCCTTTAGTTAGTTTTAAGGGTTTTTTTGAATAGTGGTCAGGTGGTGGTCAGTTGCTTCGTTGCCCTCATATGTATGGCCTTGATGGTCTTGTCACGTTGAGGTCTCGTACCCATTGACAGATCATCCAGAGCGCACCAGCACTACAGGTCTCCACTGGCTGGCAACTCTGATTTAAGCAAAGCAGCCTTAAGTGACAGTAATCACATAGTCTACTTTGCAAAACAGGTGAGGAACCAAGATGTATATCATCTACTTAATTTAAGTTTCCTAAAAAATCCTATTCTGTCTCTTCCCACCATCCGAAGGTGGGATTCAGCTATATATATATCTGTCAGGTAAGTGGCATGAACAAAATGTTATTGTTATTATACAATTAAGTTTGTTCATACTTACCTGGCAGATATATATAATTAAATTGCCCGCCCTCCTCCCCTCAGGAGACAGTGGCATTAATAAATATGAATAGAAAATGGGAATGGTTCCTGATATCCGCCTCCAGCGGCGGAATGGTACTACCACCTGGGCCGCCCACTGCGTGTGCCGCGAGTTTTGAAATTCTGTCGGACTTCAGAAAATACAGCTATATATATATCTGCCAGGTAAGTATGAACAAACTTAATTGTATAATAACAATAACATTTTTCCTACTACATCAAAACCACAAAAAGAAGAAGTGGTTATGCGCATATGGACCATTATATTATTTACATACGACCAAGATGCCATTCCTTTCTGTTGGTCAATGTAGGATGATGCCATACCCAAACATCATGTCTTTTCGTCAGGGAAGCAGGAGGGTTTTGTGGGCTGAACATCGACTACCGAAAATAGGATTTTCCTACGTCAAAACAGGTTTTTTGATAGTGTAGTCGCTCTCTTGTCCTCAAAGAGCTTTACCAAGAAATTGACAGGTGACAAAAAGCTCTTGGATTCAAATCAAAACCACCCAAAAACATTTTTGTTCAAGGTCAATCCACTAGTTTGAAGGCCCCATTCTTTATTCCAAATACCTTTAGGTTTGACTACAAAGGTCAAGAAACTAAGTGCAAACTTAAGTTTTTGCAGGGTGCAGTTCTGTGGTGATTTACCTACACATGCTGGGTATGGTTGCAGTTTTGTCAAACCCACCCCAGCAATAATTAGCATACTCACCTGTTGGGAAGACCCGTGGTTTGCTGCTGTAGCACTTATGGGTCAAGAATATCCATGCCACCTACCGATATACACAGTGTAGTTGAAAATGTTCGAGCTTGTGGCAACTGTTGCTAGAGTTTAGGAAAAATACAGACCGTTTTGGATGTTTGCCATGACCTCTAGTTTAACCTCAAGTGTATGAACTGGGCACAATGTTATGTCTGGTAATTCTAGTTTAATTTGAATAGGAGATTAACTTTTTAAAGGAATCTCATTCTTGGCCAGGAATGACAGGCCAGAGGACAATAAAAATTGATTGTCAGCTCTTTGCTTGATGTAGTGTCCCGGTCTACAAGAGCCCAGTTTGCTAATACCAGCTCCTGAGGCTAATGCAATCAAGAAAATTGTATAATGTAGCTTGTGAGTTGTGGTTGTCCCCCTCTAAGAGGAAGACCCATGGTTTGTATCAGGTCCACTGAATTGTGGAGTTGATCGAAGTCTAAGCACCTTGTTCAGGGACCAAGTAACTGAAACCCTTCTAGAGCAGATCTTTGTAGTGCAAAGGACTGCAGAAGGGAAGTGACAACTATACTAGAGTCAAATCATGAAATCATAAATAAATGATTCTGTAATGCTGGCCTTGTTATTCCATGATTGCTGTAACTGCAAGGCATTTGTCTTCAAAAGGGATAAGAACTTTTAATTGTTGACCCCGATGAAATTTTACTGGGCTCTCAGTATGGATATAATGTAACTATACATCTTCCATACATACTGATATTGCCAGATATATGAAGTATGTAACTTTTGCACTAGGTACCTGGCAATGTTGGGCGAATAATTTTCACAGTAAAGATAATTAAGAAAATCCACTTGAGAAGGTCTTGGCTTAGAAAGAAGGATCCTTAAAACTACTTTCCCTCCTACTAAATGGGGTAAAACAATGGATAGTTTTGCAATTTATCTCTTTTTGCCTGTTATTAAATTGATAGGAACCAATGCCTGTTTTGGGGCTATTAGTTAAGCTGTTTCCTTAGTAGGTTAGGAATTTCCCTATGGAGGAAAGGGTATATCGTCCTCCGTTTTTTCCAGTCTTGTAGGAAGGCATCTCTTGCTGTTGATTGCCTGGCAGTTTGTGATTCTCATATGTGGCAAACAGGTCCAATTCCATTTGTGGAAGCATGTTGGCTATTTTCTGAGAGTGGTTGTCCAATGCCACTCTGTTGAGGCTGTCATTTCCTTGATAGAGAGTCTACTATTACATTGAGACACCCCTTAAGGTGAATTGCAGACAAGTACCACTTCCTTTCTTGCCCCATCGAAGGATGGTTAGCATCACCATGTTGAGAGGAGGTGAGTATCATTCCGGCCTCTTAATGAAGGACTTAGCAGTCATGTTGTCTAGAACCAAATAAATGTCTCTCTTCTGGAGGTTTGAGTTTTATGAGAGACAAATTGACAACCATCAGCCCCAGGAAATTGATACGACAATTCCTTGGAGTATCTGAACACCTCCCTGCCACCTGACGCTCCTCCCAACTTGTTAACAAAGCAAATCTGTGTGCATTGTCATTCATATAGACTGAGGAGTCAAGGTGACCTATATCACCAGATTCCTTCCAGGAGCAAGGCCGAAGTATCACCCCAATTTTTTCAATCTTTCGGTGAGGTTGGTTTTGCATCTTGTTTGTTGCATGCGACTTCACATTCATTTGTTGTAATCCAAGTATTGGATCTATTATTGATGGAAATTGCAACAAGCTTGTCATACATTCTAATTGCCATATGGAAACTGGGCTGTGCAAGGCACATTTTGAGGACTTGTTTCATTCTGTTTTGAGTATGATGGTGAGAGACAACGAGCCATGAAAATTGTCCCAACATAGTCCCAGCTACTGAAAGTGTCTACTGGGTGTGAGGTGGGATTTTTTCAATTTATCATAAAACCTTTTGAATGTAGTCAATTGACCACTGCTCTTAGGTTTTTTCAAGCACACTTTTCTTGTGGGGCCCCAGATCTTATATTTCTGATTTCTTGAAGAATTACCATTACTAACTTTGTCAAATCTTAGGGCAATGTTTAACCCACATGGCATGGCTTTGAAGCTGTACATGTCTTTCCCTATCCGGAGCCTTAGGAAGGGATGAAAGGGAACGACGACAAGGACGTGACAATATGCATCTTCCAGAACCAAGTTCCTTTTAGAACAATTGAAAACACTAGGGAAGCAGTAGTTATTTGGAAAATATGGCAAACAGTGTGCTTGTTCAATATTGATGGGTCTAGGATCACTCTCTGTTTAGAGGAATCCTTTTTGGGGATGCTTAGGGCGACATGCTTGATGACAAATATCCACATTTCTGTGGCTCCCATTAACAGGAACTTTCTGCATGCAACATTCCAAAGAGGGGCCTGGTTTTTGGAAGAACCCCCTTTAGGAGAGGGATGGATGAGACTGTTTCCACCTCAGCCCATTTAAAATTAGTGGTGTCCCCATAGGGAAGAGTTCAATTGTCTGTGGTGTCACTGAAGTCAACCCCCAACCATACCATTCCCATTGGTATCCACCTCTTCCTCTGCCCTTGATAGGCATTCCATTTTTTTGCTTTTCTACTTCCTATAAGAGGATCTTTGGACCGCGTGAAAAAATTTTCTTTTTGTTGTTGTTGTCCTTTTGTGAAGCATCATCCCATCTAAACACCTACCTGTTCTTTGAGGAAAAAACCTTTTTAGGTTACAGAAGGCTTACCTTTTTAAGCAAGGTTTTTTGGGTTGGGTAAGGGGATGTTTTGGATTTTTGGTTCCTAAATTCCCCTTTTTCCCAAAAGAGATTACTCTCATACGATTCTGTTGGCGGGCTTGCCTGTTAAGTATTTCACCACAAAACACTCCTCATCAGGTTTTTAACCACAGCAGACTCCTCATCAGGTCCTTAAAGAAAGGGTTATGATGTAATAATGAAGTTACATTGGGAAGTGACTAGTTGGAGTCCTCCAATGTTTCCATTTGCACTTTTATGCACCACTTGAGCAAGTCATAGGATGCTTGCCTTAGGGTTCTCATAAGACTTTTAAACACAGTAGCAATGATTGTTCTAGAACATTTTGGAAGACTTTTGATGGCAACTTCGAGCAAGGTGGTAGAGGTTATAATACTAAAGGGGTGGATCCTAATACAAAATTCTGTTTAGGCTGTTGCCTCTGAAATTCTTCTCTTAGGGGTCCTAAATCAGTGTGTAACCTTAAATAAAGGAGGCTTTTTCCCTTCAGAAGGGAGCTGTAGTGTTCCCCACTCCTTGGTGGAGTTTTCCAAAACTGGGATGACCAAGGCAAATGGTTTTAATTCTGCCATTATCTCTAGTCTTTTAATCACTGCGACTCTTTGGTGAGCAACTTTGGTCCCAATAAAGGATGTCTTCTATCGCTTTTAATGTTATTGACATAGGCAAGAAGACCATTTCTGTTAATGGTCTTTCACATGTACAGTTTCAATCATAGTTTTTCTCTTATTAATTAGTTATTTACTATAGTGAGAGAAAATGCGCTCTGATGTGTCTAACCAAGAATCCTGTATCATCAGGGATGAGTACTGGAGCCCATGCCATGTTTTTATATGAAGTTTTGTATTCAGAACTAACCAATATTGGTTTCTGGTCACGTGTCCAACACTAGATCTTATTTGGGCAACAATTGCTTCCCCTCTCACTTTTGGGTTGCAGGATACAGTATTTTTACTCTTTGGAGTGTACTGGAGTAACTTAAATTCCTTTTCAGGATCATGCATCATGTCGCTCTTACATTGCTGTTCTGTGGCAACGACATTTTCGGATGTTATTCATAATTTCCATACGGAACTAATCAAACACTGCAAATTTTTATCCCTTCTGCGGGATCTTGCGTAACCCAACGGAGCATCTACAGCTGGGGTGCAGCTGCCAGTTCCCCAGGGGCAGAGGTTCTGGGTGAATTACCATAACCCTTTTGGGGGAAGGATCCTAATTTCCGTACGGAATTGATGAAATACCACAAGCTGTGTATCCTGTTTTGGGGAAGCTTGCACATTTTCACTGAGCTTCAACAACTGAACTGTAACCGTCTGTTACCAAACGGGCAGAAGTCTTGGGCAAGATACAATACCCCACTGAAAATATAGTAATTTCAGTCGAGTCAGGATGGTCCTAGTATCCCTTTTGGGGGAAAGATCCTCTTCAGCATAGATAGCTGCAAAGGGGGATAGAATTCCTTCTAGAAGTAACTGCCTGTTACTAAAGGAGCAGAAGTCGTGGGTAAGTTACCATACCCCACTGAAAATAGTAATAAAACCAGGATTTTGACGTAAGGAAAAATCTATTTCTGGGCGATTGGCTTCGTGTCGCCAGCGAAATATCCTTTAATCTATTTATTTTCTAGGGTAAATGTACTAACACATGACCAGAGAATAAATAAAATAAAGAAAGGTCAGTATAACTGACTCGCTCACCCCTCTAGGAGGGTGTCGGTATGAACCACTAGGCGAGTGAGACCACTACCACGAGCCAAATGCCAATAGAAATCTCCCACACACAAAAACCCTCCAAGAGGGGAGCCGTCCCACAGAGAGAGCAGCTCGTACTACTACTACTCCATCCCATGCTGCCGACTGCTGCGCCTCTGGTGGCCATCCTGAAGTTAGCAGACAATCTTGAGCGAAGGGATGGGTAGGGTGGGATTTCGCTGGCGACACGAGCCAATCGCCCAGAAATAGATTTTTCCTTACGTCAAAATCCTTTTTCTGGGCTCAGCTCGTGTCGCTGCGCGAAATCGTACCAGAGAAAACAGCACAAGATTGTAAATAAAGTAAACAAGTAATAATAAAACAAATAGGTCTCAATAAAAGATAAAATATAAATGAATGAATATAATTGCTAAAAAGATACAAATACACAGTAAAATTAAAACTATGCTTAAATTACCCTTAAAACTAATTATGTTAATAAC
Source organism: Macrobrachium nipponense (assembly GCF_015104395.2). NCBI lineage: Eukaryota > Metazoa > Arthropoda > Malacostraca > Decapoda > Palaemonidae > Macrobrachium > Macrobrachium nipponense. The sequence goes on from NC_087207.1 coordinate 48,887,144, forward strand.
ATAAGGTAATTTACATATATATATAGGTACCATGATTACCTATCATGAATGAAATCTGTGTAACAAAATGTATCAAAAGAACAATAGCAATTAATATAAAAATACATAAATACGTTGAGCAATCACAAAAATAACTATCAGGAATGTATATGACTTAATATACAAAACCCGTAACCATTGTAAAATGATGAATCCCCTAGCATAAAAATAAGGGGTTAACATCTATGAGATCAATATTGTAATCATCTGTGAGTGTCCCTAACCAGACAAAAGGGGCACTATACAATCATAAAGCAGCTAAGACACAAGGTGAATGCTAATGAACAAGGTAGGAATAGACGAACTGTTGGGTGAGGCAGGTAGAAAGGAGGACTGAATCTTCTACTACAATTTAGCTAGAGTCAGGGGAAACTATGTTACCCGCTGCTACTGCTGGGAATTTCAGAGCTTCCAAGGACTTAAGGTAGTGACGTTTGAACACTGTCGGCGATTTCCAACCGGTATACTTTTTTAAATCATCAAAGTTCATATGTTGGAAGTAATTAATTGAGGTGGCTACTGCCCTGACATCATGTGCTTTTGGGAAAGAGTCAGGATTGGCTTGTTTGATAAAGTACAGGATTTGTTGCCTGATGCCTTTAATGGATAAAGTACCACCTTTTTCCCTCTTAAAGAGGGGCCCCGATGAAGATGAGGAGGTCCTGGATAGAAAGGCTCGTAAGGTTGAAACTGGACAAAGGGAAACATCTTGTGGAAGGGGTAGTACCTTCCAAGGTTCCCACCTCATCAAAGGATCTTCATTCTTTGCTAAAAAGCTACGTTCCGGAGAAAGTAGTACTTCCCCTGTGGGAAGGAATTGAATATGATCCGGATCTCTGGATAAAGCCGACAGTTCTGAAATTCTTGCTCCTGAAGCTAGGCTTAATAAAAATAAGGTTTTCCTTAGGAGCATCATAAACGAGCATGTGTCATTATCGGTTTCGGAAGCCAGTTTTAGAACATCGTTTAAGAACCATGAAACTGACGTAGGCCTCACAGAAGGCCTAAGTCTAGCACATGCCTTAGGAATAGACGAGAAGTAGGTATCCGTCAAGTCTATGTTAAATCCAAATTGAAATATCTTTTTCAATGCTGACTTGTTAGTCGTAATCGTGCTAGCTGCTAAACCTTTTTCAAATAAGGATCTGAAGAAGGATATAGCAGAATTAACTGTCATGATTCTGATCTCTGACTCTCTCAGGAAGGTTGCTAACTTTTTGACAGCAGCATCATACTGCCTCAAAGTTGAATCCCTTTTATCGGATTCCAGGAAGAGAATATTCTGAGGGTCAATATTCGCATCTCTTTTTGCCGCAAACTTCATGAAATCCATAAAGTTAGGGTTTTGAGAATCCCTGAGAAGCGAACACAGTCTTCGTTTGTACTGACTGGGAGAGCTTGGGACTGGGGATCCGAAGGGGACGAAGGCCCAGTTCCAGAATCAGGGGGTACCAATTGCTCTTCGGCCAGTCTGGGGCTACTAGAGCCACTTGACCCTTGAATGTCCTGAGTTTGTCCAATACTTTCATAAGGAGATTCACTGGAGGGAAGACGTAAATCTTCCCCCAGTTGTTCCAGTCTAGAGCTAGGGCTCCGTGGCGTAAGCCAGAGGGTCCAGGTTGGGGGCTACATAACACGGTAGTTTTTGGTGGTCGCTTGGGATGCGAAGAGATCCACCTGAAGCCCTGGGACTCTTTGAAGGATCCATTGGAACGAACTGTCGTCTAGTGACCATTCCGACTCTAGGGTACTGATCGGATAGGGCGTCTGCTATGACGTTTTCTCACTCCAGCTATGTGGGTGGAGGAAAGATGCCACTGAATTTGTCTGCCAGGGAGAGTATGGCTATCATGACGTGATTTAGATGACGTGACTTGGAGCCTCCTCTGTTATGCATGTACTACCACTGCGCTGTCCAGGACTAGCTTTATGTGGGAGTACTTTGGTGGGAGTAATCTTTTCAGAGTCAGAACACTGCCATTGCCTCCAGTACGTTTATATGAAACTGACGGAACTGAGGTGACCAAATCCCTTGAACCTTTTTGACTTGGGAGTACCCCTCCCCAGCCGCTTAAGGACGCGTCTGTGTGGATGGTGATCCCTGGTGGAGGGAACTGAAGGGGTACTGACACTGATAGATTCTTGACTTTGTGCCCACGGTCGAAGCCGATTCTTTAGAATCAGAGGCACTGAGGATAGCTTGTCCCTGGACCTGACATTTGCTCGTGATCGCCAGATCCTGGTTAGGTCTTTCAGTTTGGCTTTCATCAGATGTTCGTTACTGATGCAAACTGGAGAGAGCCGAGGATCCTTCCTGAGCTCTCCTGGATGCTAGTTTTGTGCTTTAGAAATTGCTTGACTGACTTCGCTATTTCTTTCCTTTTGGTAGATGGAATCGACAGAGTGTGTGAGGATAGATTCCATTGATGCCTAGCCACTGAAAGTTTGACTCTGGAGTGAGTCTCGACTTGATTTGTTTATCTTGAATCCTAGATATTCTAGGAACTGGATCACTTTCAGTGTGGCCTTGTTGCATTCTTCGACTGATGGGGCCCAGATCAACCAATCGTCGAGATACGCCTACCATAATCCCTTGCGCTCTGAGCTGTTGCACTACTACTTCCGCTAGCTTCGTGAACACCCTGGGTGCCACGTTGAGCCCGAATGGAAACTACCTTGAAGGAGAATGTCTGGTCTCCTATCTTGAATCCCAGATATGGACGGAAGTGTCTTGCAATAGGGATATGATAGTAGGCGTCTGTAAGATCGATAGAGGTGGTGACGGCCCCACGGGGAAGTAAGGTCCGCACCTGTGAGATCGTGAGCATCTTGAACTTGTCGCAGCGGATGGCTAAGTTTAAGCGGGACAAGTCTAAGATTACCCTTCTTTTGTTTGAGCCTTTCTTTGCACGCTGAACAAGCGACCTTGAAATTTTAACCTCTTGACTTTGGCTATAGCTCCTTTCTGAGGAGGTCCTCTGCGTACTCTGTCATTCTTTGGAAGGAAGTTGACGGAAAGGTCTGGCTGGAGGTGGGTTCGTCAACCAGCTCCAACCCAGCCCTTTTGACACTATGCTCTGAGCCCACTGGCTGAAGTTCCACCGGTGGCGAAAGTGAAACAGCCTCCCTCCTACCTGAAGTTCTTCATTGGTTCTGGTAACCACCTCGGCCTCCTCTGAAGTGCTTTCCCCTATTGAAGGGGCCTCCCGATCCTCTCCCACGAAAGGACCGCTTACCTCTGCCTCCCTTGCCCGAGCGGTCATACTTCTGAGAAGCTTGACTCTCGAAGGCTTGATTGTAAGCTGGAGAGATGGCGTATGAGGTGGAGGTTGAGGCTGAGGGATATCACATAAATAGGCTGTGATTGACCTTTAGACGTGGAGGGTTGGGCTGTCTGCACTAACGGCACTGCTGGAACTTGTTGAGGAAAGCGCGGTTGCTTCTTTTGGTAAGGTTGGAAACGTCTGGGTTTCCTTTGTCCCTTACCTTTAGGTGTCAGGTCTTGCCTCCTCCTAGCCGTAAGACCCCAACGGTCTTTAAGGCTCTGGTTCACCTCGTAGCCTCTGCCTGTACTTCCTTAACCATAGCCTCTGGGAAGAGATCTGCGCCCCAGATGTTAGAAGAGAGTAACCTATTCGGTTCATGTCGAATGGTTGCCTCTAGCAGGACATGCTTCCTACAATTCGTCCTAGCAGTGGGCAACTCGAACATATCTGCTGCACCGTTTGAGTCAGGGCTTTGGTCTAAGCTTAAAAATTGGTTCTGAACCATAGCCATGGTTGCTACCTCAGACATAGCCATCGAGTTGATTGATCTGGCTAGTCGTGATTTTGAGTCAAATTCAGCCTGAATAAGACTATCTGGGAGCCTGGGTAGCTTTTCACCCAAACTGCTCCATAAGCACAGTCAGGAGTTTGAGTTGCCAGCTGAGAATGTATTTGGCAAGTCTTCCCACAATTCTACCGATTGAAGGGAGCAACGGAGATGTGGGATCTGCTTCTTTCAACTGAGGCATGGTTCCCCCTTCTGAGCTGCTGAGATGGTCGACCTTGCTATCTTGGTTAGGAACGGGAGCGGGGTACTCTCATCCATTGTGAAAAATGGTAAAGGGACTTTTAAATGGTTGTATCTTGGTGTTCGAACAATCCATGTCCTCTAAACATCTGAGCCATTTCTCGCTGAGCCTGTCTCGAGAATAGAGGACTGTCTCCTTTGTACCTCCCCTATCGTCCCGAACCATAGCCGAAGGCGTGAGCCTTGCGTAGCCTATGAAAGGAGGCTGTAGGCCTTCCGGGTAGAACTCGAAGTCCTCTATTCTTCGAGTTCCAAACTCCGGTATGGAGATGAACCATCCTGGAAGGGGGCGTATGACGCTACTCTCCAAGGATTGTTCATGAGAAAGCGCAGGCGAGTCATACGGGGGAAGCTGAGATCCACTAGTGTTGGAGGTTGAGGGAGAGGCTAGAGGGGCTTCTCTTAGGCCGGCTATAATAGAATCCTGAGAAGTGATCCTGTCCGACAGGCGAGATATCATTTGTTCCATACTACTCTTAAGGGACCCCACTAGGTCGCCCACCTGTTGCAACAGGCCAGCATTGGAGTCCAAAGCCGGAGCTGCTGCGGAGGTGGAGGGTAGGCTCTGAATAGGAACAAAATTAGTGGAACTGGTGATACTGCCGGGGTGCGAGATCTCTCCTTGGAGGTTTACTTTTCTAGGACTTAGAGCCGGAGCTAGACCCTTTAGACCTGTCTGGGTCCGGGATTACGATTCGGCCGACTTACGCGAGGAAGAAGACGAGGACGTCTTCTTCGAAGACGATGACGTCTTAGTCAAGGTCATTACTTTAGACTTGATCTTAGGTCTAACCGAAGCCTCAGGAGGAGTATACAATTCATCACCCGTAAAGCCTTGGAAGGATGGAGAGGTTGCAGGGGTAGAAGAGACAGTCAAACCCAAGGGAGACCCTTGGGTACCTGCATTACTTACCTCGACCAACAGGTCGTCTATACCTACCATCGGTTCAACATTAATATCCAGGGTTGCGACATCCGTGGAGATATCCTGGTCTTGTTCAGTTAAGGAGGCCGCCAGCTGTTGTTGGATGAAGGCAATAGACGGGTCCGCCTCTACCGGGTCGACGTACCCTGTCGCCTTGCCTCCGGGAAAGATTAATAATGCTAATCGCTTCTCAAGTATGTAGGGCTGACCCTTGGCGGCGTTCTTGCCAAAACCTCCGACCCAGGCCCGCAGGGTAGCCAGTGCTGTATCCCTTACTGCCGGAGCCTGTAAGAGAGGGCGTATTTTAGATTTAAGAATCACTTAAAACTAAAACTTAGAGTATAACTTAAACTAGATGCCTTAAGTTAAAGTAAATGATGAAAACTTAAGTACTAAAAGAAGCGGAGCAGCTACTGGAGATGGAATACTTACGCCTTCCAAAAGCTGGCTCACCAGATCGTAACATATGGTACACGTCTCATGGTACCAGACCTGGATGTCCCCGTGCGGAGTCGCGCATGGAGCATGGGACCGGCAAACTTCGTGTCCACAGGGGTCCTGAAGTGTAGCGGAACATCCCGGATGCTCACAGTTGGTGGCCTGTAAGTGGGAAGACACATGAGTATCTTAAAGGGGTATCACTTACAGACTAAAGGACAAAAGAACTCCGTTACATGCCGGAGCTCGGAAAAAATTTGGGCATAACCCCTCCCTGCATTGCCTGAATAGGCTATAATCCCGGAGAGATCCGGTAAAATAATGAAAGGGAGGGGGGGATGGTTTAGATACTTAAGATAACTTAAAGATAACTTAAACCTAAACACAAGCGAACGGACTAGGTCCAGTTGAAGCGGAGTGTAGTAACTCATCAAAAACAAACGGTAAGGTTAGTAGAGACCTACTGTATGCACCGGTCCATCTATGGGTGGACTATCTCCTTCCGCTGGAATCCAGGACTCCGATAGGGAGGAGCTCTAGTAAGGAGGGAAGGGCGAGTTAGGACATACAGGCTCGAGCTAGCCCGGAGCGACAAGGCAGTAACGGAGGGGGGGAAGGCCAGGGCCCCCCCACAACGTACCACCCTGGCCGGACCGAGAAGGCGGAGAGGTCGGAACCAGTCTGGGTCTGTCCGACTCCCTAGCCCCTCCGGTGGAGGGGAGAGGGGGTCGGCAGGCTCGGGTATTGCCGGGCTCGGTATGGGGGCGAGCATGGACAGACCGACCCACCCCCAGCCCCGACTCTATGGGAAGAGCCGGGAATCGGGAGGGGGGGGGAAAGGGGACTGGGCAGGGGGGGGGGCGGGCAAGGGGACTGGGGGGGGCTGCGTCTGGCTGTCCCGTGATCACGCAGTGACCACGAGGCGGTAAACTGAGATACGGTAACCAAGCCTAGGCCAACCAACTGATCAGAGAGAAGCTATCGGGAAGCAACCTGAACTGAAAAGCGGTACCTAAAGGCCCCAAAAAACATGGCTACCAAACCTTATCCAAAGCATAAAGGCCCACAGGGCTAAAACAAAAACTGATCAGAGAGAAGCTATGTGGAAGCAACCGAACTGATCAGCGGTAGAATAGGCTCTACGAGCCGGGACCTAGGCTAAGCCAGACGCCAAACTAACCTAACAATGACAAAATATATATAAATAAAATAAAAATGAAAGAAAGAGGTAAATAGCAGGAGAAAAATCCAGGAGTGTACGACTAACCCGAAGGCAAGTCTACCACTCAAGCTAGTCAGGGGCCGATACTAAGAACCTGGACTAGGGTCTGGATAGAAAAAGCCTACATAAGGTGATATACATGCATGCATGACAACCTGAGTAGACAAAATTAAATTAAATAACTCGGATAATCAAATAGAGCGTAAATGAAAAAGGGATGTTCTAGTATGGGAGACCAAGAACGAACCATCACGCGGCAGGACCATGCTGCCATGCTTCCGACCCCGAGAACGTATTTATACCTAAAAAACGGCAAAACAATACTGTCTCAGGGACGGAAAAAACCAACTAACCGTAAATACTGAGTACTTAACCTTAGCTGCTGCAATAGCTGCACGCTCCATTATCGAAAATCCGAAGAAAGGGCACAAAATACACAGAGAGAATAACACTTGTGACTCGTGCGAGCTAACTGAAAAGGATGGCCACCAGAGGCGCAGCAGTCGGCAGCATGGGATGGAGTAGTAGTAGTACGAGCTGCTCTCTCTGTGGGTACGGCTCCCCCCCTCTTGGAGGGTTTTGTAGTGGAGATTTTCTATTGGCATTTGGCTCGTGGTAGTGGTCTCACTCGCCTAGTGTTCATACCGACACCCTCCTAGAGGGTGAGCGAGTCAGTTATACTGACCTTTTTCTTTATTTTATTTATTCTCTGGTATGTGTTAGTACATTTACCCTAGAAATAATAGATTAAAGGATATTTCGCGCAGCGACACGAGCTGAGCCCAGAAAATGTTGGAGTCAGATGGATCCAGTATCCCTTTTAGGGGAAAAGATCTTCTTCAACACTGATAGCTGTAAATGGGGTAGAATTCCTTCTATGTGTTTTTGCCCATGGTTACCTGAAATTTGTGTCCCTGATCCATCATGATTCATCAGGGTCATTTCAGTGGCAATGCCCCTTCATATTCCATAGTAAGCATATCTTGCCCGTGTAAAAATCCCTCTATTTCCACTGCGGGTTTAACCTGGTAGGTAGTGGGGACTGATTTTACTGGGTTTTTGCCCAAACATAAAACACCTGGGAGGTACTGGGGACTAATGTTACTGGATTTTGACCCAAACATAAATCTTGGTCTAAGAAAAAAGGGTTACATATCTGCTACCAGAGTTTTGCCAGAAAGATATATATTCTCCTTTCCTTAGTTCTACTGAACCCTAGGAATCATTGGGACAGCTCAAAATGAGCAGTTTCATCATTAAAACTTGCATGCAGGTAGTATGAGCCATAACCATTAGCACAAAATGACACTAGCTATTTGATATTGAACCCTTGAACTGAGGGTCCTGCATAATGGCAGCCCTGTAGTGATATAAAGCAAGTTGTTATTAGAAGCCAGTCATTATTAAATTATTAATGAGGGACACCTCTATAGTTCCTCATAAAGTTTTGATATTTGTTATAGGTTCTATTAGAAATCTATGTTAACTTGAGTTAGTTTTGATAGCTGTATATGGCTGTACAGTATATATGTTTTTTTCCACTAGCTATGTCAAATTTTAATTTGAACAGTCGTACCATTGGACTAATATCATATGTACTAATTTGTTTAGTTAGGCCAAACCACTGTTTTTAAATGGCTTTAGGTTATTTAATCATGCTCAGGATACTGTTTGTATCCCATCCTAGGCTATTTGGGATAAACTAACACTTAGTACATCAACAGTAGGATGTTTCCTAAATTGTCCTCTCCTAGTCTAGTACGTATAGGGCATTGCTTAATCCAGATTGTTCTGGATCAAATATAAAGGCTGTATAAAAACAGAAAGTTACTTACTTTTAAATTCATAGTTAGACTAACAACTTTTGTGTAACTCAGATTTTTTATAGGTAGGCTATCACCTAGTATAGGTTATTGTCTAATCCTGATTAATTTACCTTAAAGGTATGGGATTAACCAGGTGTAATTTGTAGCCTTCAAGATAGGCTACTACCTTATAGTCCATTTGGTCTTGTACCGTTTTTGGTTGATATAAAACGGTAAATTACTGTTGTGAAACTAGTTAGGCTATCACCTAATGTAGGTTATTGTCTAGTCCTGATTAACTGTTTTTGGTTACTAAAGTTAGGCTAGGTTATTTTCCAAATCAATCTAGATTATTTAATTCCCTTTTAAGGGTATGCACATGATAGCCTACAGTATTAAAGCAATGCCTAAATGTACAGGTTATATAAATAGGGAAAATGTCTGTAGCCTTCTATCTAATCCTAAAGTCTTTGGTGTAAACTCAGGCTACTGCCTAAGCCTATAGCCTATCAGGATATGTCCCCAAATCTTACCTTAATTCAGGTTACTGCCTAATCCAAGTTATATTTACTTCACCCTTAAGGATATATAATCCTAGGTTATAGGCTACAGTCTAGCCAACATATCCTCACTGAATCGCCGTAGATTGTATGATACTGCCTGGTAATCAATTGCCAACATTGTTATCCGAACAGATTTTCTATTATTAATAATACTTGTGGAACATTTCTTTAGTTGAAACTAACAAATAAAATAAATTCTTCAAAACAACTTCCGCTTCTACAAACAACTAACGATCTCAATTTGTAAGAAGCACCGAGGTGTACTTGCGAAAAAGTCAGTTTACAGCTTTACACACACATTAAGATCATTGTTCCACAGTCTTGAACTTTGGTAATGAAATCAATAAGTGAAGAACAAAACTCTCAGAGCAAATGATCCTAAATTGCTAGAGCCAACAAGTACTGGCAGAAAACGATGGATCAATGTTTTTCACTCACACTAAAATCATTGTTCCCCATTTTAAACTAACAAGATTTTTAACTGAAACTTAAAATTGTACACTTAGCTTTCAACTTATATGTTTCCATGAACCTTGGTAATGAAATTAATTAATAGGTAAGTGAAGAATGAAATTCTCAGACCTAGCCAACTTATCATAAATCGTAAGAAGTGCTGACGAAATAAGCCGATTACGGCTTTTTACTCACAATAAACCATTGCTCTACAGTCTCAATAAAAAGTTTTTAGATTGAAACTAAAGATTATGCTCTGATCTGAATCAATAAGCAAAGAACAGATTTCTATGAACTATGGTTTCTTGACCAACCAAAAAGGGAATGGCGTCTTTGTTGGATTTCAGTTGTATGTAAACAATATGATGGTGCGTATACACATAACCACTTCATCTTCTTGCGGTTTTGATGTATAGGAAAATTGGGTACAGATACTCCTCATTTAACGACATACCCATTTTACGACAGCTCAGTTACGACGACAGACAACATGAAGAGAGAGAAAAAAAATCTTAAAATGAAAATAAAAACATTCCTTTTTTAATGGTGGCCAAGAGAAATGCTATTCAGTGCCAATAATCTAGCTTAGCCTAGGTTTTGAAAACCTTGAAATCTAAAGGCTAAAAACTACTTTTTTTTAAAGAAAAAGCTATACAGTTGAACCTCTTAAAGTCGGCATTCTATGGTCTGGGAACTCCCCTGGTTGGCTTGATTCAACTGCCATTAGTTCGTTGTGTGGCCGAATGGGTGGCGCCATGTTTGTTTACAACTTCAAGACTGCAAAAATTATGCCATATCTCCTTTGAAAAGAAAATGTGTGATGTAAAATATGTTTTTTATATTAACTTTAAAATAAATATATTATTGATAGCGTAGTTGCTGTTTCGTCCTCAAAGGGAGTACCCTTTCCATGGTCTATCCAGAGCTCCATGGCGACCAGACTAATGTCAAATAATTCTCTTAACTGGTCTTATGGCCAGGTATGTGTCGTAATGATAAACATTATAACACATGATAGAGTATAAATGGACTCAGAATAATAGGGCACTTTCTATTATCCTCAGCGAACCTGATACCCAGTATTCCTACTACATCAAAACTGTAAGAAAAAGAAGTGGTTATGCGCATACGCAGCGTCATATTGTTTGCTATAACTCTTGGTACGATGACCCAATGTGTAAGTATCTTGTCTCTTGATAATAAATACCTTGTTAGTGAAAGAAAAGTTATGATTGAAGTTGAACATGTAGTCCCAGCCTTCTGTCCCCTCACTTTTAAAACAATCATGTGAAGGCAGATTTTCAGAATTTTGTGGCAACTGGGAAATTAGAGTCAACGACAGAATGAAAACCATTTGTCTCTGTCATCCCAGAGTTTGATCATTCTACTGAGGAAGGGGCAACACTTGTCCTTCCTTTTAAAATGAAAAAACTTCTGGATGTGAATACTCAGCAGTTTGGGACACTTATGGGTAAAATCTTAGAGGGGACAGCCTTGGCTGAATTTCATGCAAAGCTCAACCTCCTCATTATCATAACCTCTACTACTATGCTGGAAATTTCCATTTGAAGATTTTCAGAATCTTCTAAAACCATGCTTGCTGCTGTAGCCAAAACACTTATGTGAACACTAAGGTGAGTAATCTATGATTTCTAGAGTGTTGCATAAAGTCTTCAATGGAAACATTTGTAGGCTCCAGTATGTCACTCCCCAGTGTAACCTTCTTATTATATTCTACTCTATTCTGTAAGGACCTTTTTAAGGAGTCTGTTTTGGCTCAACTCAGTGAACAAGCTTGACAACAGAACTGTACAATATACGCTTTCCCTGAAAAAGGGGAATCTGGGAAGCAATGGCCTCGAGAGTTTTCTCTTTTTAAACTATATATCCGTTATGACTTGTAGTCATAAAAGCCTCCAGTCACCTCTAAAGGATTCTCTCATCAACAGACGAAAGGGAAACAGCAGTAAAAGCATCCCTTTTGAAGTGTGCAAAGATGTTCTTACTGGGGAAATGCCTGGAATGCCTGTTGAAGGCAATGGAAGAAATGGAGTCCAATAAGAATTCTATGGTCAGGGGGTTCTTCTACAGCATCACATGCAATGGAAGTCCTCCCATTGGGGAGACAGCATTATCCTGAATGGGCTATGGTGGAAATGGTATCATCCATTCCCCCTTTAAGAGCTTTGTTCAAAAAAACAGACACCTCTTTAGACGATTAATTACAGAAGTCCCTTTTAAAGGGAGCCATAGAGAAACCTATATTTGCCACTAAGAACGTCTCTTCACTGCCCCCATGAAGGATTCCTGTGAATGGAGGGTGATCTTCAACTTATCAAAATTGAACAAACACATTTTTTGCACAGCAATTCCTGTCCACCCCCTCCTAAGGCTCTGGGTAGAGAAGGAGAAGAGGGCTTATGAAGCCTAAGAGTGGTAGCCAACAGGCTCCACTTAAAAGGCTCTCTAATAAATTGGAACAAACCCCACCTTAAACCCAGTAGACACTTTCAGTGGCTGGGACTTTTTAGAATGCTCTTCATGGCCAGATGTTTCATCCCACCAATACGTACTCAAAACTGAATGAGGAAGGACCTGGAAAGGTTTCTTGCACAGCCCAGCATTTCCAGACGTCAGTTGGAGCACATGATGGGCCTGTTACAGTTTGCATCTGTGATAGACTCAATCCTCAGATTGCAACTAAAATAAGTTAAACAAATTCTGGCTAACACAGGCAAGAAAAAAGATTCTCAACTGACTTCATCAAAACAGCCAGAAAGTTGGGGAGATACTCTGGCCATGGACTTGGAAGGGGTTTCTGGTAAAACAGGTCACCCTGCCTCCTTGACAGGTTGTGGAGGCCATTGGGAGGATTGTCAGGTAGCAGGGAGGTGGCCACCTACTCTGAGGAAATGTCATATAAACTTTCTGGAGGTGATGGCTGCCTTTCTCAGAAAACTGAAACCTCCAGATGGGACACATTTTGTTGGTCCTAGACAATGTGACTGCAATATCTTGCATCAAGAGGTCAAGCTCACGTTTGTCTCCTCTCAGTGCAGTAATGCTATCCATCCTTTTGATGGCACAAGCAAAAAAGTGGCACTTGTTTTTAATTCGCCTCACAGGATCTCTCAATGTAATAGCAGACTCTCTATCAAGGGATACAACAGCTTCAACCAAGTGGATGTTAGACAGTCACTCTTTTCAGTTAATTGGCAGCATGCTTCCACACTCAGAAGTGTACCTGTTTGCCACATGTGAGAATCACCAAATTCCGGTTTTTGTGTATCTGAAACGATTATCAAGCAACAGCAGGAGATACATTTCTACAAGACTGGAACAAATGGAAGATATAGTATTTTCCTCCATTGTCCCAGATTTTTAAGGTTTAGAACAAATTTCTGACTTTCAACGGAACCACCTATGTAATAGCCCAAAATTGGCCGAACAGGTACTGGTTCCTATTGCTTCAACACCGGGCGAAGGACTCAATTCCATTGCCGTCCGCTGTTTTATCCCGGACAGTAAGAGGGAAAGTCCTCCAAGCATCCTCCTTTCTGAGACGAGACCTTCATGTGTAGATTTTTAATCTTGTCTACAGTGAAAATTACTCAACCAGCATTGCTAGGTACCTAGTTCAGGAACTACGGACATCATCTCTTTGACAATATCAGTTTGTATGGAGAGTATGGTAACATTATACCCATGCTGAGAGCCCAGTTGAGGTCTCTGTTGAAACACATCAACATTTTCTTATATGTATATCATTTTGAAGGAAAGTCCCTTCTGTTACAACAAACATGGCATATAGCCCCAAATTGTCTGAACAAGAGACTGGTTCCTATTGCTTCAGCAATGGGCGAAGGACTCAATTCCATCGCCGTCCGCTGTTCTATCCCGGACAATAAGAGGGAAAGTCATCCATGCATCCTCCTTTCTGAGACGAGACCTTCATGTGTAGATTTTTAATCTACTCTTATTGCCACATGTTGATTTCTGTTTGGAATGAAGTATGGTCACATCTGGCAACTTTCCTTTCTTGGGTAATGCTATGTGGCAACTTTAGTACAGGACTTGAATGAAGTCCTGAAATTATATAATGTTACACTGAGGGTGATATTCAATTTTTTTTATATACTAATGACCATGATCTTATCCACGCTGACATTGGACACTACAGTGCTAGTAATGTCAGATATCCTCTGGGATTTGCCTGAATCCTAGAGATTATTATCAGTATTGATAAATATTTTAATAGAACAACTGAGTTAACATTTTCACTTTCATAGGGTCGGCCTAAAGGGTTTATTCGTGATATATCTCAATGGATTGTTTTGTTAGTTTTTTTATATTTTAATCTATTGTGAATGAGACTAACAGATTAACAGATAATTTGCAGATGAAAACCAGGAAACTGCCTGAAAATTCCCATGCACAGTGTTGATATAGTACAGGTGGAAATGATATGAATTGGTCTGCCTTCTATATTTTTACTGGTACATATTTTCCTGTTGTCATCTGCAATTGTTTTTACAGTGATGAATCCTCATTTAAACAAAGGACATGCCTTTGCATTGATAACTTTTTTTTAATGTTATTCTAAAGTTATTTGTACTATGTAGTTAATAGCATCCAAATTGCTTGATTTGCTTTTAAATTGCTTGGTTTGTTATTTTTATGGATTTTACTGGAGAATTTCGGTTTGGGCTTTTCTTTGGCATTGCTATCGCTAAATCTAAGGGATGCCTACAAGTGTAATGAACATCTTAGCTATATCATGTATTACTTAAGTTTTAAGGATATACCAATAAGATTTACTTTTTAAATTTTTTGTCCAACAGTGAAGCCAATTTACTAAACTAGTAGAAATTAGTAACAACCATAATTAATATTAGAATTTAGTTTAACAAAACGAAATTAAAACCTAAAATGTAAAAGGGAAAGGAATGTTGAAGGAAGTATATATTATGAATAATTGGAATCATAGTTTCAACTGGCTCTTCTTTTGCAGTGGTGGTGCTGGTAATTTTGTCATATCTTCAAGCACAGTTGGTTACACTCCAGTTGTTGGAGGTGTAGCACCCATGGTCAAGGATGGGTATGGTTGTTTCTATTCCATGATGCCCACCAGGTAAGAGGTTTAGCTTATTCTACAGATTTATTTCCATTTACAACATAACTGTGTATTTCTTTTTCAGGTCTTGGTAGTCACTCTAAATATGTATAGTTGGTTGACAGCTTCTATTCTGAAATGGCTTTTTTAACCACTACCAGTTGGGGCAATAATTTTGCTTCTTCATTCAGTTGTAAATTTGTCCATCATTGTTGGGTTTTATGCTAAGATACAGATCTAAGTAACTACAGCTCACGAAGGAATAAAATATTGCACTTGAATGACTCTGGGTAAGTTTTACCTATGGCTGTCAAGCTTCAAATTAAGGTGCATGGATGAAGGGGTCAGCTGTTATTTTTGAAGGGTCACAATTTATTTAGAATGTCTGTTATTTTGGGTAGTATGTTTTCTATCCACCATTACTTATCTTTTTGAGTTGATTGATGTAAAAGAAAATTCAAGTTTTCAGATTTTGGTTAGAAATCTAGACAAATTATGTCCTGCAATTGTTAACTTGATTAAGTGTAATTTTAGTGCAGTTCTCGTAGCAAAAGCTGAGGCTATTGCTTTTAATAGAACAAAGTGTAATTGAAACAGATGGTTCATGTTTATAATTTAAAGATTAAAGAGTCAAAATGGTGAGTGGAACATACAGTGGACCCCCCGTATTCGCGTTCTCCGGATTCGCGGACTCACACATTCGCGGATTTCTCTCGGGAACCTTTCCCTGCATTATTCGCGGAAAATTTGCGCATTCGCGGTATTTTTCTATGAGAAATATCCACAAATTCCTGGTTTTTGTTATCAATTTCATCATAAAATGCACTTTTTGTGATAAAACTATTATAAAAACCAAGTATGAAAATATTTAGTGGCTTTTCTTAAGTTTTAACTAACAAAATAGGCTGTTTTTAGCGTTTTTATAGGGGTTCCAAACATTCCCGGATTCTAACTATTCGCGGGGGGGTCTGGTACGCATCCCACGCGAATACGGGGGGACCACTGTATACATATATATACAGTAGTACCTCGAGATACGAAATTGATCCGTTCCGAGGCGCCTTTCGTATCATGAGTTTTTCGTATCTTGGACCACATTTTACATGTAAAATGGCTAATCCGTTCCAAGCCCTCCAAAAACACCCCAGTAAATTTCATAATAAAGCTAAATTGACCTATAAACAATGAAATACTACAACAATTTTAACCATTCAATACCTAAATTAAGAATAAAAATGCAAAACCTGTAAATAAAGTGTATATTAGTGTACAAGAAATATTATTACTGTAACGTAAAATGTGAAGCTTACCTTCGAGTGAGGCTATCTCCGAAAGTGGCAGCAGAGGAGGAGGAGGACAAACGGCAGATAAACGTACGTACGTACGTACACTTAACTTTACGAAAAACACATAAAAAATTTAAGGAAAACTATAAAACTAAAATTTATGAAACACATTAACAAAACTGTAACACTTAACTTACAAAAATCTAAACATTAAAATTTTTTTTTCTTTTTTTGATTTTTTACTTCTTTTTTTTTAACTTTTACGTAGGCCTTTTTTTTTTTTTTTTTTTTTTTTTTTTTTTTTTTTTTTTTATTTTTTTTTACAGAATTTTCAACTTCATCACCACTTTCAACATTCTGTTTTTCATCACTTGGTTCTTCCTTTTTGCTTTTAACTTTCTGTTTTTTATCACTTGGTTCTTCCTTTTTGCTTACTCCTGCTAATGCTGAAGGCCTCTTTAAAAAATAACGATCCAAGGAAGATTGCTTCTGCCTACTTTTCACAATGTTCCTGAAACGACTCAGGCAAACGTCATCGAACTGCGCAAGCATATGACCTGTGTGAGCCTTTTCGGGGTGTCTTTTTTCGATAAACGATTGGACTTTATGAAAAGCGGCTAGAACATCTTAATTTCTGCCGTTATCATAGGCTCCTCCTCTTCCTCGCCGTTGCTAGAGAACTCCTCTTGAACGACGTTATGTTGCATGGCCTCCAACTCCTCCAGGTCATCCGTCGTAAGCTCCTCTTGGTGCTCCTCGAGAAGGTCGTTGATGTCGTCCTCGTCGACGACCAGCCCCATGGACTTGCCGAGTGCAACGATCTCGTCAAGATCTGGTTCCAAAACAGTTTCGGGATCGTCAACTGTTTCTGACTCTGCAGCACCAGCTTCGCCCACGTCGAATCCCTCGAAGTCTCGGGCGGATACGGCATCAGGCCAGAGTTTCCTCCATGAGGAATTCAAGGTTCGCCTCGAAACCTCCTGCCATGCTTTGTCGATGAGTCGGATGCAAATGACGATGTCGAAATGCTCCTTCCAAAATTGACGCAAGGTGAGGTTTTTGGTATCGGTGATGCCGAAACATCTCTTGAAAAGATGTTTCGTGTACAGCTTCTTAAAGTTCGCTATCACTTGCTGGTCCATGGGCTGGAGGAGAGGGGTGGTGTTGGGCGGAAGAAAAAGAATCTTGACGAAGGAATACTCCGCTAGGATATCTTCCTCGAGGCCAGGAGGGTGGGGAGGGGCATTGTCCAACACCAGCAGACATTTCAGGGGGAGGCGCATCTCTTCCAAAAATTTCTTCACTGTCGGGCCGAAACACAGATTTACCCACTCAGTGAACAAAAGCCTCATTACCCAGGCTTTTGCATTAGCCCTCCACATCACTGGAAGCTTCTCCTTCAGCACTTCCCCCCTTGTGACCAGGAACTTTGCTGTAGTGGGGGGGCTTGCGTGGTGCAATGAAGAATTGAGCAATGGTGGTGGGGTGATTTATTCACCCCGGTAGGTACTGCCATGCCACTAAGGTCAATTCAGAGCATCCTGACTAATCCTGGTACTCTGTATCACCTCCTCCTTTTTTCACAATTTCTCTCCTTCCTCTGTCCGGATGGATTTTGTTGATGACCTTAGCAGAATTTGTTGGACACGCTCTTACTGTTCTCTGGAGTTGAAGGAGGGTGGAGTGGGACGGCATGCCTCTCCACCCGTAGAACTGGAGTACCCAACGTGGTCGAGCGAGGGGAAACTTTTATGTCAAACCCTGCATTCGGTGCTGGGTCTGATCTCGATGGACTGATGACCCTCAAGGTACTGGATGTGGGGTGTATATCTAGGTTGTACCCCTAGGGTGCCCCAGTAAGGGAATTGCATCCTCTAAATGTGGCTCCATGGTGGGTTGGGGTATGGGGAAAACTTAGACAAAATTTGCTATATATCATTCTATGAGGAACTTAAAACCCCAAAATCCTGATGACCATTGCACGGAACCAGACATGGGAAGGACTATTCAGTCCAGTGTGGTTACACTGGCACCATATACTCCCCATCAAGGGAGAAGAAATTTTGTAGGAAGAAAATCATTAAAAGAATCTGGAGGATGTGTCCCTAATGAGTTTGATAAATATCTAACCATTACATTTGAGGATAAAGTTATGAATATTTTTGAAGTACATAGGGATATTGTAAAATGCTGTGGAGGGAACCTAAGATATTGCCACATGGTAGAAATAAGCTTTTAGTAGAGACTAGATCAGTAGAAGAAAGTGAGAAATTGAAATCTCTGAGTTTACTGGGAGGAGTTCAGAGTGAATGTAAACCACACGATACTTCAATCATACCAAAGGAATTATATATGCTCCACCTTATGATTCATCCTGAAGAGGAACTGGAAGATGAACTTAAAGATCAGGGGGTATTGAAGGTGGAAAGACTGAAAAAGAAAGTAAACGGGGCATTGTGTCCTATGCCACAGTTGTTATTAACCTTTAATTCTTCTAAGTTACCAAAAAAATTTTATTAAAGCAGCGTGGTACAGATATAAAGTGAAACAGTACGTGCCGAGACCCACAGGAGGTGTTTTTACTGTCAGGAATATGGGCATATTATTGATCCTGTAGATCCAAGTTGCAAGGAAACCCTGCAATTTGTATAAATTGTGGAGAAGTTGAGCATGGTGATTGCCATGCTGAACCAAAATGCATTCATTGTGGGGAAGCACACCAGTCATCCTCGAACTCATGTGATGTTTTCCTTTTTGAGAAAGAAATACAATATACTAGAGTCCTTGAGAATGTTACTTTTGCAGAAGCCAGAAGAATAGTACTGAACAAATATATAAGACTAGGAGTATCTTTTGCAAGTGTTGCTGCAAATAGACAACAATTGAGAAGGAGGAAAGTTAATTCGAATACTGCTTCAAATTCATTTAGAACAGGTGGAAAAACTCAAAAATCCCATGTAACAGAAAGTAGCAACAAAAACAACTTGGGTAAAGCTCAAATTAAAATGTCTACGACTTCAATTGCATCAGCTTTGGCTGGTGCACCGGCCTCTTTGGAGGCAGCATCAGCTTTGGCTGGTGCACTGGCCTCTTCAGAGGCAGCATCAGCTTTGGCTGGTGCACCAGCCTCTTCGGAGGCAGCATCAGCTTTGGCTGAGCACTGGCCTTTTCGGAGGCAGCATCAGCTTTGTCTGGTGCACCGGCCTCTTGGAGGCAGCATCAGCTTTGGCTGGGGCATCAGCCTCTTTGGAGGCAGCTTCAGCCTTGGCTGATGCATCAACCTCTTTGGAGGCAGCATCAGCTTTGGCTGGTGCATCAATTTCTTTAGAAGCAGCATCAGTTTTGACTGGTGTGAGTAATTTGGAATTTACGTCTGTCCTTGCATTTACGTCTGTCCTTGCTGATGTGCATGCCGCTTGTGAGGAGTCGCCCTCCTTAGCTGATGCAATGGCTTCTTGGGAGCCTGGAACACCAGCTACGGAGGCAGCCAACCAAGAACAGAAGTTGCTTCCTGTATGCAGGTAGCAATGCCAGTCCCAAAAAGAAAGGAGGCTGAGGGTGGCAGGCAGTCTCCCTCTAAGAAAAAAAACAAAGTAGGATTCCCCAAATTCCTGGCAACCCTATGAAGACAAAATATCTTCAAAGAGGCCCTATACAAGGCCTCTAAACTCAAGTAATTTCTTAAATTTTCTTCAGTGGAATTGTCAGGGCCTGAGAGCTAAATGGGAGGAGCTCAAAATGTTAATTTTTTTGAGTTGTCTCCTGTTTGTATAGCTTTGCAGGAGACCATGCTCAGCAGTGATTTTATTCCTTGCCCTAAAGAATATGTTGCTTACCATTCACATCTAAATCAAAACAATAGAAACCGGGGTGGAGCAATGTTATATGTTCGCCATGATACTCCACACAAGCAGTTTTCCTGTTAATTCTTCTTTGCAAGCTGTTGCAGTGCAAGTGTTTCTGGCTCGTAAAATATACAATTTGTTCTGTATATCTTCCACCAAATGTAGCTTTCCCTAGTACTGATTTTTGTAATCTCATCAGACAGCTTCCTCTGCCTTTCATCATCCTAGGTGATGAATGGAAGAAATCCTTTATGGGGGGATTTAATTACTAATGAGAGAGGAAACTGCCTGTCATCCTTATTGAAAGTGAAAATGTTGGTGTTCTAAACACTGGAGAACCCACCATTTCCATGTACGACCGGTACTTTAACAGCCATAGACTTGTCAATATGTAGTGCCGATGCCATTATGGACTTTAATTGGCGAGTTATCGATGATAGGTATAGTAGTGATCACTTTCCAATTGTTTTAAAGCACTGGATCAAAGTCCTCCATGTTCAAGATTACCCCGTTGGAGTGTAAAAAATAAAAAGAGCTGACTGGGCAAATTTTGAAGAGCATAGTTCAATCGAAGCTACAGCAGATGAATTTGGATGCATTGAGGATGCTATGGAATTGTTAATTACTACTTTATTTACAGCTGGACTTCAGTCAATTCCAAGAAACATCAGGTCTATTTATGCGCCGACCAGTTCCATGGTGGTCAAAGAAATGCCATGAAACCCATAGAACTATGAGATCTTGTTTACTAGATATAAAAGACGGAAATGTAACTATTATCTGGTAGAATTTCGTAAGGCTAGGGCAAAGTTTAGGTTTGAAATTAAAATGCACGAAGAAAATCTTGGATAAACTTCATTTCTTCCATAAATTGCAAAACTCCCATCACATTAGTGTGGAAGAAGATAAGGAAAATAGCAGGAAAGTTTGTACCTAGCCAACTATGCACCTGTGTTAAAAATAAATGGCATTAATGTAGGAGATCCAAAAGTGGTGTCAAATGAGTTTGCCCTACATTTTGCTAAAATATCTAAAAAAAGATAATGAGAAACCGTATGCAAACAGCAGAAAGCAAATGGAACAGCATTATCTTGATTTCACAACAATAAAGAGGAGTCTTATAATGTTCCATTTACTATGAGAGAATTTGAATTGGCTCTCTCAAAGTGTAAAGAATCTGCTCCTGGTCCTGATGAATTTCATATTCTATGATCAAGCATGCTGCTCAGAATACTAAAAGATTTATCCTCAGTATAATAAACAGAATTTATAAAGAACATTACTACCCTTTATGTTGGGAACTAGCAAGAGTCCTTCCTTTTGTCAAGCCTGGAAAGGATAGTTCTTTCGTAAGAAATTATCGTCCAATTGCCCTAACATATTGTTTGTGTAAACTAATGGAGAAATGGTGAATGCTCGTTTAGTGTGGTATTTAGAGCGAGGAAACTTTTTCTCTCCGGCCCAACAATGTGGTTTCCGCAGTATGCGATCCACTGTTGATATCTTGTTAGATGGAGTCTGCAATATGTGAAGCCTTTGCCTCTAAGCACACTTTATCACGGTTTTCTTCGACTTGGAAAAAGCGTATGATACTACGTGGCGGTATGGAATTCTGAAAGTAGTCCATGAATATGGTTTAAGGGGGAGAATTAGCTATTTTTATCAAGCTATTCTTAAAAAATCGTTATTTTCAAGTAAAACAAGTAGGAGCAGTTCTGTCTGAAGTCTGTAAACAAGAAGAAGGTGTTCCTCAGGGCAGTGTGTTTAAGTGTAACACTTTTTGCTCTAGCAATTAATGACATAGTAAAGCCAAATACCTGCTGATGTTATGCACACACTCTTGTGGATGACTTTTCTTTATCTTTTGCAGCTGCACGTATGTCAGTAGCAGAAACGTCATCTACAAATAGTAATAAATAAGATAGTGAAATGGGCTGAAGGTGCATGGTTTTCAGATTTTCTTCATCAAAGACAGTAGCCATGCATTTTCTGTAGAATTAGAGGGATACATGCAGACCACAGATTTATATGTAAATGGCCAGAGAATATCTTGTGTTAACGAAACAAGGTTCTTAGGAATGATTTTTGATACTCGGTTGACATGGCTTCCCATATCCTAAATCTCAGGGCTAAGGTGCAGAAAATCCTTGGATATCTTGAAAGGTTTTTGTCAAGTACATCTGGGGAGCGATAGACTCAGTTATTGAGATTGTATAAAGCCTTGGTTTTATCAAAATTAACATATGGATGTGAAGTTTACACCTCGGCTACCCCAAGTTGCCTTAAGATCTTAGACTCCATTCACCATACTGGAATTAGGATTGCTACTGGAGCTTTTAGGACTTCCCCTATAGAGAGTATGTTAGTAGATGCTGGGGAAATGCCCCTAGCCTTACATTACCAGACTCTTCTGGCTCGAAGCTGGTTCAGATTCCAAAGACTTCCAGGATCCCTAGTATGCCAGTCGCCAAGAATGGAAGATTTGATAGCTTTATGAAGTCATCCAAAGATGCCACGTCCATATGCCTTCAGACTGAAATCAACCCTCCAAGACCTGAACATTCCAGACAAATGTGTACTACCGGTCAAGGCATCTGTAACTCCCCCTTGGAAATTCCCAGCAGTAGAGTTTTGTAACTACTTCAATCAACCAGAATGTCTCTGATAAAATATTACGTTATACTTTTTAGATCATATGTCACAACATGACAATTTTATCCCAGTTTTTACTGATGGATCCAAAACCAGTGCAGGCGCTGGTTTTGGCATAGTTTTTCCGTCCATAAGGGCAATTTTCACTCTACAGAGAGGAGGAGCCGCCAGAGGCTAGCCACACCTTGAAGGATACCGGCAGTAAACAAGTGATTCTTCCAGAAAACAGTACATTTTGAAAAAAACACGGGAGCATATACTATTTAATATCATGAATTTTTGCACAAATTATCCCAACAAAAATTATTATTAATGAAAAGACGAAAGAAAATATAAATATATATATTGAGCAAGAGAAAGAGGGAGAGAGAATATCAAACCAGAGAGAG
>NC_087207.1:48910447-49043671 GCF_015104395.2 Macrobrachium nipponense
GATAAAATCCTCCACTTTTCACTGCACATCCTGCATGAGAACGGCATACTATATGGCCGCATAGGTCTTGGAGGATGGCACTGCACCCAATCTCCTGGCACAAACATCTGTAAGTCAAAGGATACATGAGTACCAATGACAACCTCCGGTGGAATAATATGCAAACTATCCGTGGGTGCCGGAGTAGGACCGACGGATAGAGATCTACGTATGATATTACGTAGAAAAATTACGAGGGGGAAGAAAGTCTCTGCCTCCGCCTAAGCTCACTGTCATATGACTAAAAATAGACTCCGTAGGGCCGGAGTTCTCCGTAGGGCCCGGAGTTCTCCGTATGGCCCGGAGTTAATTAATATTGAGTGAGCAATGTCAAACTTCTAACGAAGCAAGGGATAGTACGAGAGGCGGAAATAAAAAACCCCCCGCAGTAACGCAAAAGATTCTAAACATTAAATAACACAAAATAAAACAAAATAAAAACCCCTTATATCAGTAAGTGCTCGTGTGAACTATCCTAAGTGGATAGGAAACCCAGTGATTCCCTCCCCCCCTCTCTATGTTCGGTAGCGGCGGATAGACACCTGCCGGACTGAACTGAGGGGGAAAGAGTAGGGAAGAATGTGGGGTAGGGGAGCCCTCCCCCTGAGCGGCCAGTTAAGGACGGAGAAGAAGGGGGGAGGTCCCGAGCCCCCGAGGCACGTGACGAGTGAGAGTACCAGTAGGGCGGGAGGGGAGGGGAGATCCCCACCAGTCCCGTGAGTCACCCCCTCTCATGCAGACTCGGACGCTAGCTGTGAGAAACGAGTCATCACCCATCGACGTGGATGGCAATGTATGGAGGGGGGGAATGGGGGGACGGGAGGGGACCCCGTAACCGGGTGGCTCACCGTGATAAACCGGTGGTCTTCCAGCCAGGTAAAAGATACGAGGTGGGGAAGAACCGTCGGAACAACATCAATATCATGATATAAATAGGATTATTTATAATAATCAATCAAATAAAATTAAAGCGATATCTTAAAGCTAGACTAACACGGGGAACACGAAGCTAAGCAAACAGAAAATTAGGTTAATCGCCGATCCGAAGAAAGGGTATGTAGCCTAATTTAACCTCTAGTTCAAGAAAACGGGGGGCGGGGGGCAGGCTAATCACCAATCGATAATTGGGGTATTGAAAGCCTAACTTAACGGTAAAATAAATTATAACAGGGAAGCTAATCGCCATACCGAAGCATGGTGTATGTTAGCCAACCTAGTACCTATAATATTATTAAAGGTAATCAGGAACTAGAGAAGGAAAGAGAGAACATCAGAATAATTAAGATGATATGACTCTCAATCGTGACTGATAAAACTCCTAACAATGTAAGGCGTAGCTAGACTAAGGTCCGAAACGTGCGGTCGGAGCGTGCCCCGTGGAGGCCTAACTAAAAAACTAACTGCATAAAGATATAGAGACTATGTATAAGTAACCATATCTAAAGTACTGAGAAAAAAGGGAAATCTCTAACGGTATGGAAGACCGAAAGAGATAACCCGTACCGCCATGCGGTCGAGGGGCATACCGGCCGATAAGGCTCCGAATATGTATAAAACACGAAGATCATCATAAAATGAGATCAGTAACCCCAAACAGTACTTAACTTAGAAGCAGAAGTTGAAGACATCTTGAAAATAAATCCAAATAAATCCAAATAGAGCGAAACACAGCACCCCGAAAAAACTTAAAACAACGTTTGGTGTAACGCGCGCTATCGAAAGAATGACGTCTCAGGTGTCGGAGGCGCTCACGGTAGTAGTAGACCGGGAGCTGTAGCACGGCTCCTCCGTAGTTCGGGGCGGGGTTTTGTCGAAGGAAGAAGCTAAATGGCAAGGGACCTCTGGTAGTGATTCCACTCGCTCCTTACTATACCGACACTTCTATAAGAAGTGAGCGAGCCATTTATCTTGGCATTATATTGTTTCTTGTTTTTTTTCTCTAGGATGAATAGCAATATTTATTCTTCAGAAATAGTATCAAAGGAACCATTTCACAGGCCGACACAGGTCAAGCCCAGAAAATAGTGTGTAAATTTGATGAGTAAGATAGTCTATGTACTTTTGCTATTAATTCTTCGCATTCAAATTAGGATTCACATTAATTCCATCCAAATATTTTCTTGATTTCAGTCTTGAGCAAAGTTCTTTGTAGCGCCCTCCCTTCAACCCTAGCTGGAACCTTTTTCATTCCTTTGAATACTGTACTCTTCATATTCTCTTCTATCATACTTTCCATCCTCTCCTAATAAACTGTTTCATAGCACAGCTGCAAGTTTTTTCACCTTCAGCATTGAATGACCACACAGGCTCAGGTTTGGTTTGGTCTTTTGCCTAAATTTTATATCCCACTCCATTCCAGTCCAATTTCAAAAAAATCGTTTCTTGATTAGATTTCAAATAGTGGCAATTTGCTGGGCACTCATATTGAATAACAGGCTACTTTCTCATTTTTATACATTCAACTTACCTGTCAGATATATACATAGCTATTGACTCCGTCGCGCCGACAGAATTTCGAATTTCGCGCACACGCTACCAGGTAGGTCAGGTGATCCACCGCGCCGCCGCTGGGTGGCGGGAATAGGAAACCCATTCCCGTTTTCCATCAGATTTTTTTCTGTC
Organism: Macrobrachium nipponense; assembly: GCF_015104395.2. Classification (NCBI taxonomy): domain Eukaryota; kingdom Metazoa; phylum Arthropoda; class Malacostraca; order Decapoda; family Palaemonidae; genus Macrobrachium; species Macrobrachium nipponense. The sequence continues at coordinate 48,913,109 of NC_087207.1, forward strand.
GGCCATACTGGCAACATCGTTGTTGGTATCTCCGGCTGGATTTCGTTTTTGGATACAATTGATCATCGTTTGGACCCTTTGGTGACGTATTTGGATGTTGTACTGGCATACGCTTTTGTGGGATCGTTATTTGGATTTTGGCTTGGAATTTTCATCATGATGTCTGATTCTGGAAGTGTGGTGAGAATGTGTGTGAATGAAGGGTGCAAGTGAGAATGCCGAAAGCTTCGGTGATCCTCACACTGTATGTAAAAGATGCAGGAAGTATGAATGCTCGATGGATAACACTTGTCATGAATGTGAGAGTTTGAGTGCTGAAGGGTGGAAGTCTCTAACTTCTTATTTAAGGAAATTAGAGAAAGACCGGTTAAGGAAGTCATCTTCCAAAACCAAGCCTAGCTCTCAATCTTCAAGTGGTTTGGTGAGTAATATTGTACCCTCCTCTAACATTATGAACGCTCCTTGTAATATTTCAGGTCCTTCTCCGAATGCAGATCCTACGGACTCTGCTTTCGGAGATAGCAAGCCTTAAAGCTGCGCTTATGAAAATGGAGCGTAAAATGGCTGCCATAGAAGGTAAGTAATGCTGTGGAAAGTGATGTGAATTTCCCCAGTGAAGTGGAGGAGGCGTCTGATTGGCTTCACAACGCTCCCAGGCCTAGACCTCTTTCAAGCTCCAAGCCCAGAGGAGAAGGAATGTCGAAAGCCTTACGGAGGTTATGGAGGATCCCCACCAGTCAGACGTCTCTTCGGCAGAATCTGTAACGTCACGACTGCAGAGAACGCATTAGAAAAAGCGTTCTACGTGAAGTGTTTTCGTCATCGGAAGAATTCCTCACCTAAAAGAGGATGGAGATCAGCGGATCGTTCTCGTCCCTTGAAGAGGATCTGGGAAGAATCGGGCATAAACTCGAGTCCGGAACGTTTTTCGGAGGACTCCCCGACAGAGAATAAGAAAGCAAAGGTTTTGGCTTCTCCCGATAAGTTGTGGGGAATGGAGAAAGAAGGCTCTCCTTCCTCTCGTTTAGACCAGAGAGAAGAAACGACGAAGATATTAAAGGATATGCAAGAGTCTATTGCTTCTCTAGTCGGGGTTCTTTCGAGAGATCCTCCAAGAAGAAAAGATGTTAATCTTCCTGTGAAGAAGTCGAAAAACCCTTACTATCAACCTCCCAGAAAAGAAGATTCTTCTTCGGATGAAGGGTCTATTTTTCACAGACCCGCGAGTTCGGGGCGCGAGGCGCCAGCCAGGCGTGAAGCGCCAGCCAGGCGCGGAGCGCCAGTCAGCCGCAAAGAACTAACACGTAAGCGCGAGGCTCCAATCAGGCGCGACGCGGCAACCAGGCCCTATCCGATATCGCAGGGAGACGACTAGGTGCGAAAGATGGCCAGGCGCGAGAGCAGCTCGCAGAGACCGATAGTGCGAGAAGCTGCCAGGCCGCGAGGAGCCAGCCGCGCGTGAGAATTCCTACAAGCGAGACAATCAGGCGCGAGGCGCCATCCAGGAGCGTAGCGCAGCCAGACGAGAAGCGCAGCCAGGCGCGATGCGCCAGACTGCCGAGAAGCGCCTACCAGGCGAGAAGCGCTAGCCAGGCGCGAGGCTCCAGGTGGGGCCGCGAAGAGACATACAGGCGCGCAAGCGCCAGCCAGACGCGACGCGATAGACGGTCCGCGAAGCGCAACCAGGCGTTGAAGCGCGAGGCGCCAGCCGCGCAAGAGGAGCCAGCGAGGCGCGAAGCGCTAGCCGAGCGGGAGGCGCCAACCGCGCGAGCAGATTCCACCAAGCGCGAAGCGCCAGTCAGGCGCAAGGCGCCAGCTGATCATGAAGAGCGGCAAGAGCGAGAAGTTATAAGGGGTAATAGAAGATCTTTTCATGTAATGTCTTCGGATAGCGAGTCTCCTACAAGTAAAAACCCTAATGTAAGGAAGCAACCTGGTACATCGAAGGTTACGGTTTCAACCTCCATGTCTCAGGATGTTTTGGTGGATAAGAAAGGAGAACTTCTAGATCTGTCAGTCTCTCTCCTTCTAGGAGTATTTCTCCTATAGGGAATATGTCTACGGACAAAGAATCTAATAAAAGAGCTCGCTCTATCCTTCTAGGATGGAGTTGGATGAGGTGTCGGAGGAAGAAACCCCCGAACAATGAGGGGTATCTAACTACAAAGTGTTAGCCTCTCTTCTCCTACAAGAATTTGGAGACGCTCTAAGCCCTGCAGCTCCTCCTTCCCCGAGATCTCTGTTCTCCAGTACGAAGGTTCCATAAATAGTCTTCGTATTTAAAAAATGAAACCAGCCATATCAATGAAGAAGGCTATTCAATCTTTAAATAATTGGATGAAGGTGAAGAAGGAAGCTCAGAAGACAGTTTTTGCACTCCTCCATGTAAGCTCGGAGGTAGGAGGGGAATATGGTATAGGACAGAGGAAGCAATGGGCTTATGCTTCCATCTTCCGCGGAGGCGGATTTTTCAAGCTTGGTTGAAGCATCGAGAAGACTGCTTTGAATACAGCTAAAGCATATTGGAGCGTGTCAGAATTGGATCAACACCTCAAGGGACTTTTCCATGTACTATAAGTTTTTAACTTCTTGGATTGGTCCCTTGGAGTGCTGGCCAAGAAGGCGAATGAACCAGATGTTTTAGAACCTGAAGTTTTACATTGCATTTTATCCTGTATGGATAAGGCGGTTCAGGGATGGATCGGGAGAATTGTCATCTCTATTTGGAGCAGGAGTAGTGAAGAAGAGATCATTATTTGGTTCATTTCTAACCAAAGCGGTTTCTCCTTCACAAAGGTCAGCCCGTTATACGCTCCTCTCTCGGATCACCCTTTTCCCTTCGCACTTGGTGAAGGAGATTTCAAAGTCTCTTGCTGAAAAGGCAACCCAAGACTTATTAGTACAATCCTCCAAGAAATCAAGACCAACAGTACCAGTAGCGAAGGAGACTACTCGTACTTCCGGTAGTGCCCTTTCGGAGAGGTTCCACCTCTTGTCCCTCCAACGAAAAGGAAGACAGCAGAAAAGCGAGGAAGGTCCTCCTTTAGATCTTTCAAGAAATCAAAGTAGCAGCGAGGTCCTCCAAACATCTGTAGGGGCCAGGCTCCTAAACTTCGTAGGGGCATGGAAGATAAGGAAAGCCGATCCCTTGGACGCTAGCAGTCTTGGGGAAAGGTTACATTATACCTTTTCAGGACAGACCACCTTTGTCGAATTCCCCAAAGGAAACTGTCGGCGAAGTACAAGGACCCTGTTCTGAGGGAGACACTTCTTCAGATGGTGATAGGAATGAAGGACAAAGAGGCAATAGAAGAGGTTCAGGATCCTTCCTTCTCCGGGGTTTTACAACTGCCTGTTTTTAGTTCCAAAGGCATCCGGGGGATGGAGGAGGCCAGTCTTGGACGTGAGCATTCTGAACAAATATGTGGGAAAAGAAAAAGGTTCTCGATGGAGACTTCTGCCTCGGTACTTTCAGCCCATGCGAAGAGGAGACTGGATGGTCTCTCTAGACCTGCAGGATGCATATTTCCACGTTCCTATTCACCCGTCATCAAAGAAGTATCTCAGGTTTGTGATTCAAGGGAAAGTCTACCAGTTTAGGGCCTTGTGCTTTCGGCCTCTCCACGGCTCCACAGGTATTTACGTACCTGATGCGGAACGTAGCCAGATGGCTACACCTGGAAGGCATAAGCGTCTCTCTGTACCTAGACGATTTGGCTGATAAGAGCAAAATCCCAGGAACAATGTTTGGAGGATCTGAAGAAAACATTAGAATTGACAAAGGAATTAGGACTTCTCGTGAATCTCGAGAAAATCGCAGATGACCCCCAGTCAGGACATAGTCTATTTGGGGATTCAGATGAATTCTCGGGATTTTCTGGTTTTTCCGTCCCAAGAAAGGATTCTTCGGGGGATTCAGAAAGTTACATCCTTCCTAAAGAAAGACAGGAGTTCAGCCAGGGAGTGGCTGAGCCTTCTAGGGACTCTTTCTTCCCTGGAACAATTTGTATCCCTAGGAAGACTTCATCTAAGGCCTCTACAATTCTTCCTAAAGAGATCTTGGACTGGAAGAAGGGCCATCTGTCGGACACTTTTCCGGTAACATTAGAGGTGAAGAAACACCTAAAAGTGGTGGCTGCTCCCACTCAAAGAGAACAAGGGAGTGTCCCTAGAGGTTCGGAACCCAAACCAAATCTTGTTCTCAGACGCTTCAGAAACGGGATGGGGAGCGACTCTAGGGCAAGAGAAGTCTCTGGCAAATGGAAGAAAGAACAAAGAGATTGGCATATAAATGCCAAAGAACTATATGCAGTGTTTCTGGCATTAAAATTCTTCGAGTCAGAAGTAAGAAATCAAGTGATTCAAGTCAACGCAGACAACACCACGGCGTTGGCTTATATAAAAAAAACAGGGGGGGACGCACTCGTTTTCCCTATTCGAGATAACGAAGGATCTGTTGTCATGGACGGAGGAGAGAATATTACCCTCCTGACCAGATTTGTGAAGGGGAAAGAAATATCAGAGCAGACAGGCTCAGCAGACGAAACAAGTTCTCCCCACGGAGTGGACTCTGCACGAGCAAGTCTGCCAAAGTCTGTGGAACCTGTGGGGAAGGCCGCAGATAGATTTGTTTGCGACGTTCCTGTCAAAGAGGATAGAGAACTTCTGCTCCTTAGTAGAAGACCCGAGAGCGATAGCGGTGGATGCCATGCTACTGGAGTGGTCGGGACTCGACGCTTACGCTTTCCCTCCATTCAAGTTGCTAGGAGTAGTGATGAAGCAAGTTCGTAGCATCAACAGGGAAGAGATTAACTCTCATCGCCCCGTTTTGGCCATCCCAAGATTGGTTTCACAGAGGTACAGGAATGGACAGTAGACTACCCAAGATCTCTTCCAAACAGGATAGATCTTCTCAGACAACCCCACTTCAAGAGGTTCCATCAAAACCTCCCCGCTCTCGCTCTGACTGCCTTTCGACTATCGAAAGATTGGTCAGAGCGAGAGGCTTTTCAAGCAAGGCTTCGAAGCAATTGCTAGAGCCCGGAGATCGTCAACTATCCGGGTCTATCAATCGAAGTGGGATGTGGTTTAGAAGAATGGTGTAGGAAGAATAAGCTGTCCTCCTCCGATACCTCTGTGACCAATATAGCAGATTTTCCGTTATTCCTGAGAGAGGAATCCAATCTGTCCGTAGCTACAATAAAGGGATACCGAAGTATGCTCTCAGCGGTATTTAAAATAGAGGCTTAAACTTGGCAGAGGATAGAGATTTGCACAATCTCATAAGATCGTTCGAGACGTCAAAATCTATATCCTCTACTCCGCCAAGTTGGAATCTGGATGTTGTGCTCAAATTCCTTACTCGGAAAAATTTGAACCTCCCGACCGTGCCTCGTTCAGGGATTGGACGAGAAAGTGTGTTTTTCTCATAGCCTTAGCGACGGCTAAGAGAATAAGTGAAATCCATGCCCTAGATTCTCGGGTGGGTTTAAAAAAGACGCAGCCATCGTTTTTTCTTTTCAAACTCTGTTTTTGGCAAAAAATGAGAACCCTTCGAAACCATGGCCAAGGAGTTTTGAGGTGAAAAGTCTTTTCAAACTTAATGGGAGACGAAATTGAAAGAACTTATGCCCGGTTAGAGGCTCTTAGGTTCTATCTTAAAAGAAAGAAGAGTTGAAGGCATGTAAACAAAGTCTATGGTGCGCAGTTCGGGACACGAAAAGACCAATGTCCAAGAATGCGCTAGCGTATTTTATTAGAAGTGTGATTATGGAAGCTCATAGCGATTGTGCAGAGGATTCCTTTAAATTATTACGAGTTAAAGCTCATGAGGTAAGAGCAGTGGCAACATCATTATCATTCCAAAAGAATATGTCCATGAAGGACATTATTAATGCGACCTATTGGAGATGCAACTCGGTATTTGCATCCCACTATCTTAGAGATGTTAAAATTACCTAGGACAAGTGTTCTCTCTAGGTCCTTTTGTGTCTGCGGATACAGTGCTGGGACTGAGGACACATACCGATCCTTAAACTTTTATGAAAAGTCTAATACTTCCATACCATACTGGTGGGATGGGCTCTAACTTTCTTACCTGACGGCTAGTTGTTGCACAGGCGGCCATGGCCTTGTTTAGGTAAGGAACTTTGAGTTTATCTTACAGGATAGGCTTGGATAAACGTGTCTTTGATTACGGAGATCTCTACTATTTGAGGCAGTTTTTGTGTTACTATCGGTAAAAGTGCTTGGTGTCGCACAGGCGGCCATAGCCCTTGCTAGTGAGGAACTAGAAAGTGCCTTTTAAACGGAGTAGGATTAAAGACATTGTCTAAATTCATACATGGAACCTCTCCTTTAAGACAGTATCAGGATTTTCTGCTGACAAGAGTGCTTGGGCTAGCACAGGCGGCTTTTGGTTTTGGTGCTTTTGACAGTATGAGAATGTGCATAGGTCTTACAAGCGAGGTAGTACAAATTGAAATTATATTGTTTATTTTTATTTTTATTTATTTTCACATAAGAAAAATTAGGTGTAAAATATTGTGATTGAGTTTTTTTTTTGGTTGTTTGCAAGGAGTCCGAGGATGACTTCTTGCAATCTTAGATACAACATTTCGTTAGGTTAAGGTGATCAGGATCGGGATTGTGCTCCTTAGAAAAAAGGTTTCTTGTCATATAATTGGATTGAAACCCTTTGACATAGCCCTTATAGGATCGGCCAAGTAAGTGGATAAGACCCCTTTGGCAGACCTACAAGAACTCTTAGCAATAGATCAATATCTCGCTGAGGCTCTTGAGACTAAGCAGACTCCTGGGCATTAACCATGAAGTCTTCAGTCTAAACAGGTAGGAACCAAGGTTTTATGTTATTAATACCTACAACGATTGTTGTGTTTTCTGTTAAATCAGTTATTAGCTGTCTTTACCCTCCTCCAATGGTGTGAATCAGCTATGTATATATCTGACAGGTAAGTTGAATGTATAAAAATGATATTGTTATGATACAATAAAGTTTTATACATACTTACCTGGCAGATATATACAATTAAACTACCCACCCAGCCTCCCCTCAGGAGACAGATGGTGTAGAAAAAAATCTAATGGAAAACAGGAATGGGTTCCTATTCCCGCCACCCAGCGGCGGCGCGGTGGATCACCGGACCTACCTGTAGCGTGTGCGCGAAATTCGAAATTCTGTTGGCGCGACGGAGTCAATAGCTATGTATATATCTGCCAGGTAAGTATGTATAAAACTTTATTGTATCATAACAATATCATGTTTCTCTTTTCTTTTGAATGCCTTTTAATAGGTTACTGTTGTGCTTGATTGAGATTCGATATTTATTCCTTTTCTATCCATTGTTGTGATCCAACCAATCATAAATGAGCAAATATATTCATTCCTTCTACAATTATATCCTTTTCCTTACATAAGATTCTTCCCAATTGAAAATCAAAATCAGTGTATCCCAGAACTGTATGAATATATCTAACTATGTATTCCAAACAGGCTTTAAATTACATGAAAAAAACCGTCACCCTTGTATACTTTACAGCTCATTATATTCCTTTGAATATAATGAGAATACTTCTATGGGGCTTACATAAGTAAGCTTGAACAGGAAATATGTGTCTGTAATAAGATTCATATTGTATTATATTTATTTCATGTACACTGTACACTGATTAAATTGAAAAGTGTTGAAGGGATGTTGATGTACATGGATTCTTTGTTGATCCAAATCATGATCTCCATTGATTTATAAACTGGAGCAGAAGTTTCAAGGCCATAGTTCTAGCCAAACTTAAGTCATTACTATATTCATTTTTTAGGGTGTAGTAACCTTAGGCAATCATTGATATGTAAAGTTGGCTGGGAGGGGGCCATGGCTATAAAACGGCTGAGAACTTCTGCTCTAACCTATACTACTGAGTCATAGGTCTTTGCTATGTCATGAATTTTGTTTCTTATGAGGAGGCTAGACCTGACTGTTAAGTTGAGGTTCCAGTGCATATATGTAACAAGTCCTGCACACACACCCACACACACACACACACACACACACACACACACACACACACACACACATATACATACATATGATAATCTGTGTGACTTGTTTTATATTTTAATTAAGATATACCAAAGTGCAGTTCAAAATGGTAACTAGTTGTTCAGTATAAAATCAGATGACAAACACATACACAGTCTATGAACAGTATTCTTTCAAATATTTCATTATCCATACCCTATATTTTTGCTTTCATTGCTGAATGTAATCATTAACAATACCCTCATTAAAACTGTTAATGAATAATGCTACATAACTAGAGAGGAAAGAAGGAATGAGTATATTTTCACATTATTGCTGATTGCTGAGTCAGTTCAGAAGATCATTTGACAATACAGCCAGCAATATGATAAAGATTGGCATTGCTTACACTGAAAAACTCCTGTGCCCCCTGGAGAACTTAGTAATAGGCTTCTTCTAGTTTACAGGAAACAGCACCAAAGCATAGATCACACTGATGCTTCTTACACACTGGTTTCATGAATGTTTTATCCCTGAAGTGAAAGGCTATTTAGAGAAGGAAGGATGCCTTTTAAAGCTAGTGATAATAGATAATTGCTCTTGGCCATTCTAAGTCCATTAGTACTGTTGAACATCCAGAGGTATTTTCGTCACTGAACAACCAGGTGAGTTTTTGTCTCCCAACATGGGCCTCACTTGTACAGCCTCGAACCAAGGCATTATCGTGGTGTGTCAAGGCCATCTACTCTCAGCAGGTCTTTTAACATAATTTGAGCAAGTATTGATGGCAACTCATAGTAATGTACATAATTGACTGCTGGCAAGCGTTCACCATTGCTGATACGATAACATTTATTCAGGGAGCAGTAGATGAATTGAAACCAGAAGCGATGAATGCATATATGAATTTGTAGAGTGAGGGCTGTGAATTACTTCCTGGCTTACTGGATCATTGGTTTAACCAGGCAATTTGGTGGAAAAGGAATTAGGAACATGGTTAATGATGATGTCACTGAGCTTATTGAAAAGGATGTTTCGTTGATAACAAGGAGTTATAAGATCTCATAAAAGTCATCCCCGAGATGGACACTGGAAAAGATGAGTGAAGTGTTTAGCATAATTCAAATTCTAAAAATAAAAAGAAAATGAAGGCTTACGATCTTTCCATAGAAGATAGCAGCAAACCTGTTTGATATCTGAATCAATGATACCACTACAGCAGACATATAGTGAACTCAAAAGGCAAAAGAAACAATTGTCATTTGAGATGTCCTCCAAATAGTGCAGCGGGGGTAGTGGGAAAAGTGCAAATGGTGACACAAGCAACAGATTTGGCATGAGGACTCTTATTATCCCCATTAATCAAAATTAACCTCAGCCATTTCAATATATGGCTTCCAAGATGACTGACACTTTCCCAAATGGCAGCAAATTTGTTCTACATTTCAAATATTTTCATTCCATAAGCCTACAAAAGTTGCATACATGCCCATATAATAATTGTGACTTTATATTTTGGCATTCTTACAGTCATTTAAGAGATGAACTGAACCCAATCTTTCCAATATGGCCACTATATTTCCAAAATGGACACCAAAAATAGTAGGTAGGTATCTCTCTCCTAATAGATACCAGTATGTTTTGTTTATCACTTAGTTTTAGCAAGTGCAGCTGCAAAGAGCTGTGCAGCTAAGTCCAGACTTGTAGCACTTGTGCCTGTCAAGGCATTCCTTCTTGCAGCCCCACTTATTCAATTATTGGCAAGATTTTGCTACTACTGGCAAATCTGTCCAATACGGAAATTAAGCACCATCAATCTCTTGCCATCCCCAGTGTCTTGGACTGGGCAAAACTGGATGACATACCAAAGGATTGGCTCCAAATGTACCCTGTTTTAAAGGCAGCTCTCTTGCAATGCTCACTAAGAGCAGCCCTTGTAAGGGGAATGCAATCATAAGCTCTTTGCTTCCTTGCAAAGAGATCTAGCCTCATTTACATCTTTATATGAACTGCTTCTGTCTTACATTAGCACCACGAACTCTTCAGTGGCCTGCTGGTCTTCATCTTCTATAGTGGTGGTGTTGAACTTAGTTTGGTGAAGGTGGGTGTGGATGCTGAAACAATCCATGGTTGCCATGCAGACTTTTCCCCCTCCCCCATCCATGAAAGGCAGATAGTATTTCACACCCACTAAATTCATGGAAAAAGGGAAGGGCTGAGGCTTTAGGTGCCATGGCTGCTGCAATTTCATGGATAGGTATCAACCTCATGTCTTTTCCTCTTCAGAGTTTAATCCATAGTTTTTGTCCAAATCAGTTTTTTTCCATGGTAGATTCTGCAATGATGACAACATCATGTCTGAACTACATATGATTGCATTTGAGATATCTTCATGCTTTGCAGCATATAAAAGGTTTCTAGTATGTGCCTCTTCGTGAGGGAAGCTTTGTAAGTCAGCAGGTCCTGTTCAGCTTTGCTACAAAGTCAAACATCCCCTTTGGTGACAATAATCATGCTGTATCATCTGCTTGAGATGAAAACAATTGTGTCTGCCAAATATGCAAATAGTTCAGTTTGTTCTGGTCATTCCTAAGGAAGCTGGCCCAAATTGCCAAGAGGTTTTGCAGTGCTAATCATTTTTGCTGTGAAATCCTGTGCTTTTTTTTACTTGTTTGTGCTTTCATACTATCTGTCCTATCAAATACAATGTTTTTGTACATGAACTTTCCTGTCAGATATATACTTAGCTATAGTCTCCGACGTTCCCGACAGAATTTCAAATCTCGCGGCACACGCGACAGGTAGGTCAGGTGGTCTACCTTCCCGCCGCTGGGAGGCGGGTGTAGAACCAATCCCGTTTTCTAATCAGTATTTTCTCTGTCGCCGGGACCGACAACAACTGTTGTGGGTTCCTCCTGATAGATTATTTCGCTCTCGCTTGCCTGGGATAATTTGGACGGATTTTTTGGTTACATATTCAATCTTTTGGCTTGGCATATTCTGTTTGTGGACCGTTTTGACTTTGCTCTGGATTTTTCTTTAATCATGTCTGATTTAGATATTGTAGCTAAGACACCTGTTGTGTTTAGGGTTTGTTCTGTTGAAGTATGTAACGGTGAGGTTGCCGAAAGCTTCGGTGGACCTTCACATGTTTGTATGAGGTGTAGGGGGAATGAGTGTTCTTTTATTAACCCATGTAAGGAATGTGAGGGGTTGAATGAGGATGAGTGGAAGGCTCTTTCTTCTACTTAAGGAAGTTGGAAGAGAGATAGGGTGCGCAAAGCTTCCTCTAGAAGCTCGAGTAGGTCTCGAGTTTAGTGAATTAGAATCTGATCCTAACCCTCGTGTAGAAGTAGAACCTCCTTGCCAGGTTTCAGCCCCTGCTCAACGCGCCTAAAGCCGAAGGATTCGTCTTCGGAGGCGGCGGCTTTGAAAGCTACTATTCGCAGCATGGAGCTTAAGATTCGCTCCTTAGAACAAGGTAAGAGTGGCAGTTGTTAGTGATCTGTGCAGTGCCCCAGTGTTGTCTGACGGCTCCGTAGTGCTTCCACGCCTAGACCTCTTCCAGACTCCCAGTTCCAGTGGAGGAGGAAAGTCGACAGCCGCAGGAAGGCTAGGGAGAGCCCCCACCCCGGTCAGGCGTCCCTTTGGCAGATCCTGATGAGCGTTCCCAGGCTGCCTCGGATCGTATCAAGGAGATCCTTCGTCAATGCTTCTCCTCGTCTTCATCGCCCTCACCGAAGCGCGGCTGGAACTCCCCGGATGCTTCGCGCCCTTTGAAGAGAGCTTGGAAGGCGCCCTACAGCTCGTTTGCTTCCAGCCCGGAAGTTTCTCCTGAGGAGCCCTCGCGGGACGTGAAGAGGGCCCAGAAGATCCCGTGACTGCTCTTCTACGCGTGCGCCTCGCTCTGCTTCTTCGGATGAAGAGCCTGTGAAGTCTCCTACTAGCGTACTTGCCGGGCTCCAAGCGCAGATCTCAGCCCTCGCTGACTCCTTGGCTAGTAGATCTCGTAGAAAGAAGGACGTTTCACTACCAGTCAAGAGATCTAGACACCCTTCTTCTGACGCTCACTCTCCTCTTCGTAGGCTTTCTTCACCGAATGTGGCGGATTCTGCCGAACGAGGGTGTTGCGTGAGTGGCTCCCCTCCCCTGGCTGCCTCTCCTCCTCGTCCAGCGCCAGGCATCTGGCAGGCGCTCCTTGGCTGGCGATGACTCTTCACCAGACAGGCTCCGTTCTTCTGGCAGACGTTCTTCTCCTGTCAAGCACTCGTCCTCAAGTGTGCGCCCTGCCTTGGATAGACGCTCTTTGCAGATCAGACACCGATCTTCGACTCCTTCAAGGCGCTCTTCTCCTAACAAGCACCAAGAGCCTCGCAGGCGCCATTCGCCTGGTAGGCGCTCTTCGCCTGGCAGCCACTCTCCTCTCGATAGGCATCAAGAGCCTCGTAGGCGCCTCTCTCCTGTTAGGCGCTCTTCTCCTAACAGGCGCCATTTGCCTGGTAGGCGCTCTTCGCCTGGCAGCCGCTCTCCTCTAGATAGGCATCAAGAGCCTTGTAGACGCCTTTCGCCTGGTAGGCACTCTTCGCTTGGAGGCGCTCTTCGCTGGGAGGCGCTCTTCGCCTGACGGCCGCTCTCCTCTGGATAGGCGCCAAGAGCCTCACAAGCGCCCTACTCCTAGTAGGCGCTCGTGGCCCCTAGTAGCTGTTCTCCTCGCGACAGGAGCCATGACTCTTGCAGGCGCTCTCCACCCTGTAAGCGCCCTGCTTCTGGATACAGTTCGAAGCGGGAGTCCTCCCTCAGACAGTCCAGGCCTGATAGGCATTCTTCAGTTTCGACTTGTCCGATCCCCTGTTGACTTGGCTTCCCCTGTAAGACGACATGCATCGGTTAGACAGCCTTCTTCTGACAAGACCGCCTCTTCTTCAAAGGATCCTCCTCGTTCGCCATTACAAGAAGACCAGGATGGCTCTGACGAAGTCTAACAAGACGGCAGCGGTTTCTTCGTACAAGAAACTTACAGAGTTATTGCTCCAGGAATTCGGAGATTCCCTCAGCCCTACCGCTCCTCCGTCTCCTCACTCGCTGTTTTCGACATCCAAGGCAACAAAGGATCCTCCTGTGTTAGGATGAAACCCACCTTATCCATGAAAAAGGCACTTAGGAGCTTTGGATCTTGGCTGCTCTCCAGAGAAGAAGAGGGGAGGACGATGTTTGCCTTCCCACTGTCTAAACTGTCTGGGCGTGCCTGGTTTTTGGTACGAGACAGAACCCTTGGGTCTGGGTCTCCCATCTTCGGCCGACTCGAACTTTTCAACGCTTTAGTAGATGCAACCAGGAGATTGGCACTTAACTCTACAAAGACTATACTTGGGCCATGAACAAACTTGACCACATACTGAAAGGAATGTTCAAGGTTCTAGAGGTTTTTAACTTCTTAGATTGGTCTCTGGGAGTCCTGGCTAGGAAGACAGGCTCCAGAGGCTATTTCCTTTCTCCCGAAGATCTTCACTGCGTCTTATCCTGTATGGATAAGTCCGTAAGGGACAGAGCGAGCGAGATCGCTTCTTTGTTCGGTGCGGGAGTGGTCAAGAAGAGAGCCGTGTACAGCTCCTTCTTGAGGAAGTCTGTCTGTCATGCACAGAGGTCTTCTCTGCTTTTTTCTCAACTCTCGTCTCAACTCTTCCCCAAGAAGTTGGTCCAGGATATCTCGACCTCACTTTCAGCCAAGGCTACCCAGGACCTTCTGGCTCAGTCGGCGAGTCAAGAGTAAGAAAGGAGAAGACAGTAACGCAGGAACCCTTTTGAGGGGGTTCTTCCTCCAGACCCTCCTCGTTTATTTTGGGATGACGGCCCAGCAGGAGAGGGAAGACCTTCTCAAAATCGGTAAAACAAAACAACCAAATAGGGAACAAGTCCTTCAGACAACGGTGGGTGCCAGACTACTAAGGTTTGCAGACGTCTGGGCCCAGAGAGGTGCGGATACCTGGACCCTCTCAATCGTAAAAAGGGGTTACCTCATCCCTTTCGCCTCAAGACCTCCCTTAACGACCACTCCAAGGGAGTTGACGCCAAGTATAAGGGACCCCATCATGAACCAAGCCCTCCTTCTAGTGGTAGATCAGATGCTAGAAAAGGAGGCAATAGAACAGTTTCGGACCTTCAGTCAGCAGGCTTTTACAACCGCCTTTTCCTAGTTCCAAAATCCTCAGGGGGATGGAGACTGGTTCTGGATGTAAGCGCCCTGAACTTCTTTGTGGAGAAAAAGAAGTTTACGATGGAAACCACTTCATCGGTGTTGGCTGCTCTTCGTCCAGGGGACTGGATGGTGTCCCTGGACTTACAGGACGCTTACTTCCATGTGCCGATCCATCCTTCCTCGAGGAAGTTTCTCAGGTTCATGATGGGGGGAAAAGTGTATCAATTCAGGGCTTTGTGCTTTGGCCTCTCGACGGCCCCCCAAGTTTTCACGGGAATCTTGAGGAATGTCGCTCAGTGGCTTCACTTGGAAGGGGTGAGGATATCCCTTTACCTAGACGATTGGCTTATAAGGGCCAACTCGAAGGAACGTTGTCTGGACGACTTACAGAAGACCTTGGATTTGACGAGTTCGCTGGGACTCCTAGTCAATTTTCAAAAATCACAACTAATCCCCAATCAAGAATGCATTTATCTGGGGATCCGGATGAACTCTCAGAGTTTTCGGGCTTATCCGTCTCCGGAAAGGATAGCCCGAGGCTTCGAGAAGGAATGGCAGCCTTCCTAGGGAAAGAAGTGTGCACGGCGAGGGAGTGGATGAGTCTGTTGGGGACGCTCTCCTCGCTGGAGCAATTCGTTTCCCTATGAAGGCTGCATGTAAGACCGCTCCAGTTCTTTCTTCATCAGAATTGGAGTCGTCGTTCTCAGGATTTGACGTTCTCTCTAACCGTGACTCGGCAGATCAAGGAGAAACTTGTGTGGTGGGCAGATCCCAACAGAGTTTGTACAGGGTCGGTTCCCTCTGCAATCCCTGAACCCCAACCTAGTGTTGTTCTCCGACGCATCGGAGGACAGGTTGGGGTTGGGCGCACTCCTGGGAACTCTAGAAGTGTCAGGCACCTGGGTGGGGGACCAGGTGGCCTGGCACATCAACAGGAAAGAGCTGATGGCTGTTTGGCTGGCTTTGAAAGCCTTCGAGTCCCACGTCCGAGACTCCATCGTTCAGGTCAACTCGGACAACACCACAGCTCTGGCATACATCAGGAAACAGGGGGGGACACATTCCTTCTCTCTGTACGAGACAGCAAGAGACCTTCTGCTTTGGGCCGAAGAAAGGAGTATCAGGCTCCTCACCAGATTCGTACAGGGGGAAAGGAATGTAAGAGCAGATCTCCTCAGTAGGAAAAGAGCAGGTCCTTCCGACGGGAGTGGGACAACTTCATCAGGATGTATGCCAGAGCCTGTGGAGGTTGTGGGGCAGGCCACATATAGACCTCTTCGCCACCTCAAGGAATGCAAGACTGGATCTGTACTGCTCTCCGATTTCGGATCCAAGGGCGATAGAGATCGATGCACTTTTGCTAGATTGGAAGGGTCTGGACGTATACGCGTTTCCTCCCTTCAAGATCCTGGGAGAGACATTGAAGAAATTCGCAGAGTCAGATTCAGCGAGGATGACCCTAATCGCTCCATTCTGGCCGGCCCCAAGAATGGTTCACAGAGGTACTGGAATGGTTAGTGGACCTTCCAAGATCGCTCCCACTAAGGAAGGATTTACTCAGACAACCCCACTTCGACAGGTATCACAAAAACCTCCCCGCTCTCAGTCTGACTGGCTTCAGACTGTCCAAAGTCTCGTCAGAGCGAAGGGTTTTTCGTCTTCAACTGCAAAGCAATCGCAAGAGCAAGGAGGTCTTCCACCTTGCGAGTATACCATTCGAAGTGGGATATCTTCAGACGTTGGTGTAGGAGTAAGAAAGTTCCTCTTCCAGTACCTCTGTGACCCAAATTGATGACTTCTTCCTTTTCCTTAAGGAAGAATGTGGACTGGCGGTCTCGACTATCAAGGGATACCGCAGTATGTTAGCAGCAGTATTCAGACACAGAGGCCTCAACATTTCCAAAGATAAAGACCTGCATGACCTGATTAGGTCTTTTGAAACGACGAAGAAGCTTTCCTCAAGAACACCCAATTGGAATCTTGACGTAGTGCTTCAATATCTCAGCTCATCTAGGTTTGAACCTCCTAGATCAGCGTCATTCAAGGACCTGACCAAGAAGTCCCTTTTCCTTATGGCTTTGGCATCCGCCAAGAGGATGAGTGAGCTGCAAGCCATTGAAGGAAATGTGGGCTTCAAAGACCAGTCCATGGTTTGTTCTTTCCTCCCCTCATTCTTGGCAAAGAATGAGAATCCATCGAATCCGTGGCCCAGAAGTTTCGAGATTCAAGGATTGTCTTCACTAGTAGGGGAAGAGCCTGAGAGGACTCTTTGCCCTGTAAGAATCATGAAATTTTATCTAAGGAGGAAAGAACAACTTAAGGGCAATAAGGACGTCCTTTGGTGCTCTGTGAGAGACCCCAGTAGGCCCTTGTCGAAGAATGCTCTGGCATTCTTCTTGAGAAGTCTTATCAAAGAAGCGCATGTAGCATGCAATGAGGAACAATTTAAGCTTCTTAAAGTTAAGGCCCATGAAGTGAGGGCTATTGCCACTTCGCTAGCCTTCAACAAAAACATGTCTGTGCGAAACCTTATGGAGGCTACTTTTTGGAGATGCCAATCGGTATTCGCAAACCACTACTTAAGGGACGTGAAGATTACATATGACAAATGCTTCGCCTGAGGTCCATACATATCTGCGGATTCGGTGCTGGGCAGGGAGCTGAAGCGTATCCTTGTTAGGTATTTATTTTATATCCCCTCTTGTGTTGTTTGTGTTTTTTATGGTTGTGTGAAAGAGGATGCAGGTAGGCATCTCTTTCTTGTCTTAGTTCTAACACGAGTTAGTTTGGTTAGGTGGTCGGATGGTTTTGGCTCCTTGCGGTAGTAGTGGACAGGTTCTGTCAAGTAAGCGGACGAAATCCCTTTGACAAGATCCTACTTGGATTCTACCATGTAAGTGGATCAGAAATCCCTTTGGTAGATCCGGAGAGTCTTTCAGCAACAGGTCACGTCCTCGCTGTAGCTCTTCAGGCAATGCAGACTCATAGACAGTACCCATGAAGTCTTCTGCCTAAACAGGTAAGAACCAAGGTTTTTATATCCTACAACACCAGTTGTTTCCCTTTTCTATATTATTTAGCTGTCTCTTACCCTCCACCAAGGGTGCCAATCAGCTAAGCATATATCTGACAGGAAAGTTCATGTGTACAAAAATGATATTGTTAAGATACAATAAAGTTTTGTACATACTTACCTGGCAGATATATACGATTAATGGCCCGCCCAGCCTCCCTCAGACAGGTGGAAGAGAAAATCTGATTAGAAAACGGGATTGGAATTGTTCATACACCCGCCTCCCAGCAGCGGGAAAGGTAGACCACCTGACCTACCTGTCGCGTGTGCCGCGAGATTTGAAATTCTGTCGGGAACGTCGGAGACTATAGATAAGTATATATATCTGCCAGGTAAGTATGTACAAAACTTTATTGTGTCTTAACAATATCATGTTTATACTTCCATATGTGCTTCTGTACCTTGGACAGGACTTTATCTTTTGTATAAGACTCAAATGTAGACCCCTTGGTTGGTCTCAGAGTATTTACAAGAGCTGCACCATCCATTATGACATCATCATCATCAGTAGGCTCTTTGTCATGGATACCTGATTGATGCCTACTGTTCTAGTAGAGGCAATAGCTGTCACTTGGCGCCCTGATGCATTTGCCCATCATGTGCTAGTGGTGGTGGGCAATTTTGATTTTCATGTTGAAAGAATTCATTTAAAAGGCATAAAAATAGATTATGGTCTTCCTTTATGGTTTGCAGTGACTGCTTGCCCTTGGACTCTGTAGCAGACATCTTGTGACTGAACAATAAAATTTTGTTCTTGTGTGCTGGCTCATAGAATTTGCGGGGTGTCTTGAGTCTCTCAATAAAGTTTGTGAATTGTGCATGCCCAAGGCTCTTCATAGATCTCAAGGATTCACTAACTTTACATTTGTCTAGCACAATCAGATGCAGTGAATCTTCTTCAGAAGGGTTGCCCATTTCTTTGATTACTTTTACTAGATTCTCGACCATTTCAAGAAACCTTTTCTGCACAGTTTCAGTTTCATCATGATGCTTACCCTCAGATTTTAGATCAACATCACTTCTAGTCTCAAAATCATCAATCAGGCAGCTTATTTCAGGCCCAGCTACTATCCATCTTATGAGAGCATCGGCATCTTCAAACAGGCTGAAGGCTCCCCATCTCCTTTCACATTATTCTGCTCCTCTGCTTGGCTTAAAGCCATTGAGAAAAAAGGCAGAGTGGTTTTATGGGCAGTGAAATTTCCTTTTGTGAATTCAACAAATGTGTCATTTTTTAGAGCTTCCATGTCTCTCGAATGAATTGAAAGCCACCTGGCACAATGTATACATGGTCCAGGGCAAAGAAGAAAGGAATGAGTTCTTGCAGCATGTCTTTGTACAAATTGACATTAGACTCCCAGTATGACCTGATGAAAATGAACAGTAGAAGTTCTAGCTGAAGCGCAAGATTCCAAAAGTAGAAGGAGATACTGACTCTCGTTTTCTGATCCAGCTTTCACAACTTAGCTCACTTTCTTCTTCTGCTTCCTTTTTGGCCATCAAAGAGAGAGAGAGAGAGAAGAGAGAGAGAGATAGAGAGGAGAGAGAGAGAGATGAGAGAGAGAGAGACATTCCGATATTGTGCAAAGAAACTTTAAAATGTAATGGACACATTACATTTTTGAATGCGTGTACAGTACACACGTGTACAGTACACACGTGTACTGTACACGCATTCACCTCTCACTGCTATAATTTTTAATTTTTTTATTTTTTTAGTGTTCTGTCATAGTGTTCATTCTTTCATAGTTTTCATTGCATAAGACAATAAAAATGATAATACGTACTAGATAAATTTCTCCCAGTCAGGTGAATGTGTATTAGCACAACGTACATAATGATTACGTGTTCCTTTATGTAAGTTTAAATTTTTTTTCCATATATACTGTATATAAGAAATACTATATCCATAATTTTTTACTTTTATTAGTTATGTATAGTACCTAATATTGGTTATTATAAGAGGTAAAATGTCATTGGGGACTTATATGGGCATGAAACAAGTGACTAGTGTGTAATAAGCATAATCATAAATTATTTTAGTTAGAAATATCTTTTCTTATATTGTATAAGAAATACACTAGGCAGTTCCCGGCTTACGTTGTTCTAAGGTTATGTCTCTCATCAAGTATATTCATAAAAAACTGTCTCCCGGGCTTACATTGCCAGTCCGACAGAAGACTGGTGCTCCAAAATGGCAGAATGCTAAAAATTTGGAGGTATTTTTATGAAAAACTCAATAGAAATGCAGATTATGTTGTTATCAAGATTTTCTTATGATTTTCGATGTTGTCTGGGGTTACACCATTTTTCGGCTTGCGTCACGTAATCCTGGAACTGCGTTATATCCATAATGTTTTATGCTTTGTAATATATAACCAATAATGATTATTATAAGAGGTATGGGGTTTCATATGGGCATAAATAGTTTTTGTTTGGTCTTTTTTTATGTGTTTGCTGTTATCTGCTGTTTCAGGGATTGGTGGGTGATCTTATGCTATAATAATCACAGATAATGAGGCCCTGTTGTTACATAGAACTGAAACAAGAACAATGAGTATGAAACAACTACCACATCGCCAAAGCAATTTTCACAGATAAAACAAACCTAAGCAGTCACCCCAGCAGACCAACAAAATTAACCAAAAGATCAAATTCTATGAGGACATGCCCCTGTAGTAGGATAGTACCATCAGTGCACCTCATTTAATGCACTGTAGGCATTACTTAAGGTTCTTTGCAGCATCCCTTTGGTCCTTAGCTGCAGCCCCTTTCATGCCTTTTAGTGTACCTCCCTTCATACTAATCGCTTTCTTTCCAATTTCGTTTGTACCTTTTTTCTATCAACTTCACTGTCAGCACTGAATTCTATGTTCCCTTCTATTCTGTAGAGACATGCACACACCAGTAACAATTATTTGGAACACTGAATTGGCTGGCACATTATTTGAAGGTATTCCAACATGTGATGATTGATCAATGGTATTGTCAGTGCACACATAACTAATGAAAGTCACACTTTCATAAATAAACCTGTTACTTCAAATATTTGTCAAGATGCAAGAATATGTCACTCTGAGTAGTACATCTTCTACACAAATTTGCACTTAAAGGTTAACTACTTATGTGTGAGGAAGATTTTGAAAATTAATGCAATGGAACTATAAAGTGTCACACTCCATGGAGATGAGCCAGGTAAAAAGGAGGAACTTGGCTATAGCCACCTGTTACAATTAAGTGAAATCATCTAATCATCTCCAAATGGGAAATCACATTGTTTGTAGGCATTAGTATATAATCAGCGATTTGGCAAGAAAGGTTGGTGGAGAAGGAATAAGGGACATGATTATGGACAGTAATATGACTGTACAGAATATCTCCTGTAATTGCAGGGTATAGGGACCACAACCACCTGAGTTGAGGAAAAATCCACATTAAGTTGGTATCCTCTAAAAATGCTTATTCTTGGCTATATAAATAGTTCAGACACCAAAGACCACCTCCAAAAATGCTTATAATTGCCTATTTTAATAGTTCAAACACCAACTATACCTTTAACTATCATCCTAAAACCTTTAGATATAATTTCAAAGTCATCCTACATTATTACCCTTAAAAATGTATGACTTAAAGCTAAACTCAAGTCCCCTCTACATTCAAGCACAGCCATTTTCTCATACAATATTGGAGCCATTGTTTTCTTTTTTCAGATGGGGGAAACATTGGGAATTCACAAGTCGACAGATAGAGGAAACATTGGGTATTCACAAATTTAGTTAAATACTGTAGAGTATTAAATATTTGAGTATACAGGCAGTCCCCCGGGTTGACGACGGTGTCGGCTTACGAAGAACCGAGGTTACGACGCTTGTCAATAGATGTTATTTCCAGGGTTACGATGCATGTTCCAGGGTTATGACGCCTACAACGCTTATCTGGGAGATGAAATATGACACCAAAAATGCAAAATAATCAATATTTGAGGGGTTTTTTTTGATGAAAAATGCCATAAGAATGCAGTTTACATAGTTTTCAATGCACCCAAAACATTAAAAGTAAGGTTTTCTTAGGATTTTTGATGATGTTCCGGCTTACGACGCGTCTCAAGAACCGGAACCCCCGTCGTAACCCCGGGACCGCCTGTACACTGAAAAAAAAAATACCATAGTATAAATTCAGTCAACAAGGATATGTTTGAGGGGAGTCTTTTACTTTTTTTTGTTTTTGCATTGAATGGAATTTTTGATCCATTTTATTTTTTTACATCACTGTGTGCCCCATCTTATCTGTCTATAATTCAGTTGTTGTCCTTCTTGATGGATGGAAGAGTCCTTGGAATAGGTTGGAGACTTTCCTAGTAGGAATCTTGGCATTAGGGGGACAAGGACATGCTGTGCTGGTATCATAGAGGATAGTTTCGGAAATGAACTAAACTACCAGGCTGTGAGACAAAGTTAACTGAGGTATGGTAGATTTTGTTTCTGTATCTTTTACCTGGTACAGTGGTATCTCGACATACGAAAGGCTCAACTTACGAAAAACTCGAGTTACGAAAGCAAATATACGAAGATTTTTTTTGCTCTACATACGAAAATAGTTCATGATACGAAAGGTTGTTGCTGTAAAGTCCCGAGATTTGCCCGGACCACCGATAACAATTTTAAAACTTGCATGCCGCCAACTGAGTAGACTCGCCACCATCCTCCTGCTCTTCCATTGGTTCCTGATGCTAGTCACGCCATAAGATCCTGCTCTCCTATTGGTCAGAATCTCTCCCATGATCCCATCATGCATCTACGTAGCGGCGTGCTTTTTTGGCCACTCAGCGGCATCATCGTTATCGTAAGCACGTGAATTCGTTTGTTCTATACGATTATGTTTATTAACGTAAATTCGTTAGTGTTGTGTGAGAACTTTACTACATACGTATATGTACTACATAACTCATATACGTAGTCATGGGTCCCAAGAAAGTTGAAGTAAGAAAGAAGAGGATGCTTTCTTTGGAGACAAAGATGGAGATAATTAAAAAGTATGAAACTGGCATGCGATTGAGTGTGATCGCCAAGGATTATGGCCCAAAATCCGTCGACAATAGGCACCATCCTTAAGCAGAAGGATGCCATCAGAGCAGCTACACCTTCCAAAGAAGTAACTATTTTGTATTAGGCAAGAGGAGCCACGTGCACGACGAGATGGAAAGGCTGCTTCTTGTCTGGAGAGAAAGAAATCGCTGGCGATACGATAACCGAGACGGCAATCTGCCACAAAGGCCAGCGCTATTTTCGGCGATTTGATTGCCCAGGCCGAAGACGACAGAGGAGAAGGGACATCGATGCCAACCCCAGAGTTCAAGGCTTCTCATGGGTGGTTCAAAAAATTCCGTAAACAGACTGCCATCCATTCGGTGGTGTGGCATGGGGAGGTGGCCAGCTCGGACACCAAAGTGGCCGAAGCCTTTATTAAGACGTTCGACGAGATGACAAATCAAGGAAGGCTACAGTTCTCAGCAAGTCTTCAACTGTGATGAGACTGGCCTTTTTTTTGGAAAAAATGCCTCGTCGGACGTACATCACGCAGGAAGAGAAGAAGCTACCCGGGCATAAGCCTATGAAAGACAGGCTTACGCTCGCACTTTGTTTGAACGCCAGTGGGGATTGCAAGGTGCAAGGTGAAGCCCCTACTTGTGTATCATTCAGAGACTCCTCGAGCCTTCAAGGCCCACAAAGTGCTAAAGAAGAAGCTTCCAGTGATGTGGAGGGCTAATGCGAAAGCCTGGGTAATGAGACTTTTGTTCTCGGAGTGGGTAAATCTGTGTTTCGACCCGACAGTGAAGAAATTCTTGGAAGAGAAGTGCCTCCCTCTGAAATGTCTGCTGTTGTTGGACAGGGCCCCTGCCACCCTCCTGGCCTCGAGGAAGATATCCTAGCAGAGTATTCTTTTATCAAGGTTCTTTATCTTCTGCCTAACACCACCGCTCTCCTCCAGCCCATGGACCAGCAAGTGATATCGAACTTCAAGAAGCTGTATATGAAACATCTTTTTCAAGAGATGTTTCGACATCAACTGATATCACAAACCTCACCTTGAGTGAATTTTGGAAGGAGCATTTCGATGTTGTGATATGCATCCGACTCATCGATCAAGCTTGGCAGGAGGTTTCGAGGCGAACTTTCAATTCTTCGTGGAGGAAACTCTGGCCTGATGCTGTATCAGCCCGAGACTTCGAGGGATTCGACGTGGGCGAAGCTGGTGCTGCAGATTCAGGAACAGTTGACGATCCTGAAACTGTTTCACAACCAGATCTTGACGAGATCGTTGCACTCGGCAAGTCCATGGGGCTGGTCATCGATGAGGACGACATCAATGACCTTCTTGAGGAGCGCCAAGAGGAGCTTACGACAGATGACCTGAAGGAGTTGGAGGCCATGCAATATAACGTCATTCAAGAAGAGTTCTCTAGCAGCGGTGAGGAGGAGGAGGACGACCCTATGACAATGGCAGAAAATTAAGGATGCTCTAGCTGCTTTTCATAAAGTGCAATCATTTGTAGAAGAGACACCCAAAAAAGGCTTACACAGGTCGATGCCTTGCGCAGTTCAATGACGTTTGCCTGAGTTTCAGGAGCATTTTGAAAAGCAGGCAGAAGCAATCTTCCTTGGATAGTTATTTTTTAAAGAGGCCTTTAGTGGGAGTAAGCAAAAAAGGAAGATCCAATTGATTCTACAAAAAAACAGAAACTT
The DNA here is from genome assembly GCF_015104395.2 of Macrobrachium nipponense. Taxonomy (NCBI): domain Eukaryota; kingdom Metazoa; phylum Arthropoda; class Malacostraca; order Decapoda; family Palaemonidae; genus Macrobrachium; species Macrobrachium nipponense. The sequence continues at coordinate 48,937,157 of NC_087207.1, forward strand.
GAAAGTGGTGAAGAAATTTAAATTTTGTAAAAAAACGTAAAGTTTAAAAAAAGTAAAATAAATGTAAAAATAAAAAAAAGACAAAAAATTTAATTTTAAGTTTATTTTTGTAAAGTTAAGTGTTACAGTTTTGTTATTGTGTTTTGTAAAGTTTAATTTATGTTTCTTGACATTTTTTAAGTGTTTCTTAAAGTTAAGTGCATGTACTATCAGAAGTTTTCTGCCGTTTGTCCTCCTCCTCTGTCGCCACTTTCGGAGATAGCCTCACTCGAAAGGTAAGGTTCCACATTTTACTACATACGTACGTATGTACATACCATGTACACTAATACACTTTATTTACAGGTACGTACATATTAGTACTAGTACGTATTAAGTTAGGTATTGATTGGTCCAAATTGTTGTAGCATTTCATTGTTTATTGGTCAATTTAGCTTTATTATAAAATTTACTGGGGTGTTTTTGTAGGGCTTGGAACAGATTAGGCATTTTACATGTAAATGCAGTTCAAGATACGAAAAGCTCATGATACGAAGGCCGCCTCGGAACGGATTAATTTCATATGTGGAGGTACCACTGTATCTTGTTTGGGCATTGGCAAGTTTATCCTAATTTATCTATAGTTTGTCTCCAACGACATTTCCTGAGTAGTGGGTCTGCCACGGGGGTTTTCTTTTGGGATGTGTTGCTGTATGTCAGATATGTCCTGCTGTGTTATTAGGGCATGGATGAGTGGTTGATGATCCATTAGGTATTTGAAATGTTTGGTGCATAGATATAGGTAGAGAAATTCTTTGTCAAAGGCACTATATTTTTTTTTTCTTAGCTTGTAATAGCTTTCTGCTGAAGAAACCTAGGGGTTGTGTCATCCTATTGATTGATTACTCAACAACCATGCCTGTTGTGACATTGCTTGCATCTGACATGAGGGTGAATTTGGCCTTGGGTTGGAAAATGGCTGTATGGTGGCATCTGCCAAGGGATCTTTGGTGTCTATGAACATGACATACTTCGTGGGGCCCCAGGTGAATGTCATGGTTTTTTCTCTGAGGGCATCATAGTGGGAGGCCCATGGTTAGTGTGATATTGGAAAAAAATCAATCATAGTAGTTTACCATTCCCGTGAATTTGTGTAGGCATTTTGTGGTAGAGTGGGTATTTCTTGATGGTCAGTACCTTGGGAAGGTAGAGGTTGGACTCTACTTGCTGAGACTTGATGACCCAGGAACTTGATGTGAAAGGAGGGAGCCATAATGCACTTGTCAGGGTGGACCACTTGGCTGTTATCCTGCAAGAGATAGTACGGCTCTTTTGTTTTTTCATTGGCCTGCTTGATTCTTATTTAAAATAAGGATGTTAGAGGTGCCTGGTGGCTTTGTTGTGGTGATATATGCTATTTTTTTGTGGGATCCCAGGGATCTATCTGAGTTTTGGCTGAAGGCATCAGCAAAGTCCTCCTGTGGGGGTGTGGGTGTGGGTCTGTGGTCTTACTGAAGCTATGGTTGATTATTTAGGGACTACAGCGAGTCTGGAAGGTGGCAAGGTCCAGGAGATGGCGGTGGGCTGTATCTGCTAGAAGCCCATAGTGCCAAGCTGCTACAAGCGGGTGTTTGAATATCTGTGGCGATGTAGTCCCCCCGGTATTTGTTTTCCATTAGGTTGAGGGTGAAGTTTTGGTGTTTGTATGATGTTCTGAGGCCTCTGTTTGCTGCCACTTGCAGGTGCCTGTATATACTAGGATCCTCTTGTCAGAGGGTGGTTGGTGATGTAGAATCTGGTGGAGGAGGCATCTTGCAGGAGTGTGGTTGGCACTATTATATATTTGGGTTGCCACCTTGGTAATTTTTTTATCCAGTTGCATCTGGGGGCAGTTCTTGGGTGCCATCCCAAATTTCAGGTGCTGTTTAAATAGGTAAGGATGCCCTTTCTGCCTCCAGTGGCACTTCTGCCTGGCTGGTTCGTATCTCATTGTTTTGGTCCCAGTCATAGTCTTCCCAAGCTTTGCAGATAGCATGAGCAGTGTTTAGTGAGGACTTGAGCAACTTGTAGGTCTTCCATGGGTTATCCTCCAGCATTGGAGAAGGTGAGCTGGATGTTGCTTGAATGGTGGCATTGGGATATTTCTTTGGTTCCCTGTTAGCAGCAAGTTCTGGCTGTGTCAGTAGGGTTTGAGTTTGTCCAAGGGTCCCTTTTCTGTTGTGACCCATATTAAGTGCTCAACAAGTTCAGAGCTTGTGATAATTCAGGCTTAACCGTCATTTTTCTTTCTAATTTTTAGTAACCAAAATACTTCTACACCAGCAATTGGAAACAGGTCTAGGAATATAAAGGATAAAAACAACAATACGTACAGTGCATTTATTTACAATATTTTATAGAGAAAATTGTATTCAGTCAACTCTATGCAACCACTGGAAAATATAAAACAAAGTAGGTGAAGATGGGGAGGATGGTGTGCAAGATAGCACAGTACTATAAAATATGTTAATACATAACTGGTGCATTAACTTCAGAGGCAGGATTGTTGATAGCTGGTCTATAGAAGATACAGATGGTTTCATCCAAGGTGGGACTGCAAATCCATGGGATTTAACTTCAGAGTGTATTAATCTTGCATAGATAAAGGCGATCAGCTTTCTCTCAGAGTTGACGTACCAAAACATCTAAAGGGGTCTCTCAAAGGTAAAATGTAGAGCTTCTCCTCTCCTCTCTCTCTGCCCTTCCTTCGTCACTTAAGCAATCCTATGGGAGATTATATACCCATAAATGGGCAAGCCCCATAATGACCCAACAGATGATTTTGTTTCTCTTGTATAGAGCTTCTTGAAGATTTTGCTTGCTGGCTGGTTTATCAACATCTCTCATCTGACCATAGCAGGTTCACACCTTTTAGACCAACATAAGACAAAATCTTACATCAACAGGCATCAAATTTCCCATGGGAGAAGATGGACCCAGGGAACAACAGACTAGATGTCCACACAACATGTGCTCATTATGAAGAACATTTTGTTTATTTTTGTTTCCCCACTTAGTCAAGTAAGTCACTACCATGACAAGGGCTTCATGTGCCATTGGGTGGGTGGTAGAGAATCTTGGCTGTTAAGAACCTGTGTAGGTATTTATATGCAATTTTCTCACTTGCACATTCAATCAGCATGCAATGCATGGGAAGAGGGCCTTTGCAATAGTGTCAACATAATGTTGAACTCATGAGATTGAAGGGGCAGAAAAAATAGGTCAGCTCTTTGGAACCAGACAGATGGTTCAGTTTACATGAAAGGGAGCAAGCAGAGATTCAGTGGACAGCCATAGCAATTTTTTCCTTACATATTTGATCATCCCAATAGCAAAAGTTACCAATAATTTAGCCTGTGGGGCACTAGGGATGTTTGCGAGAAATGTGTTGGGTCTCCCATGCCATAGGGATGATCTTTCAACCTCTGGAGAGAAAGTGAGCCTGAGATAGCGACTGTTATTGGCTTTTTGTCTTGGTAGGCATGTCTATAGTTAGCCCATTTATCACTAGCATAGGGGTAGATGCATACACTGTACTTGGTCTATGCTTGATTTCTTTGAAGAGCTGCCAGAGCTTAATTGCCATAATTAATTTCATGGCTTTTATATCTCAGTAGCATAGCTGTAGTTAGCCTGCTAATCTCCATGGTTAGTACAAAAACCATGCTGAGTCTACTCTGATATTGAAGGATGACCTTGTGTTTTCTCAAAAGTGAACCACAGTTGTGTCACTGTAGTAAAGTTATTAGTGACTCTGGTTGATTGGGCATGGCTGTTTTTAGTTAGTTGCCAGTAGATTTTGCAAAATTGTGCACGTCAGCCAGGTTGCTCTAGGTCTCCATTGTATGATAAAAATGTACCCACAGGAGGTCTTGGAGTTAATTGAATTTATTCCCAGGGATCTTGACCCATTTTTTATACTCTGTGTATACAGGAATATGGTTACAGCTAAATCAGTCATGTATGCAACCATGATTAAGTGATTGGTTGCTGAACCTGGCAGCTAAACTTTGGGTTCAGCTTATAAAATCAAAGCTTACAGTACTAATTTTCTCTTTCCAATCTAAAAGATATATCACAGGTAACAGCCTAGACCACCTAAAAAATTACTACTTCATCCCCACCACTTTATATGTCTTCAACTTTTTTTTTTTCAAAAGCATCATCCTAAACTTTTACAGATCCTCATTCACGTTATCACATCATCTGTCTTGATCTTCTATCCCTAACAGGTTCCAACCAAGCCCTCCTCACTCCTTCTTTCTTGCTCATCTTTACCACATGCCCATACCATCTCAGTTCCAACTCTTATTGTATCAGTGATCTTTACCACACCTGCCCTTATGATTTCTTTATTTTCTGGCCTCTCTTGCAGCAAATTACCAAAAATCCACCTCAGCAACTTCATTTCTATTGGCTGCAGGCTTTCTGCTCCTTTTTCCTTCTTAATGTCCATGTTTTTGAACCATCCATCATCACTGGTCTGATCACAGTACAGTAGATCTTTGTTTCAGTTAACTAATGTGGACCCATAATCCAGTGACGTGTAGACTATCTCTGTTCCTGTTTTTGGTGATATACAATAGGTTGTAGTGTTTGGAGTACTGGAAGATCAGAATGTGAATTAATGTAATGGATTTGTATGAAAGATTAGAAGGATCCATTTATAAAACTCCCAGCTGACCTACTTAAATAATTGTATGAGTTGTATTGTGCTTGGCTTTCAGGTGCATAATTGAATGATATTGCTATGCTTTGGGTACTTTGGTTAGTAAAATAAAGAGATCTTAAAAATATAATAAAAAGATCTTAACACTGAGAATACAAGAGTGAGGATGGACATGTCAAATTCAGTATACCTATCCTTGTTTTGCATAATTTTTTACTTTTTTTCAGAATGCAGAGAAGAAGCAAAAGTTGATCAATGCCATCAAAACGCACATATCTCTGATGATTGAATGTACTAAAAACGAAGGTATAGACAGACACATGTTTGGACTCTACTGTATTGCTGTAGAGCATGGTATTGACATTCCAGAGATCTTTACTGATCCTGCATATGCAAAGAGGTATGACTTGTTTTAAGTTTTGAGTCATTCTGTATATTGTAGGCTCTGAAACTGTTATTTGAACAGTGTCAGTAATGACGATTTCTTTAAAAATGATGATAACTGACTCTAGAACTTAGGTCAAATAATGTGAAACAAATACTGAGGTGTATCAAGTGTGAGTCAGTGGCTATTAGGAAATATTTTAGTTACTTTTGGTCTTTTCCTATGTAGCTTTCCAACTTCTGTAACTTAACTATACACATGGGCATACTTTCCTTAATAGCATACTTTCCTTAATGCATGTTATATTGGCTAAGAAGCATGAATCTCTTATTCCTATGGTTTATGCTCTGCTTCCTAACAAACAAAGAGTAACTTGTTTTCATTTATTTGAGTTACTTAAAACCATCAAACCTAATTTGAGACCGACTTCAATAATTTGTGATTTGAACAAGCTGCCATTTGTGCTATGTAAGATACATTTCCCATGCTTTACATTATGGTTTGCTTTTTCCATCTAGCTCAAAACATGCACAGACATCGTTTCATTAGGTTTGTTAAATTGTTATAAAACTGATTCTGACTTTGCTTTATGGGCTAATATGATCATAGCACTCGCTTTCGTTCCATTAGAAAAGATGGATGAATACATGGATACATTAGCAGTAGTTCTTCCTGATGAACTAATAGCCTTGTTTCATTGGTTTGAGGATACTTTTATTGGACAAATGAATAGGCGTGGAAACGCAAGGATTAACCCAATTTTTGCTCCTTAGATATGGAACCTTTATGAACGAACTCTAAAAAATGAAGATCGAACCAATAATCAAGCCAAAGCGGCCAGTCAGCATTTACAATATGAGCTATTATTGATGCCTTACGGAAAATACAGAAAGGTGATGCATATCTCAAAAAGTTGACAGCTGGATGTTAGGCCCCCCCAAAAGCTACAAAAACTATAGATAGAGATGCCACTGAACAAATAGAAAATTCATATTGGAAGTCGAACCATTAGATCCTATTGAATTACTTAGGGGTATTGCTTATAATTATAAAATGAAAAGTAATTTCTAAGATTAAATAGATTTACTAAGCTTTTAACAATTTTTTTAACACAGTTTTTGCAATTCAAATTTTTAATATACGCTACTTCGTCAGTTTATAAAATGACACAATATTTGATTCTTTAAATAAAGGACAAAAACTTCATATTAGAAGTTGGGTATTTTCATTGCTTTTACCCTTTTTTAACCTCCTTTTTTGGACCTCTGGGCCATTCTGGATTCCTCTGCATCCTAATAACATTTTAGACATTGACATCAAAATGTGCTGAAGCCTTATTGGCTAAACTAAATTGTTTCTTTGACTTGCGAATCAGCTGGGTTTGGTTGCAGTATTGTTGCACCTCTCACAGCAATAGTCAGCATCCCCACCCATTTAGAAGACCCTGGTTTTTTTTTTCCGCTGTGGTGCCTATGGGTCAGGACTAACCATACCACCTACTGATACACACTTGTTAGTTTTTCAATTGTTTTTCGAGCTCATGGCATTAATATCTCTGATGACCACCCTATACATTTGGAGACTTCTTCAAAAGAGACGTTTATTAAGAAAGCCAATGACTTATTACTTTTCTAATGTCGTGACTTACAAAAGGAGAATGGTCTGCCTTTTTAATGAGGGGCACTAAATTAGTATTCTCAGCCCTTGTAGAAAGAGTGGTTTGTCCATGCTAGGGTGTAAGAAAATTGAACCCTCTGGGATGTTTGCCATGGCCTCTAGGTAAAACTGAAGTACTTGAACCAGGCATAATGTTTGTCTGGTAAACTGAGTTTCCTTATGAAAATAAAAGATTTCCATTTAGTGGGTTCTCATTCTTGGCCAGGAATGATGTACCAGGGAACAATAATAATGATGGTTAGCTGTTTGCGTGTATCATCCCTGTCTAAGAAAGCCCTGTTCACTAATATCAGCTCTTGCTAAACAGGCAAGAAGATCGCCTTTTGCAGCATATGAGCAGCATTGCAGCATTTGATCTACTGAATTGAGAGGTTTACAGAAGCCTTGTAGGAGCAGGTTTTTGTAGTGCAAAAGACCAGAGAAGGGAAGTAATGATTTCTATTACTAGAATTTATACCAAATCCTTAAAGCAAGCTTTCTGTTAATGCTGCCTTATATGCCATGATTGTTGTAACAGCGACGGTACTTAATCTTCAAAAAGGTATGTAAGAAAATTTAAGTGTTTCAATAGAGATCTCAACTGAGCTCTCTGCATAGGTCTAGTCTAACCGATGCTTTCATACGGACTGGCAGTATTGTCGGATAAATGATGTCCATAGTTTCTGCCCTAGGTGAGTAGTTTTCAAAATAGACAAGATTGCCACACATGAAGGTCTCGGCTCAGAAAGGAGGATGCATAGACAACTTTCCCTCCTATATTCTAGGATAGATGGTAATGTAATTGAGTTCTTCGCCTGTTGTTGAAGCACCAGGAACCAGTGCCTGTGTGTTCAATTTCGGGCTGTTAAGTAAGCAGGTCCTTTGAAGGTTAGAAGCTCGTTCAAAACAAACCTTCAAAATCTGGGATAACCGAGGAAAAAGGTATGTCATAATTTGTTTGTTCCAGTCTTGTAGGAATGCATCTCTTGCTATTGCTTGCTTGTCCAATTTCAGCGACACATACTGGAAGTTGGTGGTTCATGTATGTGGCAAACAGGTCCACTTCTGGTTGTGGAAGCATGTTGGCAATTATTAAAAAAGAGTGACTGTCTAACATCCACTCAGTTGAGCATGGTTGTATCCTTTGATAGAGAATCTGCTATTACATAGAGCTACCCTGTGAGGTGAATAGCAGACAAGTGCCGCTTCCTTCCATCTTAAGGATGGATAGTATTACTGCACTGAGAGGAGGTAAACATGATCCCAACCTCTTGATGCAGGACATTGGAGTCATGTTGTCTAGGACCAACAAAATGTGTCTCTTTTGGAGGTTTCAGTTTTCTGAGAAACTAATAGACACCCATCAACTCCTGGAAGTTGATATGACGTTTCCTTAGAGCAGGTGACCACCTCCCTGCTACCTGACGATCCTCCCAATGGCCTCCCCAACCTGTCAAGGAGGCATCTGTATGTATTATTACTTGTACAGGTGGAGTAGTCAGGGTGACTTGTTTTGCCAAGGACCCCTTCTGAGTCTAAGGCCGGATTATCCTCCCAACTTTTTTATTCCTTTTTCTTGCATGTGATAGCCAAAACATCTTTCAGTTGCAATTTTAGGATTTGATCTGTCACAGCTGTTAACTCTAACAGGCCTATCATACATTCTAATTGGTATCTGGAAACTCTGGGCTGTGCAAGAAACTGCTTCAGGTCCTTCCTTATTCTGTTTTGAGTATTGATGGGGAGACAACTGGCTGTGAAGAGTATCCCAACAAAGTCCCAGCCACTGAAAACGTTTGCTGGGTGTGATGCAGGAATTTTTCCAATTTGTCAGAAAATCTTTTGACTGGAATCTGTTGATTACTGCTCTTAGGTTTCGTAGGCACACTTTTCTGGTGGGCGGCCAGATTAGCCAATCATCTACATAGGCTACCAGTTGAATTCCTTCTTGTCTGAGTTCTTGGACAACTACTGCTACTAATTGTGTAACAATTGTTGGGGCAGTGGTAGAAGAGAATGGCGATAAGGACATGCTAGTATACACCTTTCAGATCTATAGACACTGTCTAGGTCCCTTATGAAATGACTGAACGTACTTGGGCAACAGTAGTCATCCGAAACTTTTAGCAAACAGTGTACTTGTTCAATGTTGATAAATCAAGGGTCACCTTCCATTTGGAAGAATACATCTTGTTAACACTGAAAAGGCGTGCTTGGTGGCAAATACTATACATGTTTCAATATGCTTTCCCTTAAAATGACCTTCTGCATGTAATCTTCCAAAGAGGGGTCTGGTTTTTTAGGAACCTCTTTAAAGTGGGGAAGACCATTTCCACCCAAGCACATTGAAGATAATGCTATGTCCCCAAGGGGAGGACTTCCATCACATGTGATGGTGTTGAAGCCAACCCAACCACACAATTCCTATTGGGAGTCTGGGATCCACCTCTTCCTTTGTCTGTGATAAACATTCCAGGTATGTAATGCATTTTCCCTTTCCCATGTAAACGTGTTTTTGGACATTTTGAAAGGCATATTTTTGTTGCTGTTATCCCTTTTGAACGAATGTTTTAGGGGTAACTGCACCTTTTTTGTGTTGGGAAAAGGGAAATGTTTCCTGGAACCCCCTTTTCCAAGACGAGCATTTTCTTTACAATTCTGTTGGCGGGCTTGTTCGTTAAGTTGAGCCACAACAGACTCCTCTAAAAGGTCCCTACAGAAAGTATTAGATTGTAATAAAGTAGTTGCATTGGGAAGTGAGTCATTGGAGACTTACAATGTTTCCATCTGGGCCTTTATGCACCATTCTAAAAAGTCATAGCATGCTTCCCATAGGGTTCACATAAGTGATTTGGTCACAACAGCAATACCAGCAGTCCACGGGTTACATCGTTCTGGATTTACAGTGCTTGCCTCATGGCACTGTTAACCTAATTTTTTCAGCGCTGTAAGTGGATTTAAGGTGCCGTTACCCAGTTTATGGCAGTGTAACCCAAACTTACGGTGCTTACAGCACTGTAACAGCGCTGTAGGTGCTATTTATTCTCATTATAATTATGATCATTCAAGTTAAGGCATATTCGGCTTACAGCAACCCTGCTGGGAACAGAACCCCTGCCATGGACCTGGGGACTGCCTGCAATTGTTTTGGAAGATTTTTGGGGACAACTTCCAATGATAGTACATAGAGGTCATCATACTAAGGAGGAGGATCCTGCCGTGAAATCCTGCCATGGCTGTCCCTTCTGAGATTCTGCTTGTAGAGATCCCAAAGTGTTGAGTGGCAATGTCCAGAAGGAGCCTTTTCCTTTCAAAAAGAAGACCATTCCTTTGTAGAGTTCTCAGAGACCAGGATGACAGGAGCAAATGGCGTTGTTTCTGCCAGTGGCTTTTGTTTTCTAGTTACTACAGAGTTCTGGAAAGCTGCCTTTACATGAGTAATTATTTTAAATGTAAAGGGACTAAAGACTGGGGCTACCCTGTAAGCAATTTGGGTCTTATCCAAGATAGCCATAGAGTTACATTTTCTAGTAACCTAGTAAAGTGTTTCTTATATCGATTTCAATGCTATATTTGTGGGAAGAATATATAAACATTTCTTTTAGTGTTTTCAAAAAGTTTAATGAAGGTGATACCAGGTGCCGTTCCATATTAGGAAATGCTGCTCTGCCTTAAAATCCTACACATTCTACTTCAATCATGTTTTTTTGTTTATAATAAAATACTTACCACTGGAAGAAAAAAATGCTCATAGAGGCATCTAGCCAAGTCTTATTAGTATCATCAGGGATGGATACTGGAGTCCCCTTCTATGTTCTATATTTCTGAACTAACTTTTCTTTCTACAAGTCAGTGCCCTAACATCAAACTCAACTTGGGCAGATTGTGCAGCCACTTATGCTTTTGGTCAAGGGCTGAGATATTCTTGTGCCTTGCATGTAACCCAGTGTCCAGGACTGATCTGATTTCCTGTTTGGAATCCTGTATAATATACCTTATATTTTGCTGTTCTGTGGCAAGGATATCTTTTGATACTACACTGATAATTTTCACCTTATGCAAACTGTGAAACTCATTTTGGGGAGCCTTTGCAATCTGAATGAGCCTCTGCAGCCAAAACTGTAACTGCCTGGCAACCAATGGGCAGAAGTCCTGGGTGAGTTACTATACCCTTCAGAGAATATAGATATTTCGGTCTGGTAGATCCTAGTAAAATCCCCTTCAGTATCTGATAACGGAAGGGGAGATAAATTTCCTTTTGGGGAGTTTATTCCTTGTATAGCTGAAAGTTGTGTCCGTGGTCCTTCCTAGTTCAGCAGGGCAGTTTCAGTTGTGATGTCCACTCTATGTCTGGTAAATAGGGACATCTCCCCCAAATAAGGATTCCTCCACTTCCTCAGCAGAGTTAACCTGGGAGGAACTAGGGACCAATATTGCCTATTGTGAAAAAGGGGCTAATATCTTTTCTGCAGTTCTGCCAGAAAGATATAATCTTCCATTTTCATACCCCAAGTGAATCATGGAACCCAGTGAGACATTTTAAAGCCAGGAGCATACTACAAATATCACACAAATCTGGCAGCCAACCTTATTCCACCTTTTTTGATAGTGTAGTCACTGTCTCGTCCTCATGGATTACCCTTCCATGGTTATCTAGAGCTCCATGGTGACCAGACTGATGTCATAGAATTCTCTTTTAGCTGGTTGTGTGGCCAGGTATTGTGTTGTAATGATAAACATTATAACGTGCTGCAGTATAAAGCAATACCCCAAACTTACATAAAGTTAGGTTTCCAGACCCCCTTGCATTTAAATGAAATTAAAGTTATTGTAATTTCATTTAAAAGTTAGCTTAGTACTTTACCCCTAAAAAAAGAAATAGATGGTTGTTAAAAACACATGTTTTGACATAGGAAAAACTTATTTTTGGTAGTCGCTGTTGAGTCCTCAAGGTGTAACCTTTCCATGGTCTATCCAGAGCTCCATGGTGACAGACTAATATCAAAGAATTCTCATAACTGGTCTTGTGGCATTATAACACGTGATAGAGTATGACTGGAGGATAATAGGGCACATTCTATTATCCTCAGCGAATGCTAATACCCAGTTTTCCTACTACATCGAAACCACAAAAAGAAGAAGTGGTTAAGCGCATATGGACCATTATATTATTTACATACGACCAAGATGCCATTCCTTTCTGTTGGTCAATGTAGGATGATGCCATACCCAAACCTCATGTCTTTTCATCAGGGAAGCAGGAGGGTTTTGTGGATCAACATCGACTACCGAAAATAGGATTTTCCTACGTCAAAACAGGTTTTTTGATATTGTACTCGCTCTCTTGTCCTCAAAGAGCTTTACCAAGAAATTGACAGGTGACAAAAAGCTCTTGGATTCAAATCAAAACCACCCAAAAACATTTTTGTTCAAGGTCAAGCCACTAGTTTGAAGGCCCCATTCTTTATTCCAAATACCTTTAGGTTTGACAACAAAGGTCGAAGAAACTAAGTGCAAACTTAAGTTTTCATGTATGACACTTACCTGGCAGGTATATATATAGCTATATTCTCTGTTGGCACTGGCAGAATTTTCAAAACTCGCGGCAACCGCTAGATCACTGGTAGTTCAGGTGATCGCCACCGCCGTTCCCGTGGCGCTGGTGCTCGGAATCATTCCCATTTTCGTCAGATTTTTTCTGCCAGCCGAAACCGGCAACATTGTTGTGGGGTTCCCTGCTAGAATTTCGAACTCGTTAGCTGACTTTCGCTGTACTTTGATGGATTTATTGGGTATCGTATTGGAAAGTTGGATTGGCAATCGCGTTTGGAATTTCTTATAATGTCTGATTCTGGTTTAGTATTTAGAGTGTGTGTGAAAGAAGGGTGCAAGGTGAGACTGCCGAAAGCCTCGGTAGACCCTCACACAGTATGTAAGAAGTGTAGAGAGGGTGTGTGTACTTGGGATAATAGATGTAATGAGTGTGAAAGTTTAAATGAGAAGGAATGGAAGACTTTCACTAAATATGTTGAGAGACTAGAAAAGGATAGAGTAAGGAGATCGGTGTCTCGGAGTGAGAGGTCAGGCTCTTCTAGTAAGGCCTTGAATGCTTCTGTTATTTCTCCCCCTCCTTCCCAAGTAGAAGTTGTAGATCCTTCTCCTCAGGTTTCTCCTGCGCCTGCTGCTGTTTCTGAGGATCCTAATTATGTGAAAGTGTTTGCCGCCCTTGCGTCAATGGGCGATCAGATTCAGCGTCTTACAGACAAAGTGGGTACTTTTGAGAGTGTCAGTGTAGTGGAGGGGGCGGCTGATTGTCTCTCTCGTGCTCCTAGACCTAGGCCTCTGCCAAGCTCCCAGACCCAAGGGAGAAGGCATGTCGACAGTCGAAGGGAGGCGAGAGGGGTTCCCTTACGATCAGTCGTCCCTTCAGGCAGTCCTGTTGCGTCCCAGGCTGCAGCAGTGCGCCATAGAAAAGGCGACACTGGGAAGTGTTTTTCTTCTACCGATAGTTCTGCGTCAGGCAGGTATCGACGCTATGCGGAAGAATCGCGTCCGCTGAGAGGACACATAGACCTACGTCATCTCAGGATGAACTTGACGCTCAAGAGCGGTGGAGTAGCCCCGAGATTTTCTCATCTAGTGACGATGAAGACGTGGTTCCGGTTAAAAGGAGGAGAACTTTTCGTTCAAGGCAGGATGCAAGACTTCATTTAGACGGCGGTTCGCCTGATAGGAGCCCTCCTTCTGCATCCTGGGCAGTTTCTCCTGTATCTTCTCCTTCTCGTAGACCTCAGGTTCGAGTTTCTCCGTCGTAGCAATACTTCTCGTCTTCGTTCCCCGCATTGCTTCAGGCATTCCGTCAGGAACAGAGACTAAGGACTTTCTTAAAGAGATGCAAGGAAGGTTAGCCGATCTAGTTAAATCGTGGGAAGCAACGGAACATCCTCCTATGAGACGTTAAGGACGCGTCTCTCCCCGTCAAGTCCTCCAAAAGGACGCATGATTGTTTGCCTCCTCCTCATCGCACTTCGGATTCTCGTGTAGGACGCAAGTTACCGGCTAAGTCGGACGGACTCTCAGGCGGACAGGACGCAATCTCGGAGCGGATTCACGTTTGGTCGACGTATCTCAGAAGGACGCAGGACGCAGGCGGCAGGAGGTTAACCCTTCTTCTTCCCGTGAGGTTAGAGAAGATGTTCAGCAGCAAGACCTTGGATTACAAGATGTTTCTTCGGCAGAAGAGGAGATGGAAGACTTAGCGTCTGAAGAAGAGAAAGATGGTGAAGCACCTTCTTCAGACTACAAGAAGTTAACTGATTGCCTTCTGTCAATTTTTGAAGGGGAATTTCAGCCTTCAGCTCCGATGTCACCCCTTTCTCAATTCTCCAAGAATAAAACACCGAAGAAGTCATCGTTTTTGAAGATGAAGCTTTCAATTACAGCAAAGAAGGCTCTTCAAAGGATCGATACGTGGTTGAAAGAAAAGAGGGAAGCGGGCAAGACTTCTTTCTCCTTCCCTCCAGCCAAATTAGCATCGAAGTCCGGAATCTGGTATGCGACGGGGGAAAGTCTCGGCCTGGGAGTTCCTGCCTCCTCCCAGGGGGATTTTTCCAACATTGTTGACAGTTCCCGCAGACATGCTTTGAATTCGGCTAAAGTTTGGTGGACGTCATCAGAGTTAGATCATCTCTTGAAAGGTATTTTCCGGACATTCGAGGTTTTTAATTTTCTTGATTGGTCCTTGGGGGCTCTGGGACGAACCTTGGAAGATAAGGAATCAACTGCTTCGCAACTTCCAAGCAGTATTATGTCCTGCATGGACAAAGCCCTAAGGGATGGGGCGAATGAGTTAGCATCGCTTTTCACCGAGGAGTTTTAAAGAAGAGGTCACTCCTGTGCTCTTTTGCTGCAAAGGGCGTTTCTAATGCTCAGAAATCCGAATTGGTTTTTTCCCCACTCTCGGATCAGTTATTTCCTTCGGATCTTATCAAGGATATTTCGCTTTCCCTGACTCAGAAAGCGACGCAGGATCTTTTAACGTCTTCGGTAAGGAAATTTTTACCCACCAAAGTGGTTAAGAAGACACCTAAGGAGTCAAGACAGGCTAGTCAGCCCTTTCGAGGCAAGTCCTTTTCTCGTCCTTCCTTCAGAGGAAGAAGAGCTCCTTCCAAGAGGGGTTCGAAACCCAGTAATAAACAATGAAGAACAAGTCCTTCAGACATCAGTTGGGGCCAGACTCCAGAAGTTTTGGGAGATTTGGCAAGAAAAGGGAGCAGATCCTTGGGTCGTCACGGTAGCCAAGGAAGGTTACAAGATCCCTTTTCTGAAGAAACCACCTCTTTCGACATCGCCAAGAGAGCTTGACTCACCTACAGCATCCAGGGAAACAAGAAGCACTGCAAGAGCAAGTACTTTCTATGCTCAGGAAAGGAGCAATAGAACCTGTTCTGGATCACTTATCCCCGGGATTTTACAACCGGCTTTCTTAGTAGCGAAATCCTCGGGGGGATGGAGACCAGTACTGGACATAAGTCAACTCAACTTATTTGTGGAGAAGAACAAAATTTACTATGGAGACGACCGATTCAGTACTGGCAGCGGTGCGTCCAGGGACTGGATGGTTACCCTGGACCTTCAAGACGCATATTTTCATATCCCAATTCATGCAGGATCCAGGAAGTACTTAAGATTTGTGATCCAGAACAGGGTCTTTCAGTTCAAAGCCCTCTGCTTCGGACTGTGCACAGCCCCACAAGTGTTTACAAGAGTGATGTCTAGCGTGGCGAAGTGGCTACATATTCTAGGGATAAGAGTGTCTCTATACCTAGACGATTGGCTCATAAGAGCCCAATCAAGAAGACAATGTCTGGAGGACTTAGAAATGACGTTGGCATTAACGAACGAATTAGGGCTGATGGTGAACTTAGAAAAGTCGAATCTGATCCCCAATCAGGAGCTAGTTTATTTGGGGATTCTGATTTCCTCAGCGACTTTTCGGGCTTTTCCATCTCCCGACAGGCAAGCTCAATGCATCCGGAAAGTACAAGCCTTTCTAGAGAAAGAACAATGTTCTGCACGAGAGTGGATGAGCTTACTGGGGACTCTCTCGTCACTGAACGGTTCGTTTCTCTAGGAAGGCTTCACATGAGACCCTTGCAAATATTTTTGAACCAAGTCTGGCCCAAGAAAATTGCAACCGGATTCCTTCCTGTTTCGAATTCCTCGCAAGATCAAAGAGGAATTACTTTGGTGGCTAACTCCGGGGAAATTAGCGGAGGGAGCGTCGCTCCAGCAGAAGAACCCAGACCTTGTATTGTTTTTCAGACGCGTTGACGCAGGCTGGGGAGCGACTCTCGGCCCTCAAGAAGTGTCAGGTCGCTGGAGCAAGGAGGAAGCGTCTTGGCATATAAACAGGAAGGAACTGATGGCGATTTTCTTGGCTTTGAAAGAGTTCAACGCGGTGATCCGCAACAAGGGCGGTGCAGGTCAACGCGGACAATACCACAGCTCTGGCGTACATCCGCAAGCAAGGGGGAACGCATTCAGTCTCTCTTTGCAAGTTGGCGGAGGAGATCCTTCTATGGCAGAGAAGGAAAATGTAACCCTTCTCACCAGGTTCATTCAAGGGGAGAAGAATGTGAGAGCGGACCTGTTGAGCAGGGAAGGTCAACTTCTGTCTACAGAATGGACTCTTCATCTAGAAGTATGCCAGAGTCTTGTGGAAATTATGGGGTCGTCCAGTGGTGGACTTGTTTGCGACCGCAATGACAAAGAGATTGACGACTTATTGCTCTCCAGTCCCAGACCGTCAAGCAGTCGCAGTAGACGCCTTTCTTCTAGATTGGACGGGGCTAGACGTGTACGCCTTTCCCCCGTTCAAGATATTAGGAAAGGTTTTGAAGAAATTCAGGGAGAGTCAAGGGATGAGAATGACTCTCATAGCTCCCTACTGGCCGCCCGAGATTGGTTCACAGAGGTACTGGAATGGACAGTAGATGTACCAAGAACACTTCCAGCAAGAGTAGATCTACTCAAACAGCCTCACTTCAACAGGTACCACAAGAACACCCTCGCTCTGGGTCTGACTGCTTTCAGACTATCGAAAGACTTGTCAGAGCGAGGGGGTTTTCTAGAGAGGCGGTCAGAGCTGTGGCCGGAGCAAGAAGAGCCTCGACTATTAAGGTGTACCAGGCGAAGTGGGAAATCTTTCGTAAGTGGTGCAAGAGTCGGAAGATTTCTTCATCCAGTACCTCTGTGACCCAAATTGCCGACTTCCTTTTATATTTAAAGAAGGAAGTAGGGTTGTCAACTCAGACAATTAAAGGATATCGTAGTATGTTGGCCTCAGTATTTAGACACAGAGGTTTAGATATTACCAATAATGTCGATCTGAGAGACCTCATAAGGTCCTTTGGAACAAGGAAGGAACACCGATACAGAACACCTTCCTGGAATCTCGATGTAGTCCTGAAATTCTTAGGAACTAATAAGTTCGAACCGATGGATCAAGCTTCGTTTAGAGATATCTCGAAAAAGACCATCTTTTTGGTGGCCTTGGCCACAGCTAAAAGGGTTAGTGAGCTGCAAGCAATTAGCAAACATGTTGGCTGGAAGCATGACAAGGCAGTTTGCTCTTTTCAGGAGGTTTTCTTGGCCAAGAACGAGAATCCAGCTCATCCCTGGCCAAGGTCTTTTGAGATTATGGGTCTTTCAGATTTGTTAGGACAGGAACAAGAGAGAGTTCTCTGTCCAGTAAGGGCTTTGCCCTATTATATAGAGAAAACCAATAATATTAGAGGAACTTCAGAATCACTGTGGTGCTCTGTGAAGGACCCTAGCAGAGCAATGACCAAAAATGCTATTGCCTTTTTCCTCAGGGAACTGATTAAAGAATCACATATGTTATGCCAAGAAGAAAATTTCGGCATCCTTAAGGTTAAGGCGCACGAAGTGAGAGCAGTAGCTACTTCCTTGGCATTTAAAAGGAATATGGCCCTCAAAGATATCATTGAAACGACGTTTTGGAGGACTAATTCAGTGTTTGCGTCTCATTACCTTAGAAACGTCAAAACAACCTTTGACAATTGTCAAACGTTGGGCCCTTATGTATCCTCAGGAGCAGTATTGGGCAAGGGAGTTTCCACCCCATAACTTACTAACATGCTAGGTATTTTAATTAAGTGGTGTTGTTTTTATGGTTGTCTGAGAGGGTTATTTCCTCTTCAGTCTGTGAAGTGTAGTGTGTTATGTTAGCGTTGTGTGTGGTTCAGGTGGTCTAACTTATCCTAGCATGAATTGCCCGTGGTAAGAGAGGGCTAGGGTTTCCTGTCAACGAATTGGTCCCGTCCAGTTGTCAGACCCTTGTATTTAGCTTCATCAACTATTAGGTCATATCCTAGTTGGGAGCTACTAAGGTTTAGCAGGCTAAGAGGCAGGATTTATGAAGTCAGCTACCTTAGCAGGTAAGGAATCTAAGAGTATTTGGGATTTATTTTAAATTTTAAAACTCTTACAATGTTGCTGTCTTTGACCCACCTCCAAATGTGTCAATCAGCTATATATATACCTGCCAGGTAAGTGTCATACATGAAAATGATGTTATTATGATATAACAAAGTTTCATGATATTACCTGGCAGGTAATAATAATTAAATTCCCACCCACCTCCCCTCAGGAGACAGGGTTCAGAGAAAAATCTGACGAAAATGGGAATGATTCCGAGCACCAGCGCCACGGGAACGGGGTGGCGATCACCTGAACTACCAGTGATCTAGCGGTTGCCGCGAGTTTTGAAAATTCTGCCAGTGCGAACAGAGAATATAGCTATATATATACCTGCCAGTAAGTATACATGAAACTTTGTTATATCATAATAACATCATTTTTGCAGGGTGCAGTTCTGTGGTGATTTACCTACACATGCTGGGTATGGTTGCAGTTTTGTCAAACCCACCCCAGCAATAATTAGCATACTCACCTGTTGGGAAGACCCGTGGTTTGCTGCTGTAGCACCTATGGGTCAAGAATATCCATGCCACCTACCGATATACACAGTGTAGTTGAAAATGTTCGAGCTTGTGGCAACTGTTGCTAGAGTTTTGGAAAAATACAGACCATTTGGATGTTTGCCATGACCTCTAGTTTAACCTCAAGTGCATGAACTGGGCATAATGTTATGTTTGGTAATTCTAGTTTAATTTGAATAGGAGATTTCCTTTTTAAAGGAATCCCATTCTTGGCCAGGAATGACAGGCCAGAGGACAATAAAAATTGATTGTCAGCTCTTTGCTTGATGTAGTGTCCCGGTCTACAAGAGCCTAGTTTGCTAATACCAGCTCCTGAGGCTAATGCAATCAAGAAAATTGTTTAATGTAGCTTGTGAGTTGTGGTTGTCCCCCTCTAAGAGGAAGATCCATGGTTTGTATCAGGTCCACAGAATTGTGGAGCTGATCGAAGTCTAAGCACCTTGTTCAGGGACCAAGTAACTGGAACCCTTCTAGAGCAGATCTTTGTAGTGCAAAGGACTGCAGAAGGGAAGTGACAACTATACTAGAGTCAAATCATGAAATCATAAATAAATGATTCTGTTAATGCTGCCTTGTATTCCATGATTGCTGTAACTGCAAGGCATTTGTCTTCAAAAGGGATAAGAACTTTTAAAATTTGTTGCCCCAGAAATTTTTACTGGGCTCTCAGTATGGATATAATGTAACTATACATCTTCCGTACATACTGATATTGCCAGATATATGAAGTATGTAATTTTTGCACTAGGTACCTAGCAATGTTGGGCGAATAATTTTCACAGTAAAGATAATTAAGAAAATCCACTTGAGAAGGTCTTGGCTTAGAAAGAAGGATCCTTAAAACTACTTTCCCTCCTACTAAATGGGGTAAAACAATGGATAGTTTTGCAATTTATCTCTTTGCCTGTTATTAAATTGATAGGAACCAATGCCTGTTTGGGGCTATTAAGTAAGCTGTTCC
This sequence comes from Macrobrachium nipponense, assembly GCF_015104395.2. Lineage (NCBI taxonomy): Eukaryota > Metazoa > Arthropoda > Malacostraca > Decapoda > Palaemonidae > Macrobrachium > Macrobrachium nipponense. The sequence continues at coordinate 48,956,872 of NC_087207.1, forward strand.
TTAGTAGGTTAGGAATTTCCCTATGGAGGAAAGGGTATATCGTCCTCCGTTTTTTCCAGTCTTGTAGGAAGGCATCTCTTGCTGTTGATTGCCTGGCAGTTTGTGATTCTCATATTTGGCAAACAGGTCCACTTCCATTTGTGGAAGCATGTTGGCTATTTTCTGAGAGTGGTTGTCCAATGCCACTCTGTTGAGGCTGTCATTTCCTTGATAGAGAGTCTACTATTACATTGAGACACCCCTTAAGGTGAATTGCAGACAAGTACCACTTCCTTTCTTGCCCCATCGACGGATGGCTAGCATCACCATATTGAGGGGAGGTGAGTATCATTCTGGCCTCTTAATGAAGGACTCAGCAGTCATGTTGTCTAGAACCAAATAAATGTCTCTCTTCTGGAGGTTTTGAGTTTTTTGAGAGACAAATAGATAGCCATCAGCCCCAGGAAATTGATATGACAATTCCTTGGAGTATCTGAACACCTCCCTGCCACCTGACGCTCCTCCCAACTTGTTAACAAAGCAAATCTGTGTGCATTGTCATTCATATAGACTGAGGAGTCAAGGTGACCTATATCACCAGAGATTCCTTCCGGGAGCAAGGCCGAAGCATCACCCCAATTTTTTCAATCTTTCGGTGAGGTTGGTTTTGCATCTTGTTTGTTGCATGCGACTTCACATTCATTTGTTGTAATCCAAGTATTGGATCTATTATTAATGGAATTGCAACAAGTTTGTCATACATTCTAATTGCCTTATGAAACTGGGCTGTGCAAGGCACATTTTGAGGACTTGTTTCATTCTGTTTTGAGTATGATGGTGAGAGACAACGAGCCATGAAAAGTATCCCAACATAGTCCCAGCTACTGAAAGTGTCTACTGGGTGTGAGGTGGGATTTTTTCCAATTTATCATAAAACCTTTTGAAAGTAGTCAGTTGACCACTGCTCTTAGGTTTTTCAAGCACACTTTTCTTGTGGGCCCCCAGATCTTATATTTCTGATTTCTTGAAGAATTACCATTGCTAACTTTGTCAAATCTTAGGGCAATGTTTTAACCCACATGGCATGGCTTTGAAGCTGTACATGTCTTTCCCTATCCAGAGCCTTAGGAAGGAATGAAAGGGAACGACGACAAGGACGTGACAATATGCATCTTCCAGAACCAAGTTCCTTTTAGAACAATTGAAAACACTAGGGCAGCGGTAGTTATTTGGAAAATATGGTAAACAGTGTGCTTGTTCAATATTGATGGGTCTAGTATCACTCTCTGTTTAAGGAATCCTTTTTGGAGATGCTTAGAGAGACATGCTTGATGACAAATATCCATGTTTCTCTGTGGCTCCCATTAACAGGAACTTTCTGCATGCAACATTCCAAAGAGGGGCCTGGTTTTTGGAAGAACCCCCTTTAGGAGAGAGATGGATGAGACTGTTTCCACCTCAGCCCATTTAAAATTAGTGGTGTCCCCATAGGGAAGAGTTCAATTGCCTGTGGTGTCACTGAAGTCAACCCCCAACCATACCATTCCCATTGGTATCCACCTCTTCCTCTGCCCTTGATAGGCATTCCATTTTTTTGCTTTTCTACTTCCAATAAGAGGATCTTTGGACCTCGTGAAAAAATTTTCTTTTTGTTGTTGTTGTCTTTTTGTGAAGCATCATCCCACCTAAACACCTACCTGTTCTTTGAGGAAAAAACCTTTTTAGCTTACAGAAGGCTTAACTTTTTAAGCAAGGTTTTTGGGTTGGGTAAGGGGATGTTTTGGATTTTTGGTTCCTAAATTCCCCTTTTTCCCAAAAGAGAGTACTCTCATACAATTCTGTTGGTGGGCTTGCCTGTTAATTTTTTAACCACAACACACTCCTCATCAAGTTTTTAACCACAGCAGACTCCTCATCAGGTCCTTAAAGAAAGGGTTATGATGTAATAATGAAGTTACATTGGGAAGTGACTAGTTGGAGCCCTCCAATGTTTCCATTTGCACTTTATGCACCACTTGAGCAAGTCATAGGATGCTTGCCTAGGGTTCTCATAAGACTTTAAAGCACAATAGCAATGATTGTTCTAGAACATTTGAAAGACTTTGATGGCAACTTCGAGCAAGGTGGTAGAGGTTATAATACTAAAGGGGTGGATCCTAATACAAAATTCTGTTTAGGCTGTTGCCTCTGAAATTCTTCTCTTAGGGGTCCTAAATCAGTGTGTAACTATAAATAAAGGAGGCTTTTTCCCTTCAGAAGGGAGCTGTAGTGTTCCCCACTCCTTGGTGGAGTTTTCCAAAACTGGGATGACCAAGACAAAGGGTTTTAATTCTGCCATTATCTCTAGTCTTTTAATCACTGGGACTCTCTGGTGAGCAACTTTGGTCCCAATAAAGGGTGTCTTCTATCGCTTTTAATGTTATAGACAGGCAAGAAGACCATTTCTGTTAGTGGTCTTTCACATGTGCATTTTCAATCATAGTTTTTATCTTATTAGTTAGTTATTTTCTATAGTGAGAGAAAATGCGCTCTGATGTGTCTAACCAAGAATCCTGTATCATCAGGGATGAGTACTGGAGCCCATGCCATGTTTTTATATGAAGTTTTGTATTCAGAACTAACCATTAGTGGTTTCTGGTCACATGTCCAACACTAGATCTTATTTGGGCAGCAATTGCTTCCCCTCTCACTTTTGGGTTGCAGGATACAGTATTTTTACTCTTTTAAGTGTACTGGACTAACAAATTTCCTTTTCAGGATCATGCATCATGTCGCTCTTACATTGCTGTTCTGTGGCATTAATTTTTGGATGTCATTCATAATTTCCATATGGAACTAATCAAATACTGCAAATTTTTATCCCTTCTGGAGGATCTTGTGTAACCCAACTGAGCATCTACAGCTGGGGTGCAGCTGCCAGTTCCCCAGGGGCAGAGGTTCTGGGTGAATTACCATAACCCTTTTGGGGGAAGGATCCTAATTTCCTTACGGAATTGATAAAATGCTGCAAGCTGTGTATCCTGTTTGGGGAAGCTTGCACATTTTCACTGAGCTTCAACAACTGAACTGTAACTGGCTGTTTACCAAAGGGGCAGAAGTCTTGGGCAAGATACAATACCCCACTGAAAATATAGTAATTTCAGTCGGAGTCAGATGGATCCTAGTATCCCTTTTGGGGGAAAGATCCTCTTCAGCATAGATAGCTGCAAAGGGGGATAGAATTCCTTCTAGAAGTAACTGCCTGTTACTAAAGGAGCAGAAGTCGTGGGTAAGTTACCATACCCCACTGAAAATATAGTAATAAATGTTGGAGTCAGATGGATCCAGTATCCCTTTTAGGGGAAAAGATCTTCAGCACTGATAGCTGCAAATTGGGTAGAATTCCTTCTTTATGTTTTCGCCCTTGGTTTTCTGAAATTTGTGTCCCTGATCCATCATGATTCATCAGGGTCATTTCAGTGGCAATGCCCCTTCATATTCCATAGTAAGCATATCTTGCCAGTGTAAAAATCCCTCTGTTTCCACTGCGGGTTTAACCTGGTAGGTAGTGGGGACTGATTTTACTGGGTTTTTGCCCAAACATAAAACACCTGGGAGGTACTGGGGACTAATGTTACTGGATTTTGACCCAAACATAAATCTTGGTCTAAGAAAAAAGGGTTACATATCTGCTACCAGAGTTTTGCCAGAAAGATATATATTCCCCTTTCCTTAGTTCTACTGAACCCTAGGAATCATTGGGACAACTTAAAATGAGCAGTTTCATCATTAAAACTTGCATGCAGGTAGTATGAGCCATAACCATTAGCACAAAATGACACTAGCTATTTGATATTGAACCCTTGAACTGAGGGTCCTGCATAATGGCAGCCCTGTAGTGATATAAAGCAAGTTGTTATTAGAAGCCAGTCATTATTAAATTATTAATGAGGGACACCTCTATAGTTCCTCATAAAGTTTTGATATTTGTTATAGGTTCTATTAGAAATCTATGTTAACTTGAGTTAGTTTTGATAGCTGTATATGGCTGTACAGTATATGTTTTTTTCCACTAGCTATGTCAAATTTTAATTTGAACTGTCGTACCATTGGACTAATATCATATGTACTAATTTGTTTAGTTAGGCCAAACCACTGTTTTTAAATGGCTTTAGTTTATTTAATTATGCTTAGGATACTGTTTGTATCCCATCCTAGGCTATTTGGGATAAACTAACACTTAGTACATCAACAGTAGGATGTTTCCTAAATTGTCCTCTCCTAGTCTAGTACGTATAGGGCATTGCTTAATCCAGATTGTTCTGGATCAAATATAAAGGCTGTATAAAAACAGAAAGTTACTTACATTTAAATTCATAGTTAGACTAACAACTTTTGTGTAACTCAGATTTTTTATAGGTAGGCTATCACCTAGTATAGGTTATTGTCTAATCCTGATTAATTTACCTTAAAGGTATGGGATTAACCAGGTGTAATTTGTAGCCTTCAAGATAGGCTACTACCTTATAGTCCATTTGGTTATGTACCGTTTTTGGTTTATATAAAACGGTAAATTACTGTTGTGAAACTAGTTAGGCTATCGCCTAATGTAGGTTATTGTCTAGTCTTGATTAACTGTTTTTGGTTACTAAAGTTAGGCTAGGTTATTTTTCAAATCAATCTAGATTATTTAATTCCCTTTTAAGGGTATGCACATGATAGCCTACAGTATTAAAGCAATGCCTAAATGTACAGGTTATATAAATAGGGAAAATGTCTGTAGCCTTCTATCTAATCCTAAAGTCTTTGGTGTAAACTCAGGCATACTGCCTAGGCCTATAGCCTATCAGGATATGTCCCCTAATCTTACCTTAATTCAGGTTACTGCCTAATCCAAGTTATATTTACTTCACCCTTAAGGATATATAATCCTAGGTTATAGGCTACAGTCTAGCCAACATATCCTCACTGAATCGCCGTAGATTGTATGATACTGCTTGGTAAGCAATTGCCGACATTGTTATCTGAACAGATTATCTATTATTAATAATAATTGTGGAACATTTCTTTAGTTGAAACTAACAAGTAAAATTAATTCTTCCAAACAACTTCCGCTTCTACAAACAACTAACGATCTCAATTTCAAAGAAGCACCGAGGTGTACTTGCGAAAAAGCCAGTTTACGGCTTTACACACACATTAAGATCATTGTTCCACAGTCTTGAACTTTGGTAATGAAATCAATAAGTGAAGAACAAAACTCTCAGAGCAAATGATCCTAAATTGCTAGAGCCAACAAGTACTGGCAGAAAACGATGGATCAATGTTTTTCACTCACACTAAAATCATTGTTCCCCATTTTAAACTAACAAGATTTTTAACTGAAACTTAAAATTGTACACTTAGCTTTCAACTTATATGTTTCCATGAACCTTGGTAATGAAATTAATTAATAGGTAAGTGAAGAACGAAATTCTCAGACCTAGCCAAATTATCATAAATCGTAAGAAGTGCTGACGAAATAAGCCGATTACGGCTTTTTACTCACAATAAACCATTGCTCTACAGTCTCAATAAAAAGTTTTTAGATTGAAACTAAAGATTATGCTCTGATCTGAATCAATAAGCAAAGAACAGATTTCTATGAACTATGGTTTCTTGACCAACCAAAAAGGGAATGGCGTCTTTGTTGGATTTCAGTTGTATGTAAACAATATGATGGTGCGTATACACACAACCACTTCATCTTCTTGCGGTTTTGATGTATAGGAAAATTGGGTACAGATACTCCTCATTTAATGACATACCCATTTTAAGACAGCTCAGTTACGACGACAGACAACATGAAGAGAGAGAAAAAAAATCTTAAAATGAAAATAAAAACATTTCCAATGGTGGCCAAGAGAAATGCTATTCAGTGCCAATAATCTAGCTTAGCCTAGGTTTTGAAAACCTTGAAATCTAAGGCTAAAATACTTTTTAAAGAAAAGCTATACAGTTGAACCTCTTAAAGTCGGCATTCTATGGTCTGGGAACTCCCCTGGTTGGCTTGATTCAACTGCCATTAGTTCGTTGTGTGCCGAATGGGTGGCGCCACGTTTGTTTATGCCATATCTCCTTTGAAAAGAAAATGTGTGATGTAAAATATGTTTTTTATATTAACTTTAAAATAAATATATTATTGATAGCGTAGTTGCTGTTTCGTCCTCAAAGGGAGTACCCTTTCCATGGTCTATCCAGAGCTCCATGGCGACCAGACTAATGTCAAATAATTCTCTTAACTGGTCTTATGGCCAGGTATGTGTCGTAATGATAAACATTATAACACATGATAGAGTATAAATGGACTCAGAATAATAGGGCACTTTCTATTATCCTCAGCGAACCTGATACCCAGTATTCCTACTACATCAAAACCGTAAGAAAAAGAAGTGGTTATGCGCATACGCAGCGTCATATTGTTTGCTATAACTCTTGGTACGATGACCCAATGTGTAAGTATCTTGTCTCTTGATAATAAATACCTTGTTAGTGAAAGAAAAGTTATGATTGAAGTTGAACATGTAGTCCCAGCCTTCTGTCCCCTCACTTTTAAAACAATCATGTGAAGGCAGATTTTCAGAATTTTGTGGCAACTGGGAAATTAGAGTCAACAACAGAATGAAAACCATTTGTCTCTGTCATCCCAGAGTTTGATCATTCTACTGAGGAAGGGGCAACACTTGTCCTTCCTTTTAAAATGAAAAAACTTCTGGATGTGAATACTCAGCAGTTTGGGACACTTATGGGAAAAATCTTAGAGGGGACAGACTTGGCTGAATTTCATGCTAAGCTCAACCTCCTCATTATCATAAACTCTACTACTATGCTGGAAATTTCCATTTGAAGATTTTCAGAATCTTCTAAAACCATGCTTGCTGCTGTAGCCAAAACACTTATGTGAACACTAAGGTGAGTAATCTATGATTTCTAGAGTGTTGCATAAAGTCTTGAATGGAAAAATTTGTAGGCCCCAATATGTCACTCCCCAGTGTAACTTCCTTATTATATTCTACTCCATTCTGTAAGGACCTTTTTAAGGAGTCTGTTTTGGCTCAACTCAGTGAACAAGCTTGACAACAGAACTGTACAATATACGCTTTCCCTGTAAAAGGGGAATCTGGGAAGCAATGGCCTCGAGAGTTTCCTCTTCTTAAACTAAATAAGGTCCGTTATGACTTGTAGTCATACAAGCCTCCAGTCACCTCTAAAGGATTCTCTCATCAACAGACGAAAGGGAAACAGCAGTAAAAGCATCCCTTTTGAAGTGTGCAAAGATGTTTTTGTGCATGAAAACTTACCCAGCAGATATATACTTAGCTATAGACTCGGTCGTCCCGACAGAATTTCAAAACTTGCGGCACACGCGACAGGTAGGTCAGGTGATCCACCATTCCCGCCGCTGGTGGCGGGGTCTGGAACCATTCCCGTTTTCTAAGCAATAATTTCTCTGTCGGTTGAACGGACAACACCTATTGTTCGTTCCTCCATCTTGGATTTCAACTCGTTTGCCGAGAATTTGGATTGGTTTTTTGGTGACGTATTCTGTTTTTTCTCTGGCTTGGCATACGCTTATTGTGGACTGTTTTTCGACTTTGGTTTTGACTACTCTTTCACGATGTCTGACGCTAAGGCTTCACCTATGTTTAGAGTTTGTAGTAGGGAAGGTTGCAAGGTTAGGCTGCCGAAATCGGCAGTAGATCCTCATAGTATTTGCGCTAAATGCAGAGAGAATGAATGTTCTTTTAATAATACCTGTGTTGAGTGCGAGAACCTAACAGAGCTTGAATGGAAGGAGTTATCTTCATATGTTAGGAAGCTTGAGAGAGATAGAGTAAGGAAGGCTTCAGCTAGGTCATCTAGTAGATCTTGTTCTCTAGAACAAGAAGTTGTTAACTCTCCTACTAACGATTTTCCCTTAGCCTCAGCTGCTTCTCCCTGTTCTGAATCCAAAGATTCTTCTTCAGAGAGGGAAAATGTAAAAGCTTCCATCAAGAAACTTCAAGCTCAGTTACGAGCTCTAAATGAAGGTAAGAGTGGTGATAGTGACTTGTGCAGTGTCCCCAGTGCAGTGGAGGGGGCGTCTGACCGGTTCCTCATTGCTCCTAGGCCTAGACCACTTCCAAACTCCCAGGACCAGGGGAGGAGGAATGTCGAAAGCCGCAGGGAGGATGCAGAACATCCCCAACGGTCAGGCGTCCCTTCGGCAGATCCTGTTGTAAAGTCCCAGGCTGCCTCGGATTGCCGCAGAAAAGGCGTCCTAAGGGAGTGTTTTTCGGCCTCAGACTCTTCCTCTCCTAAACGAGGATGGAGTTCGGCCTCTCTTTCGCGCCCTTTGTTTAAGAGAGCCTGGAAGGCGCCTAAAGGAGACGCGGCTGATTCCAGCCCAGAACGTTTTTCCCGAGAATTGGCCCGTCGTTGCCTAAGAAGACGAGACAAGAGGAGCCCTCTCTTCAGGATCCTACAAAGAAGTTCCTAATAAATCTGCAAGAACAGTTAGCTTCTTTAGTAGGCTCCTTCGCTAAGGACTCGACAAGGAGGAAAGATGTTTCGCTCCCTGTTAAGAGTTCCGCTAAGCGCCCCTCTTCGTATAGGAGAGAACCCTCACAATCGCCAGGGCGTTTATCGCCTTCGTCGAGAGATTCGTCCGACAGGAGTTGTTCTCCGGAGAGGAGAGTCCTTTCGCCCTATAGGCTTTCTTCTCCAAAGCGCCCTATGACGGGTAAGGCTTTGAATCCTGGGAGACAGGAAGAACGTAGCCTCTCTCCTATGAAACGCCGCGAATCGAGCAGAAGTCTCGATCGGTTTAGGTTCAAGGAACCTGAAGATAAACTAAACCGATTTAGGTATCAGGATCCTTTGGGACTACAGGACCAGGAGCCAGGCAGGCACAAAGAGGCAGCGAGACGCAAGAAAGGGCGTCAAGAGCCTCTCAAACCACAGGATTCAGGACGTCAGGAGTCTGCTAGAAGGCAGGAATCAGGACGCCATGAGTCAGGACGCCAGGAGTCAGGGCGCCAGGAGTCAGGACGCCATGAGTCAGGGCGCCAGGAGTCAGGGCGCCAGGAGTCAGGACGCCAGGAGGCAGGACGCCAGGAGTACGTTAGGCGTCAAGAGTTAGGGCGCCAAGAGCCTGTTAAGCGTCAGGAATCAGGGCGCAGGGATCCTTTCAAGCGCCCTGAATCAGGGCGCCAGGAGCCTATCAAGCGCCGCGAGTCTGGCGAACCGCAAGGGCCTAGACAACAAGAGTCTAGTAGGCGCAAGAGTGTTTCGGACCGACAGGAGCCTCATTCTTCGTATAGAAGTTCGAACGTTCAGCGCTCCCCTTCTCGGGAAAGGAGTTCTTCTCCCGGGAAGAGCCCGATCACTCCCAAACGGTCTCCTTCAGTGGATCCGTTGGAACAGGTATCGGAAGAGGAGGAGCCCGTAGATGTAGCAGTTTCGGACTACAAGAGGCTCTCTCTTTTGCTGCTCAAGGAGTTCGGAGACTCCCTTCATCCTGCTGACCCTCCTTCACCAGGATCTTTGATGTCGAGCACAAAAGCTCACAAGTCGTCTTCCTTCGTTAAGATGCGCCCTGCTCTTTGTATGAAAAAGGCCTTAAAGACCTTTTCAGAGTGGTTGACTTCCAGAAGGGAAGCGGGCAAAACAGTTTTTTCCTGCCCTCCTTCCAAGTTAACAGGTAAACCAGGAAGGTGGTACGAGACCAAGGAACCTATGGGGTTAGGCCTCCCTTCATCCGCAGACGCGGATTTCGCTTCTTTAGTGGACTCTTCCAGGAGGAAGTCTTTGCTTTCCGCTAAAGCAACATGGGGCATGTGTGAGCTGGACCACCTTCTAAAGGGCCTCTTTAAGACCCTGGAAGTTTTCAACTTCATGGACTGGGTTTTGGGAGCGTTAGCTAAGAGAGCTCAGGACACTGACTTTGTCTCCATGGAGGAACTTTCAAGCGTCCTGGCTTGCTTGGACAGAGCAGTTATGGACGGTTCCGTAGAAGTTGCCTCTCTTTTCGGAACGGGAGTCTTAAAGAAGAGATCGGTCTTTAGCTCTTTTCTAGCAAGAGCCGTATCACCCTTACAAAGAACATCTCTTCTTTTTGCACCTTTGTCCCCTCATCTGTTTTCCACAGGAGACTGTTAAAGAGGTTTGCTAAATCTCTTACGGAGAAGGCAACTCAGGATCTCCTCACTCACTCAGCCAAGAAGTTTAGGCCGGCCGTGCCTATCGAGAAAAAAGAGAGACCCTCTTTTGTACAGCCCTTTCGAGGTGCCTCCTCTTCTAGGACCTCTCTTAGAGGTCGCAGACCAGATAGAAGGAGTAGACCATCTAGAAGGTCCTTCGGGAAGTCTAGATGAACAGCGAGTCCTCCAGACGAAAGTAGGCGCCAGACTACTCCACTTTGCAAAAGTCTGGGCGCAGAAGGGAGCGGACTCTTGGTCCCTCTCGATCCTGAAAAAAGGATACTTGATCCCCTTCAGGGAAAATCCTCCCTTGACGACAACTCCAAGGGAGTTGACTGCAAGATAGTACTCGGATCCGGTCCGAAAAGCTTGCTATTTTGCAGGCAGTGGAACAGATGATTTCCAAGGAAGCGGTAGAACTGGTTCAAGATCTCCAGTCTCCAGGATTTTACAATCGGCTGTTCCTGGTACCGAAAGCATCGGGGGGATGGAGACCGGTTCTAGACGTCAGTGCCCTGAATTTCTTTGTCTTGAAGAAGAAATTTTCGATGGAGACGTCTTCCTCTGTTCTGTCTGCTCTTCGTCCAGGGGACTGGATGGTGTCCCCTGGACCTTCAGGATGCGTATTTCCATGTGCCAATTCATCCAGCAGCAAGGAAATATCTGAGATTCATGTTCCAAGGGAAAGTATTCCAGTTCCGAGCGATGTGTTTCGGACTTTCGACTGCCCCTCAAGTCTTCACAGACATCATGAAGAATGTAGCTTATTGGCTACATCTGGAAGGGATCAGGATCTCTTTATATCTGGATGATTGGCTAATAAGTGCCCAATCGGAGAAAAAATGTCTGGAGGACCTTTTATTTACTCTAAATTTGACAAAGTCCCTAGGACTTTTAGTCAATCGCGAGAAATCCATGCTGACTCCCCAGCAAAGTATTGTCTATCTGGGGATTCAGATGGATTCTCGGGATTTTCTAGCGTATCCTTCGCAGGAAAGGAGAGAACGCTGCTTAGAAAAGGTGGCAGTCTTCTTAAGGAAAGAACATTGTTCCGCGAGGGAATGGATGAGCTTACTGGGGACCCTCTCCTTGATGGAACAGTTCGTTTCCTTAGGAAGACTACACCTACGACCCCTTCAATTTTATCTGAAGGAGAGATGGGATTGGAAGTCCAACAATCTGGGAGAAACCTTTCCAATCTCGAAAGGGATCAAGGAGAATATCCGCTGGTGGTTAGATCCACAGAAAAACTAAGCAAGGGAATCTCCCTTCACTTACAGAACCCTCGCCTAGCGTTATTTGCAGACGCCTCAGATTCAGGGTGGGGAGCGACCCTAGGTTCGGAAGAAGTGTCAGGCACTTGGGAAGGAGAACAAGTGTCCTGGCACATAAACAAAAAAGAACTAACAGCCATTCATCTAGCTTTAGTTCATTTCGAGGAACAGGTCTCAGGTCTGGGGATTCAGATTCACTCGGACAACACAACAGCCCTCGCTTATATAAAGAAACAAGGGGGGACGCATTCCTTTTCCCTGTACGAATCAGCAAAGGATCTGCTGATTTGGGCTCAGGAAAGGAAGATCTCTCTTCTCACAAGGTTGTGAGGGAGAGAGAAATGTCGGGCAGATCTGTTGAGCAGAAAAGAACAAGTCCTACCCACGGAATGGACTCTCAATCCTCAGATTTGCCAGCAACTATGGCATCTGTGGGGAAGGCCCAATATAGACCTGTTCGCGACCAACAGGAATCACAGATTAGAGAACTATTGCTCCCCGATCTCGGATCCACAAGCAGTAGCAGTAGACAGCTTTCTGCTAGATTGGACGGGCTTGGACACATACGCCTTCCCTCCTTTCAAGATAGTAGGGGAAGTATTGAGGAAGTTCGCTTGCTCGGAAGGAACAAGAATGACCCTCATCGCTCCCTTCTGGCCAGCTCTCGATTGGTTCACAGAGGTGCTGGAGTGGTTAGTAGATTTTCCAAGATCGCTTCCACTGAGGAACGATCTTCTCAAACAACCCCACTTCGCAGGTTTCACAAAAAAACCTCCTCCCCGCTCTAAGTCTGACCGCCTTCAGACTGTCGAAGGACTTGTCAGAGCAAGGGGCTTTTCACGAGAAGTGGCGAAGGCTATTGCAAGAGCCAGAAGAGTCTCCACCTCTAAAGTATATCAGTCGAAGTGGGAGTTGTTTAGAAGATGGTGTAAGGGGAAGAAAATATCCTCTTCCAGTACCTCTGTAACTGAAATCGCAGATTTTCTTCTATATTTGAGAAAAGACTGTAACCTGGCAGTATCAACAGTGAAAGGTTACAGAAGTATGCTGGCCTCAGTCTTTCGACATAGAGGAATAGATCTGACCATAATAAAGATCTCCATGACCTTATAAGGTCTTTCGAAACTACAAAAGACCATATAATCAAGAAACCTAGCTGGAACTTGTATGTGGTCCTCAAGTTCCTAATGTCGGAAAAATTTGTACCGTCTCACGCAGCTTCTTTTAGAGACTTAACTAGAAAGTCCTTATTACCTCTTTGCGTTAGCAACAGCTAAGAGAATTAGCAAGTTGCAAGCTTTGGAAGGTAAAGTGGGTTTTAAGAAGGATTCAGCGATTTGCTCCTTTAAACCATTTTTTCTAGCAAAGAATGAAAATCCCTCAAAGCCTTGGCCAAGAAGCTTTGAGATAAGAGGACTATCTTCATTAACAGGAAGAGAACTAGAGAGGACTTTGTGTCCAGTCAGGGCACTCAAGTTCTACCTGAAGAAGAAAAAGTTGCTAGGAGGTACAGAAGAAAGTCTTTGGTGCTCTGTAAGAGATCCGAAAAGATCGATTTCTAAGAATGCCCTTACATTCTTCATAAAGGATGTAATAAGAGCACCTCAAGGTTCTCAGAGTAAGAGCGCATGAAGTGAGAGCCATAGCTACGTCAATGGCATTTCACAAAACATGGTCTCTGCAGGCACTTATAGAGTCTACGTTTTGGAGATGTAATTCTGTGTTTGCCTCGAATTACCTAAGAGACGTAAAAATTTCGTACGAAAAGTGCTTTGCTCTGGGAGCGTATGTTTCGGCGAATTCAGTGCTGGGAGAAGGGGCTGAGGCTAATCCTTCGTAATTTTCTTTAGTGTTTAAATTATCTTTTATTGGTGGTTGTTTTTTATTGGTTAATTGTCAGAGGGAATAGGGAACCCTCTTGCAATTCATAGATTATAACAGTACTAACATGGTCAGGTGATCGGGATTGCTTCAGTGCTCCTTGTGATTTTTATTTTTAGTAACCTTAACTCTGTCATGTAAGAGGGCGAGTCTCCATTAATATGACAAAAAGGTCAAGGCTCTACCATGTAAGTGGGTCAGCCCCCATTGGTACGATCCAGAATAGGCTCTGTCGCGTAAGCGGGCTAGCCCCCATTGACACGATCCAAAGAGTTATTCAGCCATAGGTTCATTCCTCGCCTGAAAACTCTTTGAGGCAGGCAGACTCATCGACAGTAGTCATGAAGTCTTCAGCCCAATCAGGTAGGAACCATGGATTATTTTATCCAAGAACATATGTTGTTTTTTCCCTGTTTTTTAATGTATTAGTTTAAGTATTATTTTGTTTTTAGCTGTCTCTTGCCCGCCACCAAGGGTGCCAATCAGCTAAGTATATATCTTGCTGGGTAAGTTTTCATGTACAAAAAAGGGATTTTGACGTAAGGAAAAATCTATTTTCTGGGCGATTGGTTTGTGTCGCCAGCGAAATATCCTTTAATCCATTATTTCTAAGGTAAATGTACTAAAACATACCACCGAGAATAAATAAAATAAAGAAAAGGTCAGTACAACTGACTCGCTCACCCTCCAAGAGGAGGGTGTCGGTATGAACACTATGGCGAGTGAGACCACTACCACGAACCGCTTGCCAATAGAAAACTCCCACTACAAAATCCCCACTAGAGGGGAGCCGACCCACAGAGTGGGCAGCAACTACTACTACTCCATCCCATGCTGCCGACTGCTGCGCCTCTGTGGCCATCCTGAAGTTAGCAGACATCTTGAGCGATGGGATGGGCAGGGCGGGATTTCGCTGGCGACACGAACCAATCGCCCAGAAATAGATTTTTCCTTACGTCAAAATCCCTTTTCTGGGCTCAGTTCGTGTCGCTGCGCGAAATCGTACCAGAGAAATAGCACAAGATTGTAAAGAATAAATAAAATAGACAAAAAGGGGTCTCAAATAAAAGATAACATAAAATAAAGAAATTAGAATTGCTAATTAGATATACATATACACAACTGATACAAAATAAAAGAAAATTTATTAACAGTAAAATTAACATTAATGTTTTAATAATATTTCTTAGAATTAACTTAAATTTAACATATATATACAGGGCTTACATGGAATATATGTTGAGATTAGTATCTGTGTATAGTTATTATGTACAAAGAAATCAAAGCAATTATAACAATAAACTGAATAGAACAAACTTCAATAATAATATAATAAAGGAATGTATATGACTTAGTATACAAAACCCGTAACCATTGTAAATACGATGTGTCACCTAGCATAAAAATAAGGGGATCACATCAAAGAGATCATTATATACAATCAATTGTGAGTGACCCTAGCAAAAAAAATAAGGGGCACCCACTATACCATCATAAGAGCAGCTAAGACTCAAGGTAAACGTAGATGAACATGGCAGGTATAGACGAACTGTTGGGTGAGATAGGTAGAAAGGAGGACTGGATCTTCTACTAAAGATTAAGCAGAGTCGGGGGAAACTATGTTACCCGCCGCAACTGCTGAAAATTTCAGAGCTTCCAAGGACTTTAAGTAATGACGCTTAAATACTGTCGGCGATTTCCATCCAGTATATTTTTTCAAATCATCGAAATTCATGTGTTGGAAATAGTTAATTGAGGTGGCTACTGCCCTGACATCATGTGCTTTAGGGAAGGAATCAGGATTGGCTTGCTTAATAAAGTACAGGATCTGCTGCCTGATGCCTTTAATAGATAAAGTACCACCTTTTTCTCTCTTAAAGAGAGGACCCGATGAGGATGAGGAGGTCCTGGACAGAAAGGCTCGTAAGGTTGATACTGGGCAAAGAGAAATATCTTGAGGAAGGGGTACAACCTTCCATGGTTCCCACCTCATCAAAGGATCCTCATTCTTTGCTATAAAACTACGTTCCGGAGAAAGTAGAACTTCCCCTGTGGGAAGAAATTCAACATGATCCGGATCCCTGGATAATGCCGACAGTTCTGAAATTCTAGCTCCTGAAGCCAAGCTTAATAAAAATAGAGTTTTTCTTAAGAGCATTATAAATGAACATGTGGTTATTATCTGTTTCTGAAGCCAGCTTTTAGAACATCATTTAAGAACCATGATACTGACGTAGGCCTCACAGAAGGTCTAAGTCTAGCACAAGCCTTGGGAATAGACGAGAAGTAAGAGTTCGGTCAAGTCTATGCTGAAACCAAATTGAAAAATCTTTTTCAAGGCTGACTTGTTTGTCGTAATAGTGCTAGCTGCTAAGCCTTTTTCAAATAAAGATCTGAAAAAGGATATAGCTGAATTGATTGTCCATGATTTCTAATATCTGATTCTCTCAGGAAGGTTGCTAACTTTTTGACTGCAGCATCATACTGTCTCAAAGTTGAATCTCTTTTATCAGATTCCAAGAAGAGAATATTTTGAGGATCAATATTCGCATCTCTTTTAGCCGCAAACTTCATGAAATCCATAAAGTTAGGGTTTTGAGAATTCCTGAGGAAGCGAACACAGTCTTCGTTTGCACTGACTGGGAGAGCCTGGGATTGGGAATTCGAAGAGGACGAAGACCCAGTTCCAGAATGAGAGGGTACCAATTGCACCCCTTCGGCCAGTCTGGGGCTACTAGAGCACTTGACCCTTGAACGTCCTGAGTTTGTTCAGCACCTTCAGGAGAAGATTCACTGGAGGGAAGACATAAACCTTCTTCCAGTTGTTCCAGTCTATGGACAGGCGTCCGTGGCATAGGCCAGAGGGTCCAGGTTGGGGGCCACATAACATGGGAGTTTGTGGTTTCGCTTGGGATGCGAATAGATCCACTTGTAGACCTGGAACCCTCTGAAGTATCCACTGGAACGAACTGTTGTCCAGTGACCATTCCGACTCCAGAGGAACTGATCGGGATAGAGCATCTGCTATGACGTTTCTCACTCCAGCTATATGGGTGGAGGAGAGGTGCCAACTGAACTTGTCCGCCAGGGAGAAAGATGGCTACCATGACATGATTCAGATGACGTGACTTGGAGCCTCCTCTGTTTACACAATGGACTACCACTGCGCTGTCTAAGACTAGCTTTATGTGGGAGTTCTTTGGCGGACGTAACCTTTTAGAGTCAAGAACACTGCCATTGCTTCCAGTACTTTATGTGAAGCTGACGGAAAACTGGGGTGACCAGGTTCCTTGAACCTTCTTGAACTGAGAATATCCTCCCCAACCGCTTAATGAAGCGTCCGTGTGGATGGTAATCCCCGGAGGAGGAAACTGAAGGGGTACTGATATTGACAAGTTCTTGACTTTCGACCAAGGGCGTAGACGATTCCGTAGAATCTGAGGGACTGAGGATAATTTGTCCCTGGACCTGACATTTGCTCGTGAGCGCCAGATTCTGGTTAGGTCTTTCAGTTTGGCTTTCATCAAGATGTTTGTCACTGATGCAAACTGGAGTGAGCCCAGAATCCTTTCCTGGGTTCTCCTTGAAGCAAGTTTGTGTCCTAGAAATTGCTTTACTGACTTCGCTATTTCTTTCCTCTTGGCTGATGGAATCGACAGAGTATGGGAGGATAGATTCCATTGAATGCCCAGCCACTGAAAGTTTGACTCCGGAGTGAGTCTCGATTTGGTCCTGTTTATCTTGAACCCTAGATATTCCAGGAACTGGATTACTTTCAGTGTTGCTTTGTGACATTCCTCGACTGTTGGAGCCCAAATTAGCCAATCGTCGAGATACGCTACTACCATGATCCCTTGCGATCTTAGTTGTTGGACGACTACTTCCGCAACTTCGTGAACACCCTGGGTGCTACGTTGAGACCGAAGGGAACTACCTTGAAGGAGAATGCCTGATCCCCTATCTTGAAGCCCAGATACGGGCGAAAGTGTCTTGCAATAGGGATATGATAGTATGCGTCTGTAAGATCGATAGAGGTGGTGACGGCCCCACGGGGAAGTAAGGTCCGCACCTGCGAGATGGTGAGCATCTTGAACTTGTCGCAGCGAATGGCCAAGTTTAAACGGGACAAGTCTAAGATTACCCTTCTTTTTTGTGAGCCTTTCTTTGGAACGCTGAACAAGCGCCCTTGAAACTTTTAATCTGTTGACTCTCGCTATTGCTCCTTTCTGAAGAGGTCCTCCGCATACTCCGTCAATTCTTTGGATGGAAGTTGAAGGAAAGGTCTGGGTGGGGGCGGATTCGCCACCCAACTCCAACCCAGGCCTTTCGACACAATGCTTTGTGCCCACTTGCTGAATCCCCACCGGTGGCGGAAGAGAAACAGCCTCCCTCCTACCTGGAAATTCTCATTGGTGTTGGTAGCCTCCGCGGCCTCCCCGGAAGTGTTTTCCTCTATTAAGGGACCTTCCTGATCCTCTCTGACGAAAGGATCGCTTACCTCTGCCTCCCCTACCCGAGCGGTCATACTGCTGAAAGGCCTGGCCTTCGAACACTTGATTGAAGGCTGGGGAGACAGCGTAAGAGGTGGAAGGTTGAGGCTGGGGGGAAATCACATAAATAGGCTGTGATTGGGCCTTGGAGGTAGAGGGTTGGGCTGCCTGCACCAACGGAACAGCCGAAACAGGCTGGGCAAACCGTTGCTGTTTCTTTTGGTAAGGCTGGAAACGTCTGGGTTTCTTCTGAGCCTTACCCCTCACTGCTTGATCTTGGCGTCTCTTTGCAGTGAGACCCCAACGATCCTTAAGGCTTTGGTTAAGCCTTGTAGCCTCTGCCTGGACCTCCTTTACCATTGCATCTGGGAAGAGGTCTGCTTCCCCAGATGTTTGTTGAAAGCAACTTATTCGGTTCATGCCGAATAGTTGCTTCCTGGAGGACATGCTTCCGACAATTTGTTCTGGCTGTGGCGAACTCGAACATGTCAGACTGTACCGTTTGAGTCAGTGACTTGGTGATCAGCTTGAACAGTGGCTCGGAACCATAAGAAATGGTAGCCACTTCTGTCATGGCCATGGTGTTGAGAGACCTGGCCAGCCTAGACTTGGCATCAAACTCTGCCTGAATGAGGCTGTCTGGAAGTCTAGGCAGCTTCTCACCAAACTGCTCCATAGCACAGTCTGGTTTGAGTTTGCCCGCAGAAAAAGTGTTGGGCAGGTCTTCCCACAAATCTCCGGTTGAGGGAAGTAAAGGAGATGTAGGGTCCGCTTCCTTTAGCTGCGGTAACGACTCCCCCTTTGGGCCGCTGGGATAGTGACCGTAGCAATCTTGGTAAGGAAAGGAAGCGGAGTTCCCTCTTCCATTGTGAAGATGGTGAATGGACTCTTAAAAGGCTGTATTTTCGTATTCGAACAATCCATGTCCTCTAAGCACCTGAGCCATTCTCTTTGAGCCTGGTCACGTGAATAGAGGACTGTCTCTTTAGGGACCTTGTCATCTCGCGTCATGGCAGCGGCAGTGAGCCTGGCGTAGCCGATGAACGGCGGTTGGAGATCCTCCGGGTAGAACTCGAAGTCCTCAATCCTTCGAGTTCCACACTCCGGGATAGAAATAAGCCCGTCCTGGAAGGGGGCGTATGACGCCACCCTCCAGGGGTTGTTCATAGAGAACGGAGGCAGAGAGTCATGTGGTGGCAGCTGAGCTATACCTGTGCCGAAAGGTGGGGGAGTAGCTAGCGGAGCTTGGCTTAGTCCGGCGATAATGTTATCCTGGGAGTTGATCCTATCGGACAACCGGGAGAACATCTGTTCCATACTGTTCTTGAGAGAACCAACCAAATCCCCCATGTGTTGCAACAGGCCAGCATTGGGATCCAAAGCCGGAGCTGCTGCGGAGGTGGTCGGGTAGCTCTGAACAGGAACCAAAGGAAGGGGAGAAACGGCTGACTCCGCTGGAGTATGTGATCTCTCCTTGGAGGATCTACTCCTTGAGGATTTGGAGCCGGACCCAGAAGCTCTAGACCTCTCTGCTCCGGGGTTTGTAGCCGGAGACTTGCGAGATGTTGACGCCGACGACGTCTTACTCAGGGTTTTAACTACCGTCTGTCCTTTGACCTTAGGTCTAACGGAGGCATCAGGAGAAGTATAAAGGAGCTCAGCTCCTGTAAAGCCTTGGAAGGAAGCTGGAGAGTTTGCAGGAGTAGAAGATCCAGTGGCGCCCAAGGGAAGCCCTTGGGCGTCCAACGTACTCACCTCGACCAACAGGTCGTCAACACCTACCATCGGTTCAATATTTAAGTCCAGTGTCGCGACTTCCGACGAGATGTCCTGGCCTGGTTCAGTCAACGAAGCGGCGAGCTGCTGCTGAATTGCCGCCATAGTCGGGGCTGCCTCTGCTGGGTCACGTCGACGTTAACTTGACTTGCCGCTGGGGAAGATCAGGACCGCCAACCTCTTCTCAAGGATGTAGGGCTGTCCCTTGGCGGCGTTCTTGCCAAAACCGCCGACCCAAGCCCGCAGGGTTGCCAGGGCGGTGTCTCTAACAGCGGGAGCCTGGAAGAGAGGGTATTTGTTAGTTTTTTAAGTTTAAACTTAAAATTAAAACTTAAGTAATAGGCTAAACTAAAATTATAGAGGATGCGAGATCCCATATAAAACAAGCTTAAGTTTAAGATAAGAGATTAAAATTAAACTTAAGAACTATAATCTTGTAGGGATTAGTTAACGGAGTTGGAAATACTTACCCCGTCTAAGAGCTGGCTCACCAGATCATAGCAAATCGTGCAGGTCTCTTGAAACCAGACTTGAAGGTCCCCGTGCGGAGTCGCGCATGGAGCATGGGATCTGCGACTTCATGCCCACAGGGGTCCTGGAGCATGGCATTACATCCCGGGTGCTCACAGTTGGTGGTCTGTAAGTGAAAAGATACATGAGCATCTAAAAGATATCACTTACAGGCTAGAGGTTAAAAGAACTCCGCTGCATGCCGGAGCGCGAAAAAATTTTGGGCATAACCCCTCCCTTATCGCCTGAATAGGCTATAACCCCGGAGAGATCCGGTGTGAGCAGGCAACGGAGGGATGGCTTAAGGTAGCTTAAATTAAACTTAATATAGTTTAAATTAAATACTAATTCTTAAACCTATAGACATCGAACGTACCGGACTAAGTCCGGTGCGTGGCGGAGTTCGTGTCGCGATATCAGCGCGACGGAGTAGTTAGTAAAGACCAACTGTATGCCGCAGTCCGCCCGTCAGGGTGAACTAGCACCTTTCCACGTGGATGCCGGAGCTCCGGTAGATAAAGAGCACAGTAAGGTGGGAAAGGGCGAGAGGGCAAACAGACTCGCGCTAGCAACGGAGCGACGGAGTAGTAACGACGGAGGGGGAAAGGCCAGTCCCCCCCCCCTTAGTCATCCGAGCGTGCCGAGAAGCTAGAGAGGTCGAGTCCAGTCTGGGTCTGTCCAGCCCCACCCCCCTACTCCCTCCGCCTAGGGAGAGAGGGAGGCCAGGCCCCCCGGGTATGTGGAGCGAGCGTGGACAGAACAACCCTCCCCCCGGCCCCCTATGGAAGAGCGGGAGGAGGGAAAGGTGACTGGACAGGCGTCTGGCTGCTCCGTGATCACGTAGTGACCACGGAGCGGTAACATGTAATACAATGAAACAATACAGCCTAGGATAAAACAACCGACTAATCAGAGAGATGCTATAGAGAAGCAACCGAACTGAAGAGCGGAAGCATAGTGGTAGAGACCAAAAGAACATAACCTAGGCTACGTGAAGCCAGACGCCGTACACTAACATAAAACATAAATAATCAAAATCACTAAACGTAAAGAAAGAAAATAAAACAGTAGGAGAAAAAATCCAGGAGTGTACGACTAACTCGAAAGAAAGTCTACCACTCAAAGCTAGCCGGGGCCGATACTAAGAGCTGTGGCTAGGGTCTGGATGGAAGATGCCTACGCAAGGTGAAAAAGACATGCATGCATGACATAAACCCAGTAGGCCTGTACCCTTAACATAAAATGGATAACTAAATAATAGAGCGTAACGAAATAAGGGAAAAAGGGAAGGGTTCTGGTATGGAAGACCAAGAACGAACCCGCCACGAGGCAGAACCATGCTGCCATGCTTCCGACCTAGAGCTCGTATTTATACCTAAAAAACGGCAATACTGACTCAAGGCCGGAAAAAACCAATAGCAATAATCACTGATTACTTAACTTAGCTGCTGCGATGGCTGTACGCTCCATGACGAATAAATCCAAGAAAAAAGGGCAAAACAAAAACACAGAGCAAAAAGGGCAACCCGTGTATCTACTGTGCGCTAACTGAAAAGGATGGCCACCAGAGGCGCAGCAGTCGGCAGCATGGGATGGGAGTAGAGTAGTTGCTGCCCACTCTGTGGGTCGGCTCCCCTCTAGTGGGGATTTTGTAGTGGGAGTTTTCTATTGGCAAGCGGTTCGTGGTAGTGGTCTCACTCGCCATAGTGTTCATACCGACACCCTCTTGGAGGTGAGCGAGTCAGTTGTACTGACCTTTCTTTATTTTATTTATTCTCTGGTATGTGTTAGTACATTTACCTTAGAAATAATGGATTAAAGGATATTTCGCGCAGCGACACGAACTGAGCCCAGAAATGATATTGTTAAGATACAATAAAGTTTTGTACATACTTACCTGTCAGATATATACGATTAATGGCCCACCCATCCTCCCCTCAGGAGACAGGTGGAAGAGAAATTATGGCTTAGAAAATGGGAATGGTTCCAGACCCCGCCACCCAGCGGCGGGAATGGTGGATCACCTGACCTACCTGTCGCGTGTGCCGCGAGTTTTGAAATTCTGTCGGGACGACCGAGTCTATAGCTAAGTATATATCTGCCAGGTAAGTATGTACAAAACTTTATTGTATCTTAACAATATCATTCTTACTGGGGAAATGCCTGGAATGCCTGTTGAAGGCAATGGAAGAAATGGAGTCCAATAAGAATTCTATGGTCAATTCATGGTCAGGGGGTTCTTGTACAGCATCACATGCAATGGAAGTCCTCCCATTGGAGAGACAGCATTATCCTGAATGGGCTATGGTGGAAATGGTATCATCCATTCCCCCTTTAAAGAGGTTTGTTCCAAAAACCAGACACCTCTTTAGACGATTAATTACAGAAGTCCCTTTTAAAGGGAGCCATAGAGAAACCTATATTCGCCACTAAGAACGTCTCTTCACTGCCCCCATGGAGGATTCCTGTGAATGGAGGGTGATTATTGTTACTCATTAGGGTCAAACAGCAACAACATATAATGACTTCAGTCAGTTACAGAAATTACTAATTACCAGATTCGTTTAAGAGAACTCAAGACCCTTTCTCTACATAAAGAATTCATTGCGTTGTGTTTACAGACATGAAAGGACATACGTACTATATTCTATTGTGCTTTGCCCCCGAATTATTACTTACTAGTTTCATATGAAGTTCTTGCCGAGTTCGGATTACATAGCACGGGTGAACCACGATACCACTAATATATATTCAATTTTACCCAGTCACGGAATCCACACACAGATATGCATATCCCTAGCGATTTATCCCAGTCAAGGCAAATTAAATAATATATGATATGATACTCATCCAAAACTTCGGTTGATTAATCCATCCACTTCATTAACCCTCTTACGCCGACTGGACGTATTTTACGTCTACATTTTTTGTCTCCCATGTGCCGACTGGACGTTATTTTTACATCGACTTACAAAACTTTTTTTTTAAATTCGCGGAAAAAAAAATACTTATAGGCCTACCAGCCTAAAACTTTTGAATCATGCGCCTTGGGGGATGCTGGGAGTTCACGGATCAAGGTGTTGTTTTGTTTACAATCGTTACAGGCGCGCAAGCGCGAATTTCTTTCTTGCCGCACTAAAAGTATCTGTGACACATCTTGGAAATTATTTCGTCACTTTGACATAATTTTTGTACCATTGTAAATTAGCCGTTACATGAAGTATTATATATGAAAATGTGCGCATTTTTATGTAGAATACAACAATAAAATACTCATGATTGTAGCTTTTATCAGTTTGAGATATTTTCATATAAATAACGATAATTGCCAAAATTTCAACCTTCGGTCAACTTGACTCTACCGAAATGGTAAAAAAACGCAATTGTAAGCTAAAACTCTTATATTTTAGTAATATTCAACATTTACCTTAATTTTGCAACTTATTGGAAGTCTCTAGCACAATATTTCGATTTATGGTGAATTTATGAAAAACTTTTTCCTTACGTCCGCGCGGTAAACTCTTCCGAAAAAAATCATACATGCGATTGTGGTAATGTTTGCACCATTTTAAAATTAGCCGTTATATAAAAGTTTTATATATGGAAATGTGCGCAATTTCATGCAAAATACAACTAAAAACAACCCATGATTGTAGCTTTTATCAGTTTTGAGATATTTTCATATAAATAAAAGATAATTGCCAAAATTTCAACCTTCGGTCAACTTTGACTCTACCAAAATGGTTGAAAAACGCAATTGTAAGCTAAACGCTTATATTCTAGTAATATTCAAGCATTTACCTTCATTTTTCAACAAATTGGAAGTCTCTAGCACAATATTTTGATTTATGGTGAATTTATGAAAAAAATAACATTTTCTTTACGTCCTCCGCGCGGTAACTCTTCCGAAAAAATCATACGTGCGATTGTGGTAATGTTTGCACCATTTTAAATTAGCCGTTACATAAAGTTTTTTATATGAAAATGTGCGCAATTTTATTTAGAATACAACAAAAAATAATTGAAGGTTGTAGCTTTTCTCATTTTTGAAATATTTGCATATAAATCACGATAAATAGAAAAAAAACCATGTTTGGTCAACTTTGACTCTCCCGAAATGGTCGAAAAAACGCAAATTGTAAGCTAAAACTCTTACTGTCTAGTAATATTCAGGTATTTATCTTCATCTTGAAATAAATTCGAAGTCTCTAGCAAATATTTTAGATTTATGGTGAATTTAAAAAAAAAATCTTTCCTTCCCTCCCACGCCGCGGATTCTCCGCACACAAATCTCAGGAAATTGCCGTACCGCACAAATCTCCGAAATGCGTACGTCCCATTCTCGGAATATTTGCTCAGTTTCATATTAGGCATTTCATAGAGTTTTATATATGAAAATGTGTGCAATTTCATGTAGAATAAAACAAAAATATTTGAAGGTTGTAGCTTTTCTTATTTCCGAAATAATTGCATAAAAAAAATATATATATAAAAAAATTCGACATTCGGTTAGATTTATGGTGAATTTTTGAAAAAAATATTTGTTTACGTCCGTGCGTTACGAATTCATGCATTATTTTGTGATAATATTTTCTCTGTGTTTGCTTTTATCGTTTTACAATGTGTTACATACCAAAATGATCGCAATTTAGTGTACATTACAACTAAAAAAAAAGTTTAACTTGTTACCTTTAACCGTTTTGCGCACAGCGCGATTTGAATACATTATCTATGAAATTTCGTTTTTTGCGCTATACATATCGCATTATTTATATATGATAATGATAATATTTTTCATTTCTGATGGTTGCATACTAAACTTCAGCCAATGAAAAAAAAAAGGAGCCAAAAATGAACTCTTAATCTTGAAAACTAAGCACGCTGTGATTTTTTGAAAAAAATATTTTTCCGCTTCCGCACTCTCTCTGAAACACCTCCAGCACACGGGATACATTTTTTTTTTTACCGCTTCAGCGTAAGAGGGTTAAGTGCTGGGAAGGAACGACATCGTTAATCGAAGTGAAATTCTTTTCACTCTGATTAAGTTCTGTTACCAAACCACTCTACCAATGTTGAGAAGCGACTGCCTCCGTTCTTTTTGCTCACCTCTGTCGTGAAAATAATACGTTCGCTCTCTCACCCAAACCCACGACTTCGGCCTCGTTCGCTCACGACAAAATTAACAACAAAACGAACGAAGCCACCAAAACAACACGAACCGAACGAAACTATCAAACAACTTACATCGCATTGTTAACCAATTATACAAACCATTCACAAGACAATATTCCTTGGTAAACAATGCTTATTACAATTAAATATAAATAAAACATTCATTTGTACACAAACCTGCACATTTCCACTTAACGCCATGTAATATAAAGGAACATTTTCCATATACAACATGAACATAGATATTCAATAAGAATTGATTTTCCATGTCGTTATTGTAAGTAACGACATATTCCCCGCCACCAAAAGTCATAATATACTAGTATTTACAACAGTCCCTTTTGAATCAAATCTTTTCTAGTTTCTGCAGCCACCCGAGCAGCCTTCCTGGATGGTCGGGTACTCACTTCAGGAATTTTGGCAGGATCAGGAGTCTCAACTTCTTTCCACAACTCTAACGGGTACAATTTCACAATGGGACGCATGATCTGACCATGGGAGGTTTTGAGGGTAGCTACTCTAACTACATTGTCAGACCCCACATGCACCTGAATCACCTGACCCAACTTCCATTTGTTTCTTGGCCCTTCATCATGTACGAGGACGACATCTCCTATTTTGGGCCAAGAATTATGTTGGACTCCAATTCGATGAGTCTCTCTTAAAGAAATCAAATATTCATGTTCCCATCTTTTCCATAATTGATCACACAATTTGGATATGTAAAGGAATCTCTTTTCTACATTTCCAGTTTTACTATACAATGGATCTTCAGATACCTCCTCCCAATTAATTGTTTCCTTGGGAAAGAATCTTAATTTTCTACCCAAGATCAGGTGATTAGGTGTTAAAATCTCCTTCTGATTAAGGTCCCCCGATGTGTAGCTTAGTGGCCTGTCATTTATGATAGATTCCAATTCCACCAAAATGCAGGATAATTCATCATAACTGAGAAGAGCTCGACCGACTACCTTCTTCATACAGGTCTTCAATAGTCTGATCAATCTCTCCCAGATTGCACCAAACCAAGGTGCTCTTGCTGGTATAAATTTCTACTTACACTCGATGTTCTCCTGATGTTTTTGAAAAAGGGGGCTGTCTGCCATCGTTTTCAGATATCAGATGCTGCTACGAAAGTAGTGGCGTTGTCACTCGACATTAATGAAGGAAAGCCTTTACGGCTGCTAAACTTCCGGAAGGCCATGAGGAATGAGTCAGCGGGACTGGTTTCCGACTACTTCCAGATGTATACCCCTAGTGATCGGGCATGTGAATAGTATGACATACACCTTCTCCGGATTTTGCTTCCCTTCTTTTATCCATAAAGCCCCGGTGTAATCCACCCCCGTAACTCTAAAAGGTTGTTTCCGTTGTACCTGGAATTCCGGCAATAGGGTTACTTATATTAGTTCTATATGGTTTTCCTTGAACTTTCTTACAGACACACAATGTGTAACACGCTCTTGACTATTTGTCGCAGCTGTGGAATCCAGAACTCCTGTTCTTACGCTAGCTACAGTAGCGTTCACCCCATGTGTGCTTGCATCACATGATGTCGTCTTATTATTAACTTACTCAGAACACAACCCTTTGGTAGTAAAGTAGGAAATTTGACTTCTTCAGGCAGTGTCGCGTGTTCCAGCCTGCCTCTACATTTCATTACATTATTATCCAAAAACAAATTCAACTGGCGAATTAATGTCAACTTTGGGTTTGTTTCCTCCCTAAGGGAAGTTATAGCATCAATATCAGTTGAATCGATCACTTCGGTCATCTTCCCAATAAACGTGTGATAACGGATTTATAACTGCACGCCAACCCCCTCTATGCGTCAACGACTCCATTGTGACAAGACCAAACTCAGAAAATACAAATACAATATAATATATTCAAATTTTCAATAATTAATAAATATGCATCCAACCATAATAACTGGGTTCAAAAGTTAAATTAGCTCAAATTTTCACAAAGGTGACTCATCACCCAATCATTTTCTCCCAAATTAAACAATCAATGAAAAGGAGAATTTTATTATACGTGCATAGTGGAATGTGCAGGCCCCTTGTCCCATACTTAACCCAGCCCTAAATCTGAAGGGGAAGGACGGGGTAGTAACCACGATCCTACTCACCTTCTACCACCTTTACTTGTCACATATTTGTTGACTCAACGCAAATACGTTGAGCCAACGCCCTGTAACTTTTATGATGAAAATGAATCCCATCTCTTGCTAAATCACATTCTGATAATAAAGTAGGGATCACCCTAAATCTTGTATCTCGCTTTAAGTTTTTTGTTTAAATAGTTTTTTCTTTTTTGATAGTTATCGGCAGAGGTTCTAGATGGTGTTTTATGTAGTGAACCCTCGTTTATCGCGGTAGATAGTTTCCAAACCCAGCCGCGATAGCTGAAATCCGCGAAGTAGGGACACCATATTTACGTATTATTTAACATGTATATTCAGACTTTTAAAACCCTCCCTATACGTAGTACTGTTAACAAACCACCCTTTAATGTACAGAACACCTATTGCATGTACTACAGTACCCTAAACTAAAACAGGCACAAATATTAAAATGTTAGAATATTAAAGTATAAAAAAATATATTACTGTACTCACCACGAAAGAAGTTGAATAAAAACTTGAATGATGATGGCGATGAATTTGCTGCACAACAGAAATGATGATGATGATGAAGCTGATGATGTTTCTACTGTGCAGCCAATGATAGTATTTTACGTCTCTCAGACGGAGGTGTCTTTCCTGGGACGCCTCTTCAACTTCTTCCTGGGACACATTCTTCAATTTCTTCCGAAGGCATAGTAGCAGGAGGAACTGGCTCTTTTTTTGCGAGGCTGGAAGAACATTGTGATCGGAAGTTGCTGCCGCTGCTTCTTTTTTCGCTCGAAGAGCATCCTGTAGGGAGTCATGTCTTCATCGATTTTGTTGCAGAATTGCAGAGAACGAACCATATCCTCGTCCCACTCTTGCGACAATTCTTTCAACTCCTTCGCAAGGTTGCAGAGCTTGGCAAGCCGTTCTAATGTTAAGCCCATTTCTTCGACAATTTCTTGGGTCTCTTCCTGTGTTTCACTGTCTTCGTCACTGGCCGATTTCATCAGGTCTTCGAGGTCTGCGTCAGTTAGCGGCTGGGAATGGCAGTCCAACAACTCGTCGACGTCTTCAGTCGTCATGTCGCCAAACCCGTCACCTCCAATTATCGCAGCCAACGGCACAGATTTCCGTACTGCAGAGTGTTGAATCTCAGCAGGTGTAAATCCCTCGTCATCGTAAACAATCTGGGGCCACAACTTCTTCCAACTCGCATTAACAGTAGCAGATTTCATTTCTTTCAGTGCCTTCTGGTGTTCTGCAGGCACGTGGCTATTGTGTACTGCCGCCAGTATGCCTTCAAATTGAATGTTTCATCCTCATCATCTTGGGCAGCATCCACACACGCAATGAGGTCCGCCAAGGTATTCTTCGTGTAGAGGGCCTTGAACGCCCTGATAACCCCCTGGTCCATCGGTTGAATTAATGACATTGTGTTGGGTGGCAGGAACTCAACCTGAATGCCCTCATGCGACAGATCAGTTGCGTGTCCACCAGCGTTATCCATAAGGAGAAGGATCTGGCAAGCCCTTCTCTCAAGAGATATTTACTGACTTGCGGGATAAAACACTCTTGGAACCAGTTGGAGGTCAGCATCTTCGTAATCCATGCTTTTGGATTGTGCATCCAGTACACGGGAAGGAGATTCTTATTTTTATTTTTCAAGCGCGAGGGGTTTGTTTTTTCGATTTGTAAATAAGCCCCGGCTTTAGCAAAAATCAGCAGTGCCACACATCACGAGGGTAACACGACCTTTGAATGCTTTAAAGCCATAGGCTTTGGCTTCTTCTTTGAACAGGAAAGTTCGCAACGGCATTTCTCTTCCAAACAAGCCGGTCTCATCCATATTAAACACTTGTTCGGGCTTGTATTCACCTTCAGTGATAATATTCTTAAATGTCTCATTCGCGTAAGTTTCAGCAGCGGTAGTGTCAGCGGAAGCAGCCTCGCCATGCAGGGGAACGCTTTTCAGGCCGAAGCGTTTCTGAAACTTCGCGAACCATCCTTTGCTGGCGGAAAAACGTTGTTTCTGAGGCTGGGAGGGAATCAGTGGATGTCCCTGCTTGAGGTTCATCTAGTACATCATCTTCGTCTTCTTCAGCATGGTCGCCATCGTTGTCTTGAGGTTCCTTTGCCGCAAAATTCTCATACAAACTCAAAGCCTTGGTTCGGATGGTGTTCGTATCCAAGGCTATGTTCTTCTTCCGGCAGTCGGCAATCCAGATTGCTAAAGCACCTTCCATACGGACGATCGTTTTTATTATGAGCAGTAACAACTCGCTTCGCTGACCTGCTAAAGGTGATGGCAGCTGTCTTTCTAATGTTCGCCTCGTCCTTCTTAATGTAGCGAACGGTGGATTCGTTCACTCCAAAATGGCGGGCTGCGGCCGCGTAACTTCTGCCTTCTTTCAACATATCGAGAAGTGTCACCTTCTCAGCAATTGTCATCATTTTTTCTGGTGGCGTTTAGGCTCACTACCAGCCTTAGCAGAAGCAGAACGCTTGGGAGCCATTGAGGGGTTAAACAGAAAGTTCAACAAAAAGTTCAACTTCAAACAGTCACGCACAGCACAGGTTAAAGTTACACAGTAACGTAGCAGCATCTACCCCGGCGAGAGAGCGGCAAACAAAGTGGCCGCAAGAAGATGCTACTGGTTGGAGACAAGCCAAGCTGCTGCGGATCGGAGAAGCGGTCAAAACACCAATCACAGGCTAGATTACAAAACTTGGGAGCTGATTCGTCATCTACAGCATTGGAACCAATCACAGTCCGTCTTACATGCTACGTAGTAGTTACAAAATTCAAATACAAGGTACTATATATGCTTACGTACGCTATTACGCTTGTTTTGTTGTAGGATATGTACGCTTATTCGAGATGTGATTTTTGCAACAAACAATATTATTGGATGCAGTATTACGTATACATACAAAAGATTCACGGAAAGATGCACATCCATTACATTTGTAGTAGTAGCCATCAGCAGCCTTACACCATTCAAATATGACAAAGTCAGACGCATCTGATTTGCGTTTCATGTTCGATTTAATTTTACTGTATACTCAATTATCGTATGATCACATAATCTTTTCGTGTTTTATTTCTTTCTGTACTGAATTTATATGTCATATGTAATGCAATGAACCATCAGTAAGAGCAGATATTACTAATTATTAATGGAATTAACGAAATATTTGGGGGTCTTCATATATCGCGGCTATTTTAGAAATTTTCTGAAATTCTGGAAAACCGCGATATATTTCTTTTATAATATATACATACGTAATGAAAAAAGTCTGCGAAGTCGTGATCCGCAGTGGTCGAACCGCGAAGTTAGCGAGGGCTCACTGTATTTCTATTAACATAACAAAAACCTCTGAATTATTGACTGTACGTAGACTTTCTACCAATCCTAGAATATTTTTGTGAATACTATTCACCAGGTTAGGGTTATCTCCTGGTACATCTAAGTCATTGCTACCTATGAACAAGATAGTGATACTAGGCCCATAGGTAGTAAGTTCGGTTATCAGGCCAGGTGTCATAAGGTTGGTTGTAACAGCCCCTGGTCTACCAAATGTCTTATACGTATTCTAAGGGTTCCAATAATGCCAATCTACCACTATGAAAACAATTCTCCATATGGGTGACATGAGAATGTCCCACAATAGCTACTTTACGATTCATTATTAAATTGTTAAACGAGAAATAATATTCTAACGAGAAATTTTACATTAATTCAAAGTAAGGGAAAATAACAAAACCAAATTTAAGGCTTAAGGCAAGCAGGACAAGGCCTTACTAATTTAATTAAACTTCATATTCAAACTGTTTTAATCAAACCTGAATACACTCTTACCTACAAATGGCGCGAAAAAAAAGTAAATTTAATGTTTCTTGCGGCACCTCACAAAGAGAAAAGGAGACGGGTTAACCACGTCTGGTTATGTAAGCAGGATACCGCATACTAATTTAAAGAAACGCGCAAAAACAAAAGGAGACAACAAGGTTAGGGAAAACATCAACACAACATAGTTAATAGCAAGAAACCCTGCGTAAATGTCCTATAGAATAATCAACGGTACTAATTGTACAACGTGACTAAACCAAAAAAACTATTATATGATCGGCGTTCAAAACTAAGAAATTATAAAAAAATCTCACAAATTTCACATAAACCTGGTTCTCACGGCAACATGTTTCTGCGGACTTATACTAAAGATTCACCAAAACTGGCTTACGACATCATATATACCGCGGACAAGTACTACAAACTTTTACCAACTTGGCTCACAACACCAAATATACTGCCGACATATCCTGGTCACGGCACCAAATATTGTTACTCATTAGGGTCAAACAAGCAACAACATATAATGACTTCAGTCAATTACAGAAATTACTAATTACCAGATTCGTTTAAGAGAACTCAAGACCCTTTCTCTACATAAAGAATTCATTGCGTTGTGTTACAGACATGAAAGGACATACGTACTATATTCTATTGTGCTTTGCCCCCGAATTATTACTTACTAGTTTCATATGAAGTTCTTGCCGAGTTCGGATTACAATAGGCATGGGTAAACCACGATACCACTAATATATATTCAATTTTACCCAGTCACGGAATCCCACGCACAGATATGCAATATCCCTAGCGATTTATCCCAGTCAAGGCAAATTAAATAATATATGATACTCATCCAAAACTTCGGTTGATTAATCCATCCACTTCATTAAATGCTGGGAAGGAACGACATCGTTAATCGAAGTGAAATTCTTTTCACTCTGATTACGTTCTGTTACCAAACCACTCTACCAATGTTGAGAAGCGACTCCCTCCGTTCCCTTTGCTCACTCGTCGTGAAAAATAATACGTTCGCTCTCTCAAACCCAAACCCACGACTTCGGCCTCGTTCGCTCACGACAAAATTAACAACAAAATGAACGAAGCCACCAAAACAACACGAACCGAACGAAACTATCAAAAAACTTGCATCGCATTGGTTAACCAATTATACAAACCATTCACAAGACAATATTCCTTGGTAACAATGCTTATTACAATTAAAATATAAAATAAAACATTCATTTGTACACAACCTAGCACATTTCCACTTAACGCCATGTAATGTAAAGGAACATTTTACATATACAACATGAACATAGATATTCATTAAAAATTGATTTTTCATGTCGTTATTGTAAGTAACGACAATGATCTTCAACTTATCAAAATTGAACAAACACATTTTTTGCACAGCAATTCCTGTCCACCCCCTCCTAAGGCTCTGGTAAGAAAGAGAAGAGGGCTTATGAAGCCTAAGAGTGGTAGCCAACAGGCTCCAATTAAAAGGCTCTCTAATAAATTGGAACAAACCCACCTTAAACCCAGTAGACACTTTCAGTGGGCTGGGACTTTTAGAATGCTTTTCATGGCCAGTTGTTTCATCCCACCAATACGTACTCAAAACTGAATGAGGAAGGACCTGGAAAGGTTTCTTTCACAGCCCAGCATTTCCAGACGTCAGTTGGAGCACATGATGGGCCTGTTACAGTTTGCATCTGTGATAGACTCAATCCTCAGATTGCAACTAAAAAAAGTTAAACAAATTCTGGCTAACACAGGCAAGAAAAAAGATTCTCAAACTGACTTCATCAAAAGAGCCAGAAAGTTGGGGATATACTCTGGCCATGGACTGGAAGGGGTTTCTGGTAAAACAGGTCACCCTGCCTCTGACAGGTTGTGGAGGCCATTGGGAGGATTGTCAGGTAGCAGGGAGGTGGGCACCTACTCTGAGGAAATGTCATATAAACTTTCTGGAGTGATGGCTGCCTTTCTCTCTCAGAAAACTGAAACCTCCAGATGGGACACATTTTGTTGGTCCTAGACAACGTGACTGCAATATCTTGCATCAAGAGGTCAAGCTCACGTTTGTCTCCTCTCAGTGCAGTAATGCTATCCATCCTTTTGATGGCACAAGCAAAAAAGTGGCACTTGTTTTTAATTCGCCTCACAGATCTCTCAATGTAATGCAGATCTCTATCAAGGGATACAACAGCTTCAACCAATTGGGATGTTAGACAGTCACTCTTTTCAGTTAATTAGCAGCATGCTTCCACATTCAGAAGTGTACCTACCTGTTTGCCACATGTGAGAATCACCAACTTCTGGTTTTTGTGTATCTGAAACGATTATCAAGCAACAGCAGGAGATACATTTCTACAAGACTGGAACAAATGGAAGATATAGTATTTTCCTCCATTGTCCCAGATTTTTAAGGTTTAGAACAAATTTCTGACTTTCAACGGAACCACCTATGTAATAGCCCAAAATTGGCCGAACAGGTACAGTTCCTATTGATTCAAACACCGGGCAAAGGATCAAATTCCATTGCCGTCCGCTGTTTTATCCCGGACAGTAAGAGGGAAAGTCCTCCAAGCATCCTCCTTTCGTGACGAGACCTTCATGTGTGTCTACAGTGAAAATTACTCAACCAGCATTGCTAGGTACCTAGTTCAGGAACTACGGACATCATCTCTTTGACAATATCAGTTTGTATGGAGAGTATGGTAACATTATACCCATGCTGAGAGCCCAGTTGAGGTCTCTGTTGAAACACATCAACATTTTCTTATATGTATATCATTTTGAAGGAAAGTCCCTTCTGTTACAACAAACATGGCATATAGCCCCAAATTTTCTGAACAAGAGAACTGGTTCCTATTGCTTCAGCAATGGGCGCAAAGGACTCAATTCCATCGCGTCCCTGTTCTATCCCGGACAATAAGAGGGAAAGTCATCCATGCATCCTCCTTTCTGAGACGAGACCTTCATGTGTAGATTTTTAATCTACTCTTATTGCCACATGTTGATTTCTGTTTGGAATGAAGTATGGTCACATCTGGCAACTTTCCTTTCTTGGGTAATGCTATGTGGCAACTTTAGTACAGGACTTGAATGAAGTCCTGAAATTATATAATGTTACACTGAGGGTGATATTCAATTTTTTTTATATACTAATGACCATGATCTTATCCACGCTGACATTGACACTACAGTGCTAGTAATGTCAGATATCCCTCTGGATTTGCCTGGAATCCCTAGTAGATTATTATCAGTATTGATAAATATTTTAATAGAACAACTTGAGTTAACATTTTCACTTTCATAGGGTCGGCCTAAAGGGTTTATTCGTGATATATCTCAATGGATTGTTTTGTTAGTTTTTTTATATTTTAATCTATTGTGAATGAGACTAATAGATTAACAGATAATTTGCAGATGAAAACCAGGAAACTGCCTCAAAATTCCCATGCACAGTGTTGATATAGTACAGGTGGAAATGATATGAATATGTTTATTGATCTGCCTTCTATATTTTTACTGGTATGTACTGATACTACATAGTAACTATTTTTTCCTGTTGTCATCTGCAATTGTTTTTACAGTGATGAATCCTCATTTAAACAAAGGACATGCCTTTGCATTGATAACTTTTTCTTAATGTTATTCTAAAGTTATTTGTACTATGTAGTTAATAGCATCCAAATTGCTTGATTTGCTTTTAAATTGCTTGGTTTGTTATTTTTATGGATTTTACTGCAGAATTTTGGTTTGGGCTTTTCTTTGGCATTGCTATCGCTAAATCTAAGGGATGCCTACGAGTGTAATGAACATCTTAGCTATATCATGTATTACTTAAGTTTTAAGGATATACCAATAAGATTTACTTTTTTATATTTTTTGTCCAACAGTGAAGCCAATTTACTAAACTAGTAGAAATTAGTAACAACCATAATTAATATTAGAATTTAGTTTAACAAAACGAAATTAAAACCTAAAATGTAAAAGGGAAAGGAATGTTGAAGGAAGTATATATTATGAATAATTGGAATCATAGTTTCAACTGGCTCTTCTTTTGCAGTGGTGGTGCTGGTAATTTTGTCATATCTTCAAGCACAGTTGGTTACACTCCAGTTGTTGGAGGTGTAGCACCCATGGTCAAGGATGGGTATGGTTGTTTCTATTCCATGATGCCCACCAGGTAAGAGGTTTAGCTTATTCTACAGATTTATTTCCATATACAACATAACTGTGTAGTTCTTTTTCAGGTCTTGGTAGTCACTCTAAATATGTATAGTTGGTTAACAGCTTCTATTCTGAATGGCTTTTTAACCACTACCAGTTGGGCAATAATTTTGCTTCTTCATTCAGTTGTAAATTTGTCCATCATTGTTGGGTTTTATGCTAAGATCCAGATCTAAGTAACTACAGCTCACGAAGGAATAAAATATTGCACTTGAATGACTCTGGTTAAAGTTTTACCTATGGCTGTCAAGCTTCAAATTAAGGTTCATGGATGAAAGGGTCAGCTGTTATTTTTGAAGGGTCACAATTTATTTAGAATGTCTGTTATTTTGGGTAGCATGTTTTCTATCCCACCATTACTTATCTTTTTGAGTTGATTGAGGTAAAAGAAAATTCAAGTTTTCAGATTTTGGTTAGAAATCTAGACAAATTATGTCCTGCAATTGTAACGTGATTAAGTGTAATTTTAGTGCAGTTCTCGTAGCAAAAGCTGAGGCTATTGCTTTTCCAATAGAACAAAGTATTGAAACAGATGGTTTATGTTTTATATTTTAAAGATTAAAAAGTCAAAATGGTGAGTGGAACTATACATATATATACAGTAGTACGAGATACGAAATTAATCCGTTCCGAGGCGCCTTTCGTATCATAAGTTTTTCATATCTTGAACCACATTTACGTGTAAAATGGCTAATCCGTTCCAAGCCCTCCAAAACAACCCCAGTAAATTTCATAATAAAGCTAAATTGACCTATAAACAATGAAATGCTACAACAATTGAACCATTCAATACCTAAATTGAGAATAAAATGCAAAACCTGTAAATAAAGTGTATATTAGTGTACAAGAAATATTATTACTGTAACGTAAAATGTGGAAGCTTATCTTTCGAGTGAGGCTATCTCCGAAAGTGGCGGCAGAGGAGAGGAGGACAAACGGCAGATAACGTACGTACGTACGTACACTTAACTTTACGAAAAACACACAAAAAATTTAAGGATAACTATAAAACTAAAATTTACAAAAACACATTAACAAAACGTGGAACACTTAACTTACAAAAATCTAAAAATTAAAATTTTTTTTTTTTCTTTTTTTTTTTCTTTTTTTTTTTTTTTACCTTTACGTAGGCCTTTTTTTTTTTTTTTTTTTTTCCTTTTTTTTTTTTTTTTTTTTTTTTTTTTTTTTTTTTTTTTTTTTTTTTTACAGAATTTCAACTTCATCACCACTTTCAACATTCTGTTTGTTCCGATACGTAATCCAAACCATCGGTCCTTTAACAATGGAAAGGTAAGTAGCTAGCGGCAGCTGGAACGGTCCGTAAGCTTCGAACAAGGGGAGAACGGTAGTTACTGCTTGTCCCGACAGTCGCGCGGCAATCACTTTTGCTTTCGGCCGCGGGTGTGAAGGACGTGTTCGTCATCGCTCTCTGCCCGCTTTCATCGTCGTATGCTTTGTTTATATTGTGTTTTCACTAAGGTTTGTTTTTTGACTTTGAAAATGAAACTGTAAGTACACTGTTTTTTTCATTTTTATTACTTAATTATGAACCAACATGGAGCTATTGCCGTAGATGCGGCGATTTTCTCTCTTTTCATGAATTGAACCCTTGAATTATGTCTCGGTGCCGAGGGCGGGCGCGCTCGCGCCGAGGTCATGTATTTTGGGCGAAAGTGTGTAATTGAAAAATGTAAGTACTCTTTTCATTATATTTTTGCCCTGTGCGTTCATTGCCGAAAGCGTGATTGCGCTCGGCACGAGCCTCTTATTTTGTATGATAGAATGCAATGAAAGTGGATTCGCAATTGCAGTATTCTTTTCATTTTCATTTATTTATTTGCATCAATTTTAATTTGGATCAATTTTCGCTCTTCCCGGGAATTGATCCTTACGATTATTTTCTGTGAAAGTGAAATCGCAAGTGCAGTATTCTGTTTCATTTTCATATATTTTATTTTTATAGCATCATATTATTGTGGATCAAGTTTCCGCTCTTACCCTTTAAGTTCTATGAAGCGAATCGCAAGTGCAGTATTCTGTTTCATTTTTTATATTACTTTTCACTGCTGTGCGGGGGTTAGGGGTCAAGCGAAAGGTCTGCCAGGAAGTCGTCGGAAAGCTCTCCCACGACTCCCTTGGTATCCGATTCTTCGTCTTCTTTCCTGCCCCCCGCTCAGCTTGCTCGTTGTATTTTGTATTTTTGGGGTCTTCCTTGTGTTCGGGGTGGGGGGCATGTCTTCCCCCCCGTGCGTGAGGGAACCCCTCTTACTAATCTATCTGTGCTACCGCAGGTGCTACATCCGTGGGAGACGACCTTGGACAGGTATGGCGGACCACCGCGGTTGGCAGGGCGTGCCTAGCATCCACGGGCTGCTGCAGCGTCTAGCGAGGTCTGGGGCGGTCTCCACTACTACCTCCACGGCCGCTTATGCTGCTCCCCCCCGCCTGGTCTACACTCCCCATGCTGTGTCGGGTGACGCCGTCTGCCGCTATAGGGCCGGTCGCCGCCGTTAAGGAGGGGGCTATGCCGCCGCCGCCTGCCTGTTCTTCGTATTGCCTGCCCAGACTTCCGCTGTTCCAGCAGCTCGCCCCTGGACCGGCCGCCAGTACCCAGGTTCCCGCTGGCTGCCGATGATTCTACGAGGCGATGGCTGGGCCTGCCGTACCTGCCGCTGATGTGGTTCCCGCTGCTGGCTTGGCTGTCCCTTCTGGGTCTACCGCTGCCGCTGTTCCTGCGCTCCTGAGCTGGTTGCTGTACCTGTCGCTCCTCGTTCCTGCGCCTGTCCATGCTGGTCCTGCCCACGGTGTATCTTCCCCAGTCCCAGGTCCTTCCGGACAGGTGCAGTCGGGCCGTGTTGCTTCGGCAATAGCCCCGGCTCCGGCCTGGATGGAGGACCTGACGACTGTCCTGCGTGAGCTGACGAGGAAGAGGAAGAAGAAGAGGAAGGTGTCATCTTCGTCTT
Source organism: Macrobrachium nipponense (assembly GCF_015104395.2). Lineage (NCBI taxonomy): Eukaryota > Metazoa > Arthropoda > Malacostraca > Decapoda > Palaemonidae > Macrobrachium > Macrobrachium nipponense. The sequence goes on from NC_087207.1 coordinate 48,995,322, forward strand.
CATCGTCTGCTGCTGCCTCTTCCCCTTCGACTTCTAAGGCCCATAAGCCGAAGAAGAAGAAGGCTGCCTCCCCCCCTAAGAAGTCTCCTTCGGGAACTTCTAAGGGCCCGCCCACACCCCGGTGGGACGGGGGGTCCTTCTGCTGGTCATCCTGCTCCTTCGGGAGCTGGGCCCGTCTCCCCATTCCGTAAGGAAGAGATAAGACGGGGACCAGAGGAGTACCAGTTAGCGCTGTGGTACTTCCTCGCCTGGTGCTAGCGGCGATGCCGCTACGCCCCAGGTTCCGGTCGGTCTTTCGTTCGCGAGAGATCCCGAGTGTACGCTCTCCCTCGGGAGACCGTGCAGCCAAAGTTTCGGTGCCAGACTTCGCTCGGCGCCAAGACCGCGGCACAGAGCAGAAGGCTGTGAGAGCCGCCTCAGTGACTCTCACCAGACCAGCGGCCGATCTCGCAGCGACCACCTGGGTAAACCGGGTTCCCCCCTAAGAAGGCTCCTTCGGGAACTTACTAAGGGCTCGTTTTTCCACTCCCGTGGGATTGGGGGGGTTTTTCTTCGCTGGGGGGGTTCCTTCCTGCTGGTCCTCCTGCTCTTTGGGAACAGGGCCCGTCTCCCCTTTTTCCGCAAAAGGAAGAAGAAGACGGGGACCAGAGGCATACGACTACCACCGGTATTTCCTCGCCTGGTGTTTGCGGCGCTGCCGCTACGCCAGGTTCCGGCTCGGCTCTCGTTCGCGAGAAGTTCCGAGTATACGATCTCCCGCGGGAGAGCGGTATAGCCAAATTTTGGCGCCAGAGTTCGCTCGGCGCCAGGGACCGTGGCCACAGAGCAGAAGCTGGTGAGAGCAGCTCAGGTGACTCTCGCCAGGCCAGCGGCCGCTCTCGCAGCGACCAAGCTGGTAACCCTGGTAGACGTGACTGTCTCTGACCAGCCACGGGCTGAGGCTGGGAAGAGGTTCCCCCCTCTCGATTGTTGGTGCCAGCCTCGGCTGGTACCAGCGGTATGACACGCACCACTCTCACCGCGACAGTGGTCTCTGCAGGTCTCCTGACCGCCGCTCCCACAGGGACCGGGCGGATAGGGGGACAGCAGCACTCCTCTGCACACAAGATCGGGGCCGCTGCTCTCGGTCCAGCAGTTTCCCTGGGAAACGGCTCGACTAGGCCTGCAAGTTGGCGATCGCCTGCAGCCCTCCAAGCCCGCTGGTTCTGCCAGCGAGCGAAAGAGGAGCGTGTCATGTCTTCCTCTCCCGTGCCTGCAACTTCCTCGGTTTGCACCAGGAAGAGACGAGGCACAGCTGGGTGATCGTGAGGGGCATGCCCCCACACGATCCCGTAACGACGCCGTAAGTACCAGGTACGATCTTCGGACGGACCGACCAGGACGTACGCGCAAGTGGCAGGAGGAATCCGAGAGGTATCTATCGCAGTTCCTCCTCCTTAAGGGGGAGGTTCTCGGAATGCTCTTGTTCGAGGGGCTTGACGGTCCTACTCTGCAAGATGCTATGACTTCCGAGATCCAGAGAAATTTTGTCGAGGTTATGGCGCTGATTCGTCAGCGCAAATGACCTCGGGAAGGATCGCCGCTCCCACCAGCAGAGCCCACGTATCGGCTCGGGAGTCGTTTTGGGGCCCGAGAGGGAACCCAAACCGATGGTGGGGCCTGCCGCGATCAGAGCTTGCCGGTTCGTCTTGAACCAGAGTCTCTGTCTCCGGATAAGAAGGCTCTCTCAGATCTGGACCGGGTCGAACAAGCTACTTCCACTCCTCTACTGCGACAGCGTTTCGTTTCTACGTGTCTTCGGACACCGTATTTAGATACCCCTCCACTCCGGTCCTCCTGAGAGGTTTCGACCTCGATGAGGACTGGAATGAGTCGGAGGACGGTATCGGCTCTCTCCTGTCAGGTGTCGATCAGCCCCACCCAGACGACGTTCACAGTGGCGGCAGACCCTTACCTACAGGGCGAGTTCGTAACCCTCCTTGGGAAAACGTTTTCTCCTGACGATACGTTTTCCCAGACTCTGAGAGGCGGCGATGGCTGCTCCTACTCTTCTCCAACTGCTAGTTCCACTGGGAAGGCGAGCGAGTATCCAATTCCTCCCCCATTCCCTCTCCCCTTACGGCTACAAGGGAAGGGAAAGGGGAGGGATCCTACAGAGATTTCTCTGTAGGATCCCACGTTGGGGGACTGCGCTACCGGGGGGACCTTTGGGTCGTACCTGACGTAAGCTCCAGTCGTTGAGGAGGGATCCTGCCCCATTCTCGATTTCTAGGGAATCGAGAGGACCACCAGCCGATATCGTTTGACGAATTCGGTGGGGGTTTTGCAGACTGCTTAGAATTCTACGGGATTTCTAGCGCATTCAGAGTGTTCGAGTTTTTTACGATCTCCAAACACTTAGGCGAGACCACGGTCCAAAGTGAGCGAGACGAGAATCCCTGATAATTGTTACACGATAATCGGGAACCTCGCCTATGCTCGAATTCCTGGAATTTCTAGCATTGGGAAGAAGACTGCTGCTGAAAGAAGACTATCTCACAGTAGGCGGACCAACCTGGAATAGATAAGAACGGACGGGAACATCCAGTTTGGCTTGAACTATCGTCTTAGTTATTCTGTTCACCATTGAAGCTTTCTTCGAGGAAGACTTCTCCTTAACTCTCTTTGATAGAGATCGAAGGTGGTTGATCTCCATCCTTATTTTTATGCATTCAACTTACCTGTCAGATTATATACTTAGCTATTAGACTCCGTCGTCCCCGATAGAAATTCGAATTTCGCGGCACACTCTACAGGTAGGTCAGGTGATATACCGCCCCGCCGCTGGTGCGGGAATAGGAATCATTCCGTTTTCTAAGACAGATTTTCTCTATCGGCCGTGACAGCAACATTGTTGTTGTTACTCCTGATTTGATTTTCGTGTGTTTTCATCGCTATTGATCTTCTAAGCCGGTTATTTTGGTGACGTATTGGATCTTTGGTTTGGCATACTCTTTCGTGGAATGTTTTTTGGACTTGGTTTTGGATATTTCTCATGATGTCGGATTCTAGCTTTACAGTTAGAAGACAGTGTGTAAATGAGGGATGCATGGTGAGGCTACCGAAAGCTTCGGTAGACCCTCACACAGTTGTAAGTAATGTTTAGAAGGAATGAATGTTCAATTTCTAAACCACCTTGATTGAATGTGTAAAGATTGAATGAGGAAGGAATGGAAGAATTAAATCAATTCAATTTAAAGGAAATTAGATATGGACAGGGTCTAGGAAGGCTTCCTCCAAGAAGCGTAAGTAGTCTCGCTCTAACGAGCCTATTAAATTAACCACCTAACCCTAAACCCTCGAGTCTTCCTTACCTTATAGTACTAAGACCTGAAAATCTGGCAAACGGGAAATTGCAGATCTTAAAAGTCTGCGCTACAAAAGGATGGAACGTTTTTTTTTTTTTCAAAATGCTGACGTTGGAAAGGTAAGCACAGTGATAGTGAATTAAGTGTCCTAGTGCAGTGGGAGGGTGCGTCTGATCGGCTTCATTTCTCGCCTCCCAAGGCCTAGACCTATTCCAAGACTCACAGGCCCAGAGGAGAAGGAATTGTCAACAAAAGCCCTTACGGAGGTTACGGAAGAAATCCCCACCGAATCCAGGCGTCCCCTCGGGTCAAGGAATTTCTGTGACGACCCGAACTGCCAAGGATCGCTATCAGAAAAAAGCATCCTAAAGAACGTGTTTTTCTTCATCAGGATTCTTCACCGAATGTTAAGGGGATTGGAGTTCTGATGAAACTGTCACGGCCCCTTAAAAGAAAAGAAAGGAAGTTGGAAGGGCTCCAAACTTGGATTCAAGCCCTGAGCTTTTTCGTCCGATCATCACCTTCCCTTGGGAGGTAAGAAGAAAAGGGAATTGAGGTTCCTAAACGGAAACTCGGAGTTTCCTTCCGCTTCTAGACATCCCTCACCTGAATCAGGGGGAAGGAAAAAGAGGAATGCGGCTGGCCTGCGAAAATTATCCTAATGTGCAGGAGCAACTTTCGGCCTTAGTAGGAGTTTTTACTAAGGAAACTCCCAGGAGGAAGAAAGCGGACTCTTTCCTTCCTATAAAGAAGACGAAGGGAAGGGAAGGAAAAGAAGAAGGAAAGGAAACGGAAAAGTTCGGCTTATTACTCAGAAGGGAGTATGAAAGAATGCCAGCCAAAAAAACGCCAACCTGGCGCAATGCGCCAGATGCGTTTGGAGACTCCATACGAGTCAGAAGAGCCAGAAGCGACCAGATGCGCCATACGAAAGCCAGATAAGCGCCAGGCATTGGCGAAAATTGCGCCAGAAGGCGCCCAGATGCGCCAGAAGCGGCCACCACCTGCCGAAATGCGCCAGAAAGCGCCACCCTGCCCGAAATGCGCCAGAAGTGCCAGCTCTTTGCGCGCAAGGAATCACGAGCGCCAAAACCCTGGCGCAATGGAGCCACCAAAGTGACAAAATAAGAGACGGACTTCTTCCAAAATGACTAAATTAAGCCAAGAGAAATTTGTTTAGCTTTCGGATAGGATAAACCTTTAACTTGACAGGGACTATTAGTTGTCGCACAAAGGCGGCCCGTTATTCCGTTGTCAAGACATAGGTGGTTCCGGTAGGGAGAAAGCGATAGGACTGAGGGACATATCCTTCGTTTCAAAGACGAGGAGAACAAAGGTGTCGCACAAGCGGCCCATCGCTCTTGCCAGGAGAAGGATAAGGTCGTTTTGCAGGATCAACCTACTCTCTCGTTAGGGACGCAAGTTATCGCAACAGGCTGGGTAGTCGTTCTTGCGAGACGTCGGCGCTGGGGGGGATGTGTTGCAAGAGGCCAGTATCCCCTGCTGCGGAAAATAAAACAACTTCCTCTTCGGAATTGGATTTTCGGAAGAGATTTGCGGACTATCGAAGAATCACTCGGCTCCGGGTTTGTCAGATTACAAGGACTGGCTGGCATTGGCAAGCCTCCTTACTTCAAGAGTTTGGGGACTACTTTAAAGGCCCGAACTTGCTCCTCCTTCTCCAAGGTCCTTATTTACAAGCAGCCCGAAGAGGTCCCGAAAACAAGCATCTTTTTACAAAATGAAGCCAACCATTTCCATGAACAAGGCCTCTCCGATTCGTAGGCAAATTGGGTGGAATCCAAGGAGGAAGGACGAGGGGAAGGACAAGTCTTTACCTTGCCCTCCTTCCAGGACTATCAGGAACAAAGAAGGGAATTTGGTACGAGGCGGGGCAAACCACGGGGTACTAGCTCGCCCGTTTCCACTGCCGAAGCAGATTTTTCGGAATCTGGTAGATTCGTCTAGGAGACAAAGCCATTGTCATCAGCAAAGATCACATGGGGGGTACTTCTGAGATATCGGACCAATCGCCTCAAGGGATTGTTTAATGTCTTAGAAAGTTTTTAACTTCTTAGAAACTGGTCCCTTGCGGGTTGTTGGCCAAAAAAGGACACAACGAGAAGGAATCTATCTTAGTCCAGAAGCCTTCATAGTGTTCTTTCCTGGTATGGACAAGGCGGTTTCAGGATGGATTCAGGAGAGGTGGCCTCCTCCTTCGTTTGGAATGGAACTATATTCTGAGAAGAAAGAGGTCTTTATTTAGCTCTTTCTGGACGAAAAAGCAAGCTTACTCCTACCGCCAGAGGTCATATTTTCTTCGTTATGCTCCTCTGTTGGGGACCAATCGTTTCCTTCAAAATCTAGTTAAAAGATATTTCGTCATTTCTTTGACAGAAAAAGGCCACACAAAGATTATTGGCCCAATCTGCAAAGAAATCGATGGAGGCCTTCGGGTCCGAATTAAGAGAGAGACGCGGGCTCCTCCCCAAACAGGGTGGGGGGGGGGGGGCCCTTTCCGAGGAGGAGTTACCTCGGCCAGGACCCTCTTTTAAGAAGAGAGGAGTGCAGAAGAGAGGTTAGGTCTTTCCTTCAGACCTATCAGAAGAGCGAAATGAGACAACCAGTCCATTCAAGCACCCCGGTAGGAGCCAGACTTTGGAAAATTTTTCCGAAGAATGGGCTCGGAGGACAGGCAGAAAGTTGGTCCCTTTCCGTTAGGTAACAAAGGGATTATATGATCACCCTTTCGAGGGGACAGGACCTCCCTTGACACTAACTCCCGATGGGGAAACTGTCAGCCCCAATAAACAGGGGACCCTGCCAAAGAAAGAAGCATTATTGACAAACTGGTAGAAACAGATGGTGGCAACAAACAAAATGGAGGCCATCGAACAGGGGTTCGGGATCCGCAGTTCCCGAGGATTCTACAAACCGTTTCTTTTTCTTTTTTTGGTTCCGGAAAATCCTAGGGAGGGTTGGAGGACCAGGTCCTGGATTGTGAGCGCATTGAACCGATTTGTGGAGAAACACAAAGTTCTCCTTAGGAAACATCAACAAAAGCGGTTCTTGCGGCTCGTTCGTCCAGGAGGGAATTGGATGGTTCACCTTAGAGATCTTACAAGATGCATACGTTCATGGTCCCCCTGCATCCATCATCGAAGAAATAAATATCCCGATTCATGATTGCAGGGGAAAAGTATTACCAATTCAGAGCCCTATGCTTCGGCCTTTCAAACGGCCCCATCAAGTTTTCCGACGGGCTAATGATGAATTGTTGCGAGCAGGGCTACATCTAGAGGGGATAAATATATTTATTTATTGGACGATTGGCTAATAGAAAGCAAAACTAGGAAATTCAGTGCTTGAAGGACCTTGGAGAAGACTTTTGAACTTGACAAAATCTCTGGGGACTGCTAAGTGAACCTCGAGGAAAATCACAAGTTTGATCCCCCAGGACAGAACAAAAGAGTCTTATCTGGGGATACAGGATGGGAGTTGCTCGGGGTTTTCGGGCGGTTTTCCATCTCAAGACAGGAATTACTCGAGGGCTTAGAAAAGATTCTCGAACTTCTTAGGGAAAGAACGGGACCTCGGCGGGAGGGAAATGGCTCCCAGTCTGCTGGGCACCCTTTCATCGTTAGAGCAGTTCATTTCCAGGGAAGGATTAAATCTCAGGACCCTCTGCAATTTTAATTCTAAAGAGGAGTGGAGTCAAAAGACAGGAGGGACTTGTCAGGATGTTTTTTCCCATCCAACAGGGGATAAAATCCGACCTAAAGTGGGTGGTTAACCCCATTACAAAGGGAAACGAAGTGGGGATGTTCCCTCTTGATTTCGGAACCCTCCCACCGAGTCGCTGTTTTCCGATGCCTCCCGGAACAAAACAGGTTGGGGGGGAGCAAACACTGGGTTCCAAAAGGAAGTTAGCATGGTATTTGGAAACCAGACAAAACAAACTACCTCTGGCACCATCAATGCGAAGGGAACAACTCCTGGCAATTCAATCTAGCCCTGGAATAAACTTCCCCCCCCCCCCCCTGGAAGCGGGAAGGTCAGGAGGGGTGGTAGTTCAAGTCAAATTCCGACAACACCACAGCTTCTGGCTTACATACCGGGGAATCCAAGGGGGCAACTCACTCTTTCTCTCTGAACGAAATAGCGAGAGCTCTATTAACCTGGACAGAGGAACGGGGCATTTATTCTGTGATACAAAGGGTTTGTCCAAGGAGTTAAAAAAACATAAGGGCAGACAGTTGGTGAGCAGGAAACGAACCAGGTTCTCCCGACGAGAGCGGGATGCTCCACTAAGGAAGGGGTCTGCAGGAAAAAACAAATTGGTTCACTCTGGGGGAGACCCCCAGATCGACCCTGTTTGCCACGTTGCCTCTCCAGGAAAAATGAGACCAACTTATGCTCGCTAGAAGAAGAATCACCCAGAGCCACAGCGAAATTCGATGCCTTCCTCATGGATTGGTTCAGGCATAGATGCATACGCCTTTCCCCCATTCCAAATTGGTATGGGGGAAGTACAGTAAGGGAAAATTTGTGGCATCGGTGGAATGGGAATGAGAATGACGCTAATTGCCTCCCTTTTGGCCTTCCCAAATCTTGGTTCACAGAGGTACTGGAATGGACGGTGGACTTCCCCACGAATCTCTACCAGAACACAAAGATCTGGCTCAGACAACCCCACTTCGAGAGGTTCCACAAAAAAACATCCCAAAGTCTCTTCCCTGGACTTGCCTTATTTCGACTATCGAAAAGAACTGGTCAGATGGCGAGAGGCTTTTCAAAGAAAGTGGCAACCTTCAAAGTGGCTAGAAGGCCCGCAGAGCCTCCTTACCCTGCGGGTTCTAACTAATCGAAGTTGGGGAAGTTTTCCGTTAGTTGCGGCGTATGGGTTCGAAGAAGCTGTCCTATTCCAATACCTCTGTAAATCTGAAATCGGGAGGAATTTTTCCTCTTAAGAGAAGAACCCAAATTGGCCGCTATCAAACTATCAAGGGATTAATAGGAGCCATGCTCATCAGCTGTTTTTAGAAACAGAGGGTCTGCAATCTCGAGGAATAATAAGGATCTTTCATGATCTATTCAGGTCTTTCGAGGACTAAGAAATTGAGGATCGTCGATTCCCCCGAGTTGGAACCTGGACTTTTGTCCTTAAAGTATTGATGTCGGACAGGTCTTCGAACGTATAGATAAAATCTCAATTGCAGAGATCTTATAGCAAATGCATATTCCTGTTGGACTCTCGCAAACGGCTAAGAGGATCAGTGAATTGCCATGCTTTGGAACTCTTGGGTGGGGGGATTTAGAACAAAAGACTCGGCTGTCATTTCTTTCCAGGATCTTTTCCTAGCAAAGAATGAGAAACCCTTCTAAACCTTGGCCTAGAAGTTTCGAAGTCAAGGGACTCTCTTACTTCTGGTAGGAAGAGAGTCTTGGATCGGTCCCTTTGCCCAGTCAGTCGGACCTTAAAAAAATTTTATTTAGAAAAGGAAGAACACAGCATTTCAGGGATTGTCGACAAGGGTCTGGGTTTGGGTTCGGTAAAGAAAAACCCCAAGAGACCTATGGTCACAAAGAACGCAATTGGCCATTCTTTTGTCAGAAATGTAATTACCGAAGCTCACAGGAATTGCCAAGAAGAAACTCTTTCAAAGCTGCTGAGAGTGAAAGCTCACGAAGTCCGGGCCTGGGGTGGCAACTTAACCTTTTCTTTTACGAAAGAATACGTCCATGAGAAACATTTTAGCAGCAACTTATTGGGAGGTGCAATTCAGTATTTGGCATTCCCAACTTATTTAAAGGATGTTGGAATAAAACATACGATAAATGTTTTTCGATCTTGGACCTTATGTATCAGAGGAGGATACTTATGCTGGGAAATGGAGCAGACGCTGGATCCTTAAATTTGTTTTTAATATTTTTAATAATTGAGTTTTAATTTTAATATTGTTGTTGAGTGTGGGTTGCGTGAAATGGATGTTCGGGGATGGACTTCCTTTCAATTCTTAGTACTAACCCCAATGAGGATCAATGGTGATCGGGATTAGGTGTCGTGCTCTATGACTCCATGGCCAAATAGGCAAGGTGGGTTTTGTCATGTAAGTGGATAGGGACCCCATGACAAAAAAGATCCTAAGGTTCTGAAGGTAAGTTGGGAATGGGTAAGACCCCTGGTAACAGACCATCAAGAAACTCTTAGCATGAGGTCACTACCTCGCTGAGGCTCTTGAAGCGTATACGGGCTCCTAGGCAGTAGACCATGATGAAGTCTTTCGCCTAACACAGGTTAGGAATCAAGGGTTTTTAATTTTATTACGTACAACATAATGGTTCTTTCCTGTCTATTTCAGTTAGATTAGCTTGTTTCTCTTACCCTCCAGCCAAAGGTGCCAATCAGATAAGCTAAGGATATATCTGACAGGTAAGTTGAATGCATAAAAATGTTATTGTCATGATACAATTTAAAGTTTTATGCATACTTACCTGGACAGATATAGAAACGGTGTATGGCACACCCGACCTCCCCTCAGGAGACAGGTGGAAGGAGAAAATCTGTCTTAGAAAACCGGGAATGATTTACCTATTCCCCGCCACCAGCTGGGCGGGAGGGGCGGTAGATCACCTGGACCCCTACCTGTAAGAGTGTGGCCGCCAGAAATTCGAAATTTCTATAGCGGGGACGACGGAGATTCTATAGCTAAGTATATATCTTGCCAGGTAAGTATGCATAAAAACTTCTTATTGTATACATGGACCAATAAACATTTTGTTTTCTTGAAAGGGACAAAGAATTGAGGATGGGAGATCGTTGTTTCAAGAATCCTACCAAATATAACTACGTATATGAACCTCGCGACATGATTCTGCTTAACGCAGTTGAATTGTTTCCGAGGGGTAGGCGCATATCCTAGGTTACTCTTACGGGATTGCGACTTCAGACGAGGAGTATTCTAATTGAAAACTGCAAACTCCGGGGTTGACCTGCAACCCTCCTCCCAGGAGTTTCCAGTGTTTCAATTTTATATACCTTATGGTTTGTCACGACAACACCATTTCAGATTTTGTAATTTACCGAAAGGTTCGTTTCGCCCTAAAGCAATTAATTGCTCGAGCATATCTTTTTATGATCCGGTGGTTCTAGACCGAACGCATTCCTTCGTGGAAAGGACAAAATCGATTACTTGGCAACCTCAGGATGGACGAAGTCAGCGACATCTACTGCCGTTATTGAATTGCTTGCCCGGATGGCATTTTCAGTACCAGCTGCCAGCCTCGAGATGCACGGTTGGGGGTTTATGGTCTTTACCCTATGCTTTCGATTGAATACCAACCGTTATATATGCCCAACAAATCACGGTAACTTAAGTCTTGATTTGATTAACGGGGATTCGCGGCCATACATGAATGCACCATCTACTGCTGTGACGCTCGAATTCATTCGCCTTCAGTATTGCGATGAATTTAACAACAGAAGGATATCGCTCGACTTTCATCGTTTCTGGTTTGACCGCATGGTGGTAACAGAAGTTCTGTGAATCAGTCTCTTGCTGCATCGCCCACTGCCGGATAATTGCGAATGGATTTTTGTGGAATATGAGTTTGTCCAACCAAAATATATCGTATATTCGGAGGTGTGCAATTGTTCATTGTCCACCCCGGATTAGCAGAGTGTATGTTGAAAGGGACATCGGCCTACTCCCACACCATGCCAGCTCTTACTTCTTCCAAACGTTCAGCCCGATGAGAAGCAGTTCGTTTCAGGGGCGGGCCCTCCCCTGTGTTTCATTTACTGCAAGAACGCCCCGCTTTCATTGCAAACTACGAACTTAATTCCACCGGGAACAGGCAATGAAATAGAAGAGGTTAGCGTTTTCAGTCATTTTGTAAGCACAGTATTCTGAAATCTTGAAGAATTGAGAATATTCTCTCGATTCGTTCTTGTAGAAGAACGTAGGTTGCATTCAAATAGAACTACCTTCGTCTTTCAACGGCACATAGGTGTTATTTCCTCCTTAGCCGAGATTCAAACAACTATGAGATGTTTTGCCCGTTCAGGGACCTCGGTCTCTAGAAAGGCAATTGACATTTCGCCTGGTTTTGGGGCACATGCCTTAAGAGAACAATCACCTCCCCCCCCATGTTATTTTGTTATCCGGCATTGGATGACAAACAAAAAAATACATTATTTGGTTTGGTCTCTCGGCATAACCCTGTTAAAGGTGCAAGGTTCACGTGACCTTACTCGGATGCTCTTGGACAAGTTGCCTCAACTTTCCGATACCGAACCAGTCAGTCGGCAGCTGGCCAGAGGCACCCGGCTGACATTTACGAACTACGCTGTGGACTTAGTTCGGTTGTTACCAGAGCAATTCATTACTTCGTCTTAATAGCCTTGTCACCACCACGTACCCATACCATCGACCACCCACCATGGAGTGTCGGTTGTCCTATCCCACTACCGAGAACTTCGCTGCATGGAGCGGGGATAGGGAGGATGCCGAGGACTCTTCGTGGCAAAGGGACAGACCAGTAGGGGTTACTGACAAAATCACCCAAAAGTCGAGAACGAGGGATAGGTCATGCGACTATTCCCTTCTTTTCCGCGAGGAGGGAAACTGCATGACTTTGTTTCCTGTGAAGTCACAAGCGTCCAAGGGGATTAAGGGGGATACGTAGCGCCAAATTTCGTACCGAAATCTTCGTAGCGAAGACTCAGAAACCCTTCGGAGTCCATGACGATCGGTTCGAGTTGTTCACACAATCCCCTCCCTAAATGGAACTTCACCGAGCCTTCGATCGCGAAGGAGATGCTGGCTTTGTCCGCAAAGAACTTCTTTCCGTGGCGCAGGTACTGAAGGCAAGGGGTCTGGTCCCAACCCAGACCACATGCACCTCCTTCTACCTTAACTTTCAGGATATTGCCTCCCAACAGGTTACCGTTGGATATTTTTCCTTTTTTTCGGGACCCGTTGGTGGCTGCTGCAACAACAATTGTTGTATGCGAAACCCCAGACCCTCGCAGGATGAAACAGCATCGAGTCCTGGTCTGGACCGTAAGAATGGGATGAGAGAGCCATGAAGAAGAGTGTGACGGGCTCCTTCCTTTCCCATCTTTTTCCTTTCCCCTATACCTGTGGGTAGAGGGAACACGGTCGTCACCCTGCTGGATAAGGACGAGATGCAGGTGAGCTACTCATAACCAGAGCCCCATTCCCTATCCATCCCTTTCACTAGGGATTAGGAGGTATAATCCACCACTTTCCTCCAAACAAGGGGGAGGGAAGTGGATGGCCAGCTTGAGACAAAAACCCATTACTGTTTATGTTGGCCTCTTGCAAACAAAAGGAAAACAAGTTTCTGCTTGGCTTCGGTACGAAAGAGATACTGCTCTTGACCTCTCTCTTAGTACTCGGCCCAGATGGTATGGACCATTGATCCTTGCGAGTGGGCACACCCCGATCAATCGGGACAGAGGCTTAGGATCCCTCCCTCCCCCGCTCTTATGGACCAGGGAGGCATTCCAGGGGATGTGGACGAAACACCAGTCTGGATTCATCCAAAGACTCAAGATTCCTTCCCCCACCAAGAAAATGGTAGTTTCCTATTGTTAAAGGACCGATGGTTTGTATTACGTATCGGAAACAAATTGGACAATTTGTCGGAAAAATTGTTGGCATTTTTCCTAACTATACAAAACCTTGAGGTCCTTCCTTTACATATAGTCCCTAACCTCATCCAACCCCCCTCACTCTGCGGTATTTGCATGGGCCAAAAAGCAAAAAGTGATTTGCTGTTCGGACAAGCAGTTAGAACTATTGTTCTACCCTTGTTCGAAGCTTACGACCGGTTCCAGCTGCCGATAGATACTTCCTATTGTTAAAGAACCTCAGGTTTGTATAGTTAGGGAAAATAAAAAATTTGGCAATGTTTCGGACAAATTGTCATTGTTTTTCATCCACTTGGTTATTTGCCATTTTTTGCTTTTAACTTTCTGTTTTTATCAACTTGGTTCTTTCCTTTTTGATTACTCCTGCTAATGGCTGAAGGGCCTCTTTAAAAAATAAACGATCCAAGGAAGGAAGAATTGCTTCTGCCTTAACTTTTCACAACTGTTCCTGAAAAACGACTCAGGCGGGAAACGTCATCGTAAACCTGCGCCAAGCATACGGACCTATGGTGAGCCATTTTCTTTGGGGGTTGTCTTTTTTCGATAAAAACGATTTGCACTCTTTATTGAAAAGCGGCCTAGAACACTCCTTAAATTTCTGCCGTTGTCAATAGGCTACCTCCTCTTCCTCGCCGATGCTTAGAGAAATCCTCCCCTTGAACGTAATGTTATGATTGCTATTGGCCTCCAATAAATCCTTCAGGTCATCCGTTCGTAAGCTCCCTCTTGGTTTTTGGCTTCCTTGAGAAGGTTGTTGATGTCGTCCTCGTACGATGACCAGACCCCATGGGGACTTGCCGAGTGCAAACAATCTCCGTTCAAGGATTATGGTTCCAAAAAACAGTTTCAGGATCGTCAACTGTTTTCTGAAACTCAGCTAGCACAGCTTCGCCCACGTTGAATCCCTCCCCAGATAAGTTCTCGGGCAGGATACGGCATCAGGGCCAGAGTTTCCTCCACAAGGAATCAAGGTTCGCCTCGAAACCTCCTTCCCAAGCTTGGCTTGGCGATGAGTCGGATGCAAATGACGATGTCGAAAATGCTCCTTCCAAAAATTGACGCCTTAGGTGGGTGAAGGTTTTGTGGTTTATCGGTGAATGTCGAAACATCTCTTGAAAAGACGTTTCGTGTACAGCTTCTTAAAGTTCGCTATCACTTGCTGGGTCCATGGGTTTTGGAGGAGAGGGGTGGTGTTGGGCGGGGCGGAAGAAAACGAATCTTTGACGAAGGAATCAACTCCGCTAGGATATTTTTTTTTTTTTTATTCCTCGAGGCCAGGAGGGTGGGCGGGAGGGGGCATTGTCCAACACCAGCAGGGGACATTCCCTATTTCCAGTAGGGAGGAGGAGGAGGTATATCCACCACTTCCTCCAACTAAAAGGGGGAGGAAGTGGATGCCAGCTTGAGACAAACCCATACTTTATGTTGCCTCTTGCAAACAGGAACAAGTTCTTGCTTGCTGGTACGAAGAGATACGCTTGCCTCTCTCTAGTACTCGGCCCAGAGGTCTGACCATTGATCCTGCGGTGCACACCCCGATCAATCGGACAGAGGCTTGGATCCCTCCCTCGCTCTTACGACCAGGGAGGCATTCAGGGATGGACGTCACCAGTCTGTTCATCAAAAGACTCAGATTCCTACACCAAGAAGTGAGTCTTCCTATTGTTAAAGGACCGATGGTTTGTATTATGTATCGGAAACAAATGACAATTTGTCGAAAATTGCATTTTGTTCATGAAACTTACCTGTCAGATATATATATAGCTGTATTTTCTGAAGTCCGACAGAATTTAAAAAACTTCCGACACACGCAGTGGTCGGCCAGGTGGTTAGTACCCATTCCCGCCGCTGGGAGGCGGGTATCAGGAACCATTCCCATTTTCTATTCATAATTTTTCTGTCGCCGGTGCTGGAAACACCTGTTTTCCAGTACCTCCGTCTTAGATTTTGGAAACTTCATTGCCGCTAAGTATCCTAATTGTCTTTTTAATTTATTTACTTGGATTTGTGGCTAGGCATACGCTATCTTAAATTGATTTGAATTTGATTCATTTTTGCGTAAGATATCCGAATCTAGTTAGGCTAGTTTCAGAGGGTGTTGTCTGCAAAGATAGGGTGTGGCATACCGAAAGCTTCAGTAGATCCGCACTTGGTATGCACGAGGGGTATGAGTCTTGCTACTTTGTTGAGATTTGTCATGTAAGGAGTGTAGACTTTGTCTATTCGTAAGGAAAAACGTATGATTCGTATGTTACGCAATAATCAGTAAACAAAAGTCAGGGTAGTGAACCTGCTAACCTTCCTGTAGACTTTTTTTTTTTTTTTTTTTTTTTTTTTTTTTTTTTTTTTGCCTAACCTAACCTGTAGTATGGCCTACGGGTTATGAATATGTCTGCGAGAGGTGATCGCTCTCCTTCATTGTTGTGAAGAGTGCTACTTCTGTTATTGTTTCTCCTAACCCTGTAATGTTGCCTTCGGGCCCTAAACAGTGTCTGTAGAGGTTATTGCCCTTT
Organism: Macrobrachium nipponense; assembly: GCF_015104395.2. Taxonomy (NCBI): domain Eukaryota; kingdom Metazoa; phylum Arthropoda; class Malacostraca; order Decapoda; family Palaemonidae; genus Macrobrachium; species Macrobrachium nipponense. The sequence goes on from NC_087207.1 coordinate 49,010,861, forward strand.
CTCTAATACTCTTTCGATTCGCCATCTTAGAATCGAAAGTGCTTGCTTTAGAGAGCAATATTGAAGTGGCTAAGTGCAGTGACAGTGCCCCCTTGTGTGTGGAGGGTGCATCAGATCGGCCTTATTTCGCCTCTAGGCCGGGCGGGACCTCTGCTTGACTCCCAGGACCCGGGGAGAGAGCATGTCGAAAGCCGAAGGAGGGTTACGAGGAACCCCACCGATCTGGCGTGCCTTCGGCAGTTTCTGATGAAAATCCCCAGACTGCCTGAGTGTGTGCAACGCACGAATCCTGAAGGATTGCTTCTCGTCCTCCGAAGCGTCCTCCCCACGCAGGGGTTGGAGCTTTCGGAAGGGACTCGCGCCCTCTAAATAGAAGCTTTATAAGAAGAGGACGCTTCACGTCCTCTCTCTCTCTCGTTATGCGTTTCCAGTGAGAAGTAAGAAGGCGAACGTCGCCTGATCACGTGTACGTCTTTCCACCGAGAAATATGAAAAAGAAGTCTTAGTAGCAGGACGCTTTTGAGAGCGGACGTCCGAGCTTTGTTACTGTGAGAATAAGAAGGCGTTCCTCGCCCCTCGTATTCTCACACGATCAAACCTTCTCCTGAGACTGTTTCGTGCAGTCGGATTTCTCTTCGAGATGTATCTCGCTCTTCCCTGAAGGCAGTTTCTCTCGCTTGTTTTGACGCCTGTCAGGAGCGTGACGCTTTCTGCACGCTTCTTTGACGCTCGGCTTGGACGGGACGTTCGGATGGACGCCAGGCAGCGCGCGGGTGCACGCCAATGCTGCGCGCGCGCCAGCGCACGCCAGGTGTGTCACCTGGCTGAACGTTTCTGTTGAACTCTTCAAGCTTCTTGTTTACGATTTGGGCCTCAAGAATTTTTACCTCTACCTCGGTGATACCTTATTACCTCACATGCAAAGAATGTGAAGTAAGCAGTGCTTCGGAGGAAGCTTAAAGTGAACAGACAACTTCGTCATCGAAACCCAGCAAGACCTTGGGTTTCGTGAATTCAAGAGGTCTCTGTCAATATTATATTGCTTTTCGCAAAGGTGGATGGAGTTAAGGAAAGCTCAAGGGAAGATCTCGTTTTCTCTAGCAGTCAAGACTTTGCGATAAGGCAGTTACGGGTTATGTAAAGGCTCGATGTCCTGCACCGTCAGGACTCTCGGCAACGTTCAGTAGGATTCTTGCAAAGGCACTCATCAAAGGACGCTCTTCAGGAAAGCGCAAAGACAGGACTTCCTTTGCCATACTGCCAATAAAATTTTAAGCTTTAGCAGGCATTAGTTGTGATACGGGAGAGGAAGCTGGTTGGAGAGTTCTTCTCTTTCCCAGGATAATTTTGCAAGCTTTTTAGCCCATCTGAAAGGGTTTTTCAGATGATAGATTTTGTTAGTTTATGTCGGGGACTACGCTGCCGAATTGAATATCGTTGTTCTACCTGCCGTAAGCCCCAGTCTCTTAACAGGATTCTTGCCCTTCCTCGTTTGAGACGGGAATCGGAAAATAAAATGCTCGACTTCCTGGATTACGTTTTGTCAATTCAGTGACTTCCCCCATTGACAATATACTATTGTTTTGTCAAGTAAAGTGGGTATCCCCTCATTGACAAAATATCTCTTGTCCCGTAAATGGGTTTAGTTCTCATTGACAAACATCTCATTAACTTGATATTGCGTAAGCGAATAAGCTCTTATTGACAAGATTCGGAAGAGCTCTCATTCGTCATTCGCAGACTCGTACAAGAAATAGACTTGTAGACTACGTCAATGAACGCTTATGTCCAATAACATAAGAAGCTTGAGCTGTCTGCTTCGATTCTCTTAAGTTTTGTTCATGAAACTTGCCTGTCAGTATGTATGTAGCTGTATTTCCGAATTCAGCTATATATATGTCTGCCAAGTAAGTATGAACAAACTTTATTGTGATATAATTTCATATTTTGCCTTGCGTTATTTTACTACTGGTTGGTTCAAGTCATATACGCTTGCTGTAGTTACCTCTTCGGATGGCAACCGAGAGGTCTATTGTCTATTTTAAGGACATTTAATCGTTACTCCCTGCAGCCTTCCAGGAGTTTCCGATTTATCTTTTACCGTTGAATGGTAGTGTTCTGACGACACAAACGCATCTATAATTTAGCGTTTTCTGTTTTCGCTTAAATATCCAGCTTGAGAGTCTTTCTGCTCATAAACGGACCTATTTTTTCGTAGAATAGGGTAGCTGGCAACCCAGACATAAAGTTAAGAGACGACGTTCGTAAGCTGCTGGCTGCTGCTGTGTCTGTCCTCCAGTCCACTGTCCAACCGAGCCAGTAACAGATCGTGCGCTGTTATGCGCGGTAGGTTACGTCTCTCTCTCCTGCGGGATTGACTGACTAACCGTATCTCTGTGCTGGCGTACGTCTCTCCTGCGGGATTGACTGACTAACTGTATCTCTGTCCTACAATCACGGACTTTAGCCTAAGATTGAGGGGATTTCTTACGTGAATGAATAAACGTTGCATTCATTTTGCTCCTTACTATGTTCAACAGAGTTATCTCTTAATCCTTTCGGTGCTCGTTAACCGACGGTATAGAACTACGAAGTATACCGCAACATTGCACTTTTATATGCTCTCCTGCTTAGGCAAAGCGCAGCCTTATTAGGGTAAGTAAGCATACTCGGGGAGGGAATGGATGAGCTTGCTGGGGACCATTTCCTTCCTGGAGAAGTTGTTTCCTCGAATAGTCTGCAATTCAGACCTCCACAGTTTTTTTTTTCCTACCGGGAAACTGAAATATTATTCAAGATCTAGGAATGATTCTGAACATCTCTCAGTGCGTCTATCACCTGAGGTGATAGAAAGAAGGTGCCGGACATCTGGATAGGGTTTCAGATGTCCTGGATCTTAATTGAAAGAAGTAAAAGCAATTCGGTCGTCCCTCCAGTCTCGAAACGAGTTTTTGGAACCAGTGGTCCAGATCAACTCTGATATTCCACAGCTCTCATATCTTAAGAAGTATCTTCTCTCGGTCCCTGTTCGAGTTTACGAGAAAGAGCCTATTATAACAACAGGCGTAGAATGTAACGATCCTCTAGAGGTTCGTTACAGGATTGCAAAAAGTCCGTACGAATCGTCTCGATCGACGGCAGCAAACTATGACTTCCGAGTGGAATCTTTCTTTAGAAGTAAGTTAAGAGTGTGGAGACTTTAGGGACGCCCTTTCATTCTTTTCTCTTCGATATGTTGAGGATGAAGAGGTTCTTCTTCTCTGCTCCCTTATTCTCGATCCGGGATTGGTACCATTAAACGCCATCCTATGATATTGAACGGGGATGGATGTTTAGTCTCTTTTCCCCTTTTTCAATCGCTTAGGAAATGTAATAAGAGGATTTATGACGTCACGGGGGAGCGACAATGACGCTGATCGCCCCATGTTGGCCTTCAGGATCCTGGATTCACAGAGGTCACATACTTCCTAGTTCACTTTCCAAGGACCTTTTCCGAGAGAGTCGGTCTACTCTAACTCGAAAGTACCTATAACCTCTCCGCTCTGAGTCTGACTACGTTCAGACTATCGAGATGTTGACAGGAATAAGATTACCGTTCTTCCATTTCCGTCTGAAGAATGGGATAAGCTGGCAGTCACAACTATTAAAGAATACGCAAATATGTTGTTGACGGCCTTTGGGCTCAGAGATTTGCGTCTGTCAAACAAACAAAGCCCTTCACGATCTTTGAGTTCTGTGGAATCTCGAAACTCCGCTCACCATCTACTTTTTGTCTCGCCTGTTTTCTCGCACCCGTGCGAGATCAGGCGACATATAGTAGCCCTGAGTTTCTTGTTGACGAAGTCGATTGCGTTTATACACCCCGATGAGCGTGTAACATGAGACCAGGTTGGACTGTCAGGCATTCTTCCTTCGGGACTGAATCGCCTTTTTGCTCCTCGCTCCTTTCTCCTGGCACCAGAAGCTCGAGTCAGGAGTTGATTCGCTGACGACGTTGGGTGCGTTGATACACCCCCAAGGTTTGCTTAGATTGAATCGCCCAGGCAGTCCAGACACTCATCCTTCAGTGAAGAATAGTGCCTTATGGTCTTCAGGGTACAGCCTTGCTGTCCTTAATTCGTCTGACTGGTCAACTGGTCGGTCACCTGACTTTAGTACAGACGGACTGACTGTGCATGTCCAGATCGAAGCTTTCAATATGGAACTTAGACGTAGTCTGAAGTTCTTGATGTCAAAGCATTCGAACCTCTCCTACCTGTTAACTTCTTGCATGTGATCAGGAAGGCCTTCTTCTAACCACCCTAGATACGACAAAGAGGGTTAGTGAGATTTTAAGCCATCGTCATAAGTTTTGGCTTTAGAGAAACACAAGGCGGTGTGCTCTCTAAGCCTTCGTTGTGGCCTAAGAATGAAACCCGTTTTGTCCTTGGGCCAGGAGCTTGGAAGCAAGGATGGCACAAGTTAGTGGGGCAGGAGCCAAAGAGAGTCCTGTGCCCTGTCGGGTCTCTCAAGTTTTATCTACATAAAACTCAAGAAAGTCGAAGTCATTCGGGCAATCTGCAGTGTTCCGAAAGACCAGACTTGCCCATATCGAAGAACACCCTAGCTTAGTGTTTAAGGAGTCTTTCAAAAATGCTCCTTCATTGTGTTTTGCACAAAGATTTGAAATCTTTTTATCTGAATGCTCACGAGGTGAGGGCGCGGCCTCGGAAGCATTTCAACAGAGCATGGCACTCAGTAAACATCCTGAGTACCATGTTTTAGCGAAGCAACTCTGTGGTTCACTTCACACTCCCTGCGAGATGTGAAGATGGCATATGAGATCTGCTGCTCGCTAGGGCCATACGTGTCTGCAGACACAATCTTGGGGGGCAGAAGTACCACTCATCCTATCCTGTAGAAAATGGTTAGGAAGAGCTCTTAATTTAGTTGTTGAGTTTGCGACAACGGTGACTTCTTAACTCTAAGCCTTAGTTAACACACCTTACTTTGGCTAGGTTGGTCAGGTGGTGATATATATATTTATATATATATATTTATTTTACTTCTTAGCCCTCGTGGTATGGTCAATATGGTCTAGTCACATTGTGGTCACGCCCCCGTTGACAGATCATCTGGAGTGCACCAGCTTTATAGGTCTCTACCTCGCTGGCAACTCTAGTAAAGCAGAAGCAGACTTGGGTGACAGTAATCACGAAGTCAGCTATGCTAACAGGTGGAACCAAGATGTAAATCATCTGCATGCATTTGTTTCCCAAAATCCTTCTATTCTGTCCCTTCCACCTCCAAAGGTGGGATTCAGCTATATATATATCTGACAGGTAAGTTTCATGAACAAAATGATATTGTTATGATACAATAAAGTTTGTTCATACTTACCTGGCAGATATATTAAATCAAGTACCCACCACCTCCCCTCAGGAGACAGTGGAAATAAATAAAAATTAATGAATAGAAAATGGGAATGGTTCCTGATACCCGCCTCCCAGCGGCTGGGAATGGGTACTAACCACCTGGTCGAGACCACTGCGTGTGTCGGAAGTTTTTTAAATTCTGTCGGACTTCAGAAAATACAGCTATATATATATCTGCCAGGTAAGTAGAACAAACTTTATTGTATCATAACAATATCATTTTTCTAACTATACAAAACCTGAGGTCCTTTACATATAGTCCCTCCTCATGCCACCCTCACTCTGCGTATTTTGCATGGGCCAAAAGCAAAAGTGATTTGTTTACCTCCCAGTCGCGCGGCGCGCGACTGTCGGACAAGCAGTTAACTATCGTTCTCCCCTTGTTCGAAGCTTACGACCGTTCCAGCTGCCGCTAGCTACTTCCTATTGTTAATGGACCTCAGTTTGTATAGTTATGAAAATGCAATTTTCGACAAATTGTCATCATCAATTGGTTCTTCCTTTTTGCTTACTCCTGCGATACTGAAGGCTCTTTTAAAAAATAACGATCCAAGGAAGATTGCTTCTGCCTACTTTTCACAATGTCCTGAAATGACTCAGGGAAACGTCATCGAACTGCGCAAAGCATACGACCTATGTGAGCCTTTTCGGGGTGTCTTTTTCGATAACGATTGCACTTTATGAAAGCACCTAGAACATCCTTAATTTCTGCCGTTGTCATAGGCTCCTCCTCCTCTTCCTCGCCGCTGCTAGAGAACTCCTCTTGAACGACGTTATGTTGCATGGCCTCCAACTCCTTCAGGTCATCCGTCGTAAGCTCCTCTTGGGTGCTCCTTGAGAAGGTTGTTGATGTCGTCCTCGTCGATGGCCAGCCCATGGACTTGCCGAGTGCAACGATCTCGTCAAGATCTGGTTCCAAAACAGTTTTGGGATTGTCAACTGTTTCTGACTCAGCAGCACCAGCTTCACCCACGTTGAATCCCTCGAAGTCTCGGGCAGACGGCATCAGGCCAGAGTTTCCTCCACAAGGAATTCAAGGTTCGCCTCGAAACCTCCTGCCAAGCTTGGTCGATGAGTCGGATGCAAATGTCGATGTCGAAATGCTCCTTCCAAAATTGACGCTAGGTGAGGTTTGTGGTATCGGTGATGTCGAAACATCTCTTGAAAAGATGTTTCGTGTACAGCTTCTTAAAGTTCGCTATCACTTGCTGGTCCATGGGTTGGAGGAGAGGGGTGGTGTTGGGCGGAAGAAAAAGAATCTTGACGAAAGGAATACTCCGCTAGGTATCTTCCTCGAGGCCAGGAGGGTGGGGAGGGGCATTGTCCAACACCAGCAGACATTTCAGGGGGAGGCGCTTCTCTTCAAAAAAATTTCTTCACTGTCGGGCCGAAACACAGATTTACCACTCAGTGAACAAAAGCCTCGTTACCCAGGCTTTTGCATTAGCCCTCCACATCACTGGAAGCTTCTCCTTCAGCACTTTGTGGGCCTTGAAGGCGCGAGGAGTCTCGGAATGATACACCAGTAGGGGCTTCACCTTGCAAACCTCCCCACTGGCATTTGAACAAAGTGCGAGCGTAAGCCTGTCTTTCATAGACTTATGCCCGGGTAGCTCTTCTCTTTCCTCCGTGATGTACATCCGGCGAGGCATTTTTTCCAAAAAAGGCCAGTCTTCATCACAATTGAAGATTTGCTGAGAAACTGTAGCCTTCCTTGTCATCATCTCGTCAAAAGTCTTCTTAAATGCTTCGGCCGCTTTTGTGTCCGAGCTGGCAGCCTCCCCATGACGCACCACCGAATGGATGCCAGTTCATTTACAAAATTTCTCGAACCTGCCATGTGAAGCCTTGAACTCTGATGTTTGCGTTGAAGTCCCTTCCCCTCCGTCGTCTTAAACCTGTGCAATCAAATCGCCGAAAGTAGCGCTGGCCTTATGGGCAATTGCTGTCTCCGTTACCGTATCACCAGCGATTTCTTTGTCTTTTATCCAGACGAGGAGCAGCCGTTCCATCTCGTTGTGCACGTGGGGTCCTCTTGCTGGACAAAATAAGTGATGCCCTTCGACGGTGTAGCTGCTTTGATGGCATCCTTCTGTTTAAGGATGGTGCCTATTGTCAACGGATTACAGCCGTATCCTTTGCGATCACACTCAATCGCATACCAGCTTCGTACTCTTGATGATCTCCATCTTTGTCTCCAAGAGAGCATGCACTTCTTTCCGTGAATTTCAACTTTCTTGGACCATGACTACGTTATCTGTAAGTAATTTACGAATAAGTAAACACAATAAAGTTTCCGCACAACACGATAATAGTATACTGCAACGAAATCACTAACAAATTTACGTTACTAAACGAAATCGTTGGACCGAACGAATGCCGTGTGCGTACGATAGAGATGTTGGTATGAAGAGGCCAAGATGGGAGGATGCTGTCCAATAGGAGAGAAGGATTTCATGGTCGTGACTAGCATCAGGAACCAATGGAGAGCAGGAGGATGGTGGCGAGTCTACTAATACTAAGATGGCGGCGCGAGTTTCAAATGTTATCCGGGCGAATCTCGGACTTTCAGAAATCTTTTGTATCTTGAAAACATTTCGTATGTAGAGCAGTAAAATTTTTCGCATTGGGTTTGTATCTCGAGTTTTTTCGTAAGTTGAGCCTTTCGTATCTCGAGGTACTACTGTACGTATATATATGTATGTGTATATATATATATATATATATATATATATATATATATATATATATATATATATATATATATATATATATATATATTTATTGAACTACAAATGTCTTTTAATATCTAATTTGCTCTACCTTGGAATTAATATATTTTATATATACTTAACCGAGGGGGAATTTATTAAGCGATAATATAATTGGCGATCGACAGGCGCGAACCAGCGACCTCCCAATTCCAGGACTGGCAGTGAAGCCTTAAACCACCCCAACACCGCAAGAGATATAAGTTCATGCCGCCTCCCACCTGAAATACCTTCGCGCGGACATTTGTAGTTCGATATATGTATATGAATCACGGTAATGTGATACTTTATATATATATATATATATATATATATATATATATATATATATATATATATATCTATATATATCATATATCTAGATATCTATATATCTATATATATATATAGATATATATATATATATATATATATTATATATATATATATAGATATATAGAGTAGTATATATATATATATATATACTATATATATATCTAGATATATATATAGTATATATATATATATATATATATTATATCTTTATATATATCTCTATATCTTTATATATATCTATATAGATATATATATATATATATATATAGTATATATATATATATATATATATCTATATATATCTATATATATCTATATATATATATATATATATTTATATATAGATGATGATATATATATATATATATATATATCATATATATATATATATAGATATATATAGTATATGATATATAGATGAGATATATATAGTATATATATATATATATATATATATATATATATATATATATATACTATATATATCTTTATATATCTATATCAATCTAATCTATATATTTATATCTATCTATATATCTATCTAATATATATATATTTATATATATTATATATATATATATCTTATATATATATATATATAGATCAAAAATAAAGATCGTTTGAGATTGTTACTACTACGAGCTTATTGTCCCAGTCAAAACAGAGGAAAGAATAGCAGAATTAATAATAGAAATAGGAATGCTAATCCTGATATTAGAATTTTACTTTGTTCTAAAAAATCTGACACACATAATAAATTATCTTTCTCTTGACCTCGAGAAAAACATAAAAGAACTGAATATATTTGATGTCCATAAGATATAGTGAAACTGCATTGGCAGAGAACCAAAGATAGTCTCTTATGCTGAAGGAAGCTTACTTATGGAAGTTTCATCACCAGATGAAAGTAGAAAATATTATATATTAATGATGTAGAAGGAAGCACAGCAAAATGCACTCCTCACAAACAATTAATCAATCTGAAGGAGTAGTGCATAAGTACTGAACTCTTACATTATTCTGGCGACAACTCTCCGAAAAGAATTTGCTTATCAGAAGGTGGTTGATGTGAGACGAATCAAGAAAAAGTATTGACAATATTACATCCAACACCTACTTTAATACTCACATTTTATGTTTGAGACTCCCTAAATTTCTGAAAGCTGCATGGCTTTACTTGCCAGTTAGACAGTAAATTCCCACATTCAGTAGATGTTTTCCACTGGCAAATGTTTGGCCATCTGATTACAACATGTAAGAAAAAAGAAAGTAATAAACCAGCTATACTTTAACTGTGGAATAAAAAAGAGTATGGGAATTGTGAGCTTACTCCATAATGGCCTTAATTGGAGGAGACCATAATGCTGCACATAAATCATGTATCAAGAATCTAATCTAATCTAATCTAAGTATGTCATTGAAAAGAAAACACTTTGTTTCAACACTCAAGAGCACATTACCTTTAAAGAGCAAGACAAAAGACTTTGCTGAAATTCAACACCCAGCAGTTATTTGCTGATGCAGTAAAAGGAAATGGGGAAAAACAAAAGAAATTGAATCTCAAAAAGTCTAATGAAGATAGAGAAGAAAAAATGGATGCTGGGACAATTTTCAACAAGAGGCTTTAAGTGATGAGTCTGTAACAATGCCTGAATCAAAAGTCAAGCACCTTGAGAAAGGAGATACACCTACAGAAAAAATTAATGAGTCAGGAAAAAGGAAAACCCTCATCAGCTTATGGTTCAGGTGACCTCATAGAACATCTGAATTAATAGAAAATAATCAGTCATATTCCACGATCTCATCTTACAACGCAGCAGCACAAATATAGAACCCCAAGGCAGAACAAAGTGTCACACTGAGATCAGCTGGTTTAGACAATAAAACTATACTAGTTGAAAATTATAAACCAGATACTACAAGGGCCGAAAATACCACTAAAGATACAGCTGCCTTCCATTACCATCACAATGATCACTTGGTAAATTCAAATGACCCACTAAATACTCCATCAAGGTCTGGAACATACCATAAATCCGTCAGAAAATTCAGATGTCATCTACAAAGAAAAAGCATAATAGAACAATCTTGGACAAGGATCATCCTCTAGAAAATAGGGACTTTCTCTGCTGTATTACAATGGAACTGCCAGGGACTTCGCTCTAAATATGAAGAGCTATTATGTTTGATTAATACCTATAACCCAGTATGCTTAGCGCTACAAGAGACTATGCTATGCAACAACAAAATGCTTACTCGTAAAGTTTTTTGCATTCCACTCCCAATTCCCTTTACAGGGAAATTCGGGGGAAGTGCTCTTCTTGTAAGACGAGATATTGGACATTAGAAAAATGCCATTGCAAACTGAGTTACAAGCTGTAGCTTGTAACTGAGTTTTAAAAAGACATACACAATTTGTTCATTATATCTCCCTCCTATTAACCCAAAAGACATACACAATTTGTTCATTGTATCTCCCTCCTATTAACCCAATACTTGAATGACATTAACACACTTGTATGAACAGCCACCTCGACCATTTTTCTATTGGGAGACTTTAATGGTTGACGTGAACTTTTGGGGTTTGGGACATTTTAACAAATCAAAGAGGCAACTTATCTTATCACAATAGAATATTCAGATATGAATCTTGTGAATGTTGAAAAACCCACCCATTTTCACATTCAGACTGGTGCATTTTCATGTATTGACTTATCTATCATCGGTTCTGATACATTCATTGACTTCAACTGGGAGGTGTTGGATGATCTATACGTTAGTGATCATTGCCCAATTGTCATAAGAAAACTGAGAAATATGAGCCAGTATACAGAATGCCTAGGTGGTGTACCAGTAAAGCATATTGGCCCCTTTTCCAGGAACTTAGTTATATTGAACTAGATGCAAAAGATATGCCAACACAATAGGAGAGGCAGTGTTCTATTTAAACAATGATTTTTTATGTTTGCAGCAGAAAAGGAAATCCCAAAAACCAGTGGAAAATTACATCGGTAACCTATTCCATGGTGGAATGTTCAATGCAAAATCAGACACATCCATGAGAGCAGCTTTTACTAGATACAGAAGACATCGATGTGAATGCTACTTGATCTCCTTTAAAAGGTCCGAGCCAAATTCAGATGGCAAATAAAACATGCTAGACGAGAATCATTGTCCTTTTTATGTCAACAATTACCTGGAAAACACCTATAACCAAGATACGGGCAGTTATTAAGAAAATAGCAGGAAAGTATAATCCTAGTCCCCTCCCTGTGTAAAAGCTGTGAGCAATGTTTTTGCTGAACATTTTGCAAAGATATCAAGCAGGGATATAAATTCTCCAATTTACAGGAAGAGAGTGTTAGTAGTCTGAAACACTTGATTTTACTTCTTTTAAATCAGAATCATATAATATGCCTTTTACCATGGAGGAATTTTCATTTGCTTTTAATAGCAGTAAAAATACTGCACCTGGACCTGATGAAATTTTATATGAAATGATCAAGAATACCACAAAGAAAAACTAAATATTCCATTTAAGTGTTATGAAATAGTCTTTAAGGAGAGTGATTACCCTAGCGCAGCGATTCTCAAGCAGGATTCCACGGAACTGTGGGGTTCCTCATTCCATCATCAGGGGTTCCGCAAGAAGTCTTGAAATAAATATGTATTGTAAATGACGTTAATCTGAATTTACACAGCTCGAATAGCAGTGGTAGATATTATATGTTTATATAAGTACTTATATGTATATATACAGAGAGAGAGAGAGAGAGAGAGAGAGGGCGGAGATGAGAGAGAGAGAGAGAGAGAGAGAGAGGAGAATGCCTGTAGATGAAGGTTCCCTAGGATATGAAAAATTGTTCCAGGGGTTCCTCGAAGGTATAAAGGTTGGGAATCACTGCCCTAGTGTATGGGAAATAGCGACAGTTTTAACCCTTTGTCAAACCTGGGAAAGATTCATCTGTCCCTACAAATTATAAGCCAATAGCTTAACATCCTGTTTATGTAAACGTATGGAAAAAATGGTCAATTTTAGGTTTATATGGTTTTTAGAATCAAAGAAAATTATATTATCATCTCAGTTTGGCTTTCACCATATGCACTCTTGCATAGATGTATTGATACGTTTAGAGAATGCAATTTGTCAGGCATTTGCTTCCAAGCAGTATTGTGTAGTGGTTTTCTTTGACCTAGAGAAAGCTTATGATACTCTCTGGAGGCATGGAATTATGAATCTTGCATGAAATTGGTCTGCGTGGTGAACTACCACTTTTTATTAAAGTATTTCAAAGAACCGTTATTTTAAAGTCAGAGTTGGTAGTGCTTTGTCTAATTTGAAAGAACAAGAGGAATGAGTACCACAAGGAAGTGTGTTAAGTGTCACTCTGTTTTGTTCCTTAGCCATAAATGGGATAGCCTCAAAAATTCCAAAAGATGTAATGTCAACAATGTTCATTGATGATTTATCTATTTCGTGTGCTGCATCTAAAATGTCTGTTGCAGAGTGAAAAACTTCAGTTGGTAATAAATAAAGTTAACAGTTGGGCAGCCAAGCATGGTTTTAAATTTTCCTCTGCCAAAACTGTCGTTATGCATTTCTGCCACATCAGAGGGGTTCATCCCGACCCAGAATCTGTTTTTAAATGGACAGAAACATGCATGTGTATAGGAAACAACGAAGTAGATATAGAAATCTACGGTATATTTTCATAATTTTTCGTTATCCTTTTTTATCTTCATTAATTTAAGCTTTTGTAAACCCTCCCAACAGTCTTACCTTGAAACCCTTTATAAAACTCCTAAAAAAATTTTTAAACTAAAAATTACTTTCTGGGCTCAGTTCGTGTTGCTGCGCGAAATAATCCTTTAGTTTATTATTTCTAAGGTAAATTAGCTAACAAATACCAGAGAAAAAAACAAATCAAAGAAGATGTCAGAATAACTGACTCGCTCACCCAAAATAAAGAAGGGGTGTCGGTATGGTAACTGGGGCGAGTGAGACCACTACCATGAACTTCTTGCCATTTAGAATTCTCCTATATCAAATTCTCTACGAGAGAGCCGACCCACAGATCGGGGCGACAACTACTACTACTATAACCCACGCCATGCCGATCACCGCGCCTCTGGTGGCCATCCTTCAAGTTAGCGGACATTCTCCCACATGTATTTTCGTTTCGCTCTCTGTGTTTTAGGATTATCCCTACCATTTTTGCAAGATGGAACGTGCAGCAATTGCAGCAGCTAAGTTAAGTGTCCTACACAGGTTTGGATCTTGTTTCGTTCCATCCAGGTGCCTATATTTGCCGTTTTTTAGGTATAGATATGGGTTCCCGGTCTGGAGCATGGCGGCATGTCCCGCCTCATGGTCGGTTAGGTTTCTCGGTCCCCCATACCTGGAACCTTTCCCCCTTTTATTATTCACTTGTGAGGTCATGTCCTATTATTTCATTTATGTATGCTGTTTTACATCGTTTAGGGGATATAGCCTACCCCTGGTTTTAGTCATGCATGCCATGTCTTCTACCTCTTGTAGGCATTCGAGTGTTTCTTGTCCAGACCCTAGCCATTGCTCTTTCGTATTGGCTTAGGCTAGCTCTGAGTGATAGACTTTCTTTCGGGGTCAGTCGTGCCACTCCTTGGACGTCCTTTCTCTTTCAACTCCTTATTTTTCCCCTACGTTTAATTTTCGATGTATAGTATATTTGGTTAGCTAGGGCGTCTAGCATTATAGCCTATAGCCTGGGTCTCTGTGGTCCTTTGGTCCATGCCAGTTACAGTTTTGTTGCATCCTATATTGTTGCACCATCCTGGCAGTTTGGTTGCATTTGACCCTTGGCGTCCTATCCAGTCGGTTGTGTTGTGTTATCGTACCTTGGTCCACTCGTGATCGCGGTACAGCTAGACGCCCGCCCCAGTCGCTTTCCCCCCTCTTCCTCTCGCCATAGAGTAGGAGGGTGGGGCTGTCTGTTCTCGCGGTCGCTCCATCCGGGCCTGGCTCCCTCTCTCCCTACGCGGAGGGAGTAGGGGAGTCTGGACAGACCGTTAGGCTGGGTGTGACCTTGTTCTCCCATTCCCCTTGTGCGCTGTGGTACCTCGGTGTGACAGAGGTTGGGGGTTGGCCTCCCCCCTCCCTAGTTGCTCCGGTGTTCCGCCGTATACATGGGAACTGAATTCTTCCCTCCTCGCCTTTCTCACCCCCCCTGTGACGACGGACCTACACCTCTTTTTCCTGGCGTTCTTTGGTGGACGGGGGTGGGGGGTCGTGGTCAGCTCCGCCAACCAACGGAGTGGATACGTTTTCAGTTGGTCCTTAGTTTTCCATCGTTCCTTCATCTCCGGCGTATGCCCATAGGGCATTCTTCCGGCAGAGTTGGACAGCGCCGCGCTTCGGAGTCGTCCTCCGATTTTAATTTTAGTTATGCTTAACCCTCTTACGCCGACTGGACGTATTTTACGTCGACATTTTTGTCTCCCGTGTGCCGACTGACGTATTTTTACGTCGACTTACAAAAGTTTTTTTAAAATTCGTCGGGAAAAATACTATAGGCCTACCAGCCTAAAACTTTTGAATCACGCGCCTTGGGGGATGCTGGGAGTTCACCGATCAAGGTGTTATTTTGTTTACAATCGTTACGCAGGCGCGCAAGCGCGAATTTCTTTCTTGCCGCACTAAAAAGTATCTGTGACACATCTCGGAAATTATTTCGTCACTTTATTGACATAATTTTTGTACCATTGTAAATTAGCCGTTACATGAAGTATTATATATGAAAATGTGCGCATTTTTATGTAAAATACAACAATAAATACTCATGATTTTAGCTTTTATCAGTTTTGAGATATTTTCATATAAATAAAACGATAAATTGCCAAAATTTCAACCTGTTCGGTCAAACTTTGACTATACCGAAATGGTCGAAGAAAAAACGGCAAATTGTAAGCCCTAAAACTTCTTTATATTTTAGTAATATTCAATCATATTTACCTTAATTTTGCAACTGATTGGAAGTCTTCTAGCACCAATTATTTCGGATTTATGGTGAATTCACGAAAAAAACTTTTTCTTTACGTCAACGCCGGAACTCCTTGCCAAAAAATCATACATGCGATTGCGGTAATGTTTTGCAACCATTTAAAATTGAGCGTTATATTAAAGTTGAATTTTATATGGAAATGTGCGCAATTTCATGCACAATACAACTAAAATAACCCATGGTTGTAGCTTTTATCAGTTTTGAGATATTTCATATAAATAACGATAATTGCCAAAAATTTCAACCTTCGGTCAACTTTGATCTACCAAAATGGTCGAAAAACGCAATTGTAAGCTAAAACGCTTATATTCTAGTAATATTCAAGCATTTCACTTCATTTTGCAACAAATTGGAAGTCTCTAGCACAATATTTGATTTATGGTGAATTTATGAAAAAAATAACATTTTCTTTACGTCCGCGCGGTAACTCGTCCGAAAAAATCATACGTGCGATTGTGGTAATGTTTGCACCATTTAAATTAGCCGTTACATAAAGTTTTATATATGAAAATGTGCGCAATTACATGTAGAATACAACAAAAAATAATTGAAGGTTGTTTAGCTTTTCTCATTTGAAATATTTGCATAAAAATCACGATAAATAGAAAAAAAAAAAAAAAAACCACGTTCCGTCAAATTTGACTCTACCGAAATGGTCGAAAAAACGCAATTGTAAGCTAAAACTCTTACAGTCTAGTAATATTCAGTCATTTATCTTCATCTTGAAACAAATTCTAAGTCTCTAGCAAAATATTTAGATGATGGTGAATTTTAAAAAAAAAATCTTTCCTTCCCTCCGCGCGCTGATTCTCCGCCACAAATCTCCGAAAGAAAAACGTACGTACCATTCTCGGAATATTTGCTCCATTTCATATTAGACATTTCATAGAGTTTTGATATATGAAAAATGTGCGCAATTTCATGTAGAATAAAACGAAAAATATTTGAAGGTTGTAGCTTTTCTTATTTCCGAAATAATTGCATATAAAATATATATATATAAAAGAATTTGACATTCGGTCAACTTTAACTCGTCAGATATGGTCGAAAACTGCAATTGTAAGGAATAAACTCTTACAGTATAGTAATATTCAATCATTTGTCTTCATTTTGAAAGAAATGGAAGTCTCTAGGACAATATTTAGATTTATGGTGAATTTTTGAAAAAAATATTTGTTTACGTCTGTTGCGTTAGGAATTCATGCATTATTTTGTGATATATTTTCTCTGTGTTGCTTTTATCGTTTTACAATGTGTTATATACCAAAATGATCTCAATTTAGTGTATAGTACAATGAAAAAAAGTAACTTGTTACCTTTAACCGTTTTGCGCACAGCGCGATTTGAATACAATTATATATGAAATTTCGTTTTTGCGCTATCATATATCGCATTATTTATATATGATAATGATAATTTTTTTTCATTTCTGATGATTGCATACTAAAATTCAGCCAATGACAAAAAAAGGAGCCAAAAAATGAACTCTTAATCTTGAAAACTAAGCGCGCTGTGATTTTTTGAAAAATATTTTTTTTTCCGCTTCCGCGCTCGCTCTGAAATACCTCCGGCACACGGGAGACAATTTTTTTTTTTTTTTTTACCAGCTTCGGCGTAAGAGGCTTAAGTTAGTTTTATAGTTAGCTTAAGCTTGGGTCCCTCCCCTGCCCTTATGGGAAATTTCGTTTATAGTTATATATCATATTTCTATATTTACCTCTGGTTTACGGAATTTCCTCCTCCGCTTACACCAGAGTTATTGTATCAACTTTTATCGCATAATGTTTCTTAGGGGAGGGGTTATGCCCGAAATTTTATTAATCTCCGGCATGCAGCGGAGTACTAAGGTAGCCCTGTGAGTGTAATCTCGATACTCATGTATCTTTCCACTTACAGGCTACCAACTGTGAACACCCCGGATGCAACGCCGTGTTGCAGGACCCCTGCGGGCATGAGGTCTGCAGGACTCATGCTCCCTGCTCCACCAGCCATGGCGACTTACAGGTCTGGTTCCACGAGGCATGTTCGATCTGCTGGTGAGCTTGTGACTCAATTTTTGGTAGGGGTAAGTACTTTTCTTATCAGCACTTTCATGAAATATGAGTTCTGATATATGCTTAAGCTTAAGTTTTCCTTGGTATACTGATACCTTTATATGCTCCGATATTGCTAATCTTAAGCTTGATTTAGTCTAAGGGTTAGGATTCACCTTTAGCCTTAAGATCTAATAATCGCCCTCTCTTTCAGGCTGCCGCAGTCAGGGGCGCTGCTCTCGCAACCCTGAGAGCTTGGGGTCGGCTGGCTTCGGGTAAAGAACGCCGCCAAAGGGCAGCCTTACATCCTGGAGAAGAGGATGGCTGTCCTTCTGTTTCCCGGAGGCAAGTCGACGGGGTACGTCGACCCTACTGAGGCAGCCTCGACGATTGCGACCATTCAACAGCAGGTCGTTCAGTGCATGAAGGAAGGACCAGGCCAGGACATCTCGGCGGAGGTCACCACATTGGATATAAATGTAGAACCCATGGTAGGTGTGGATGACTTGTTGGTTGAGGTAGGTACGTTGGACGCTCAAGGGCTTCCCTTGGGCGTCTCTGGATCTTCATCTCCTGTTCCTTCTTCTTCTTCTTTCCAGGGCTTTACGGGGGCGAAGCTCCCGTATAGTGCACCAGACGCCTCTGTGGTTCCCAAAGTGAAGGGCCACAGGGCTCAGAAAACCCTTTCTAAGACGTCGTCGTCTAAGAAGACTTCTTCGGCGTCATCATCTCGTAAGTCTCCGGCTTCTCACCCCGGAGCAGAGAAAGTGAAAGCATTCTTCTTCCTCTGCTTCACTTTCTAAAGGGTCGAGGAGCAAGTCCTCCAAAGAGAGATCCCGTACTCCGGCGGAGTCGGTGGTCTCCCCTTCTTCAAAGGTACTTTCTCTGTACCCCATCTGCTCTGCGCCAGTTCCTGGCTTTGATCCTGCTGCATTTTCCTGCCGGAATGAATGCAGCAGGTGGGAGATCTTGTAGGATCTTTGAGGAACAGTATGGAGCAGATGTTCACTCAGCTGTTGGACAGGATGTCCACCACAAGAGAACCTCTTGTCTGGTTTCAATCAGGCCCCGCAGCTTGCTACTCCAGCACCTAGTGCCGGTCTCATCCAGCTTCCTCCTCATGATTCCCTCCCACCATTCTCCATGAGCAACCCTTGAAGAGTAGCATCTTATGCTCCTTTCCAAGATGGTCTCATCTCCATCCCGGAGTGTGGAACTTGAAGGATTGAAGACTTCAAGTTCTATCCTGAGAATTTGCAGCCTCCATTCATTGGCTACGCCAGGCTGACGGAGTCAGCTCTGAACAGAGAGGACAAGATCCCGAAGGAGACGGTCCTTTACTCCAGGGATCAGGCTCAGAGGGAATGGCTTCGCTGTCTTGAGGATTGGGACTGCATCAACACCAGACGCCAGGCCTTCAAAAGTCCATTCACGATCTTCACGACAGAAGAGGAAAGCTCCACTTCCTTTCTTAACGAAGATCGCCAGCGTCACTGTGCAAGCAGGCCTAAAAGGAGATCCTTTGCCGCAGCTGAGGGAGGCAGATCCAACATCACCCTTGTTTCCCTTCGTTTGGTGATATGTGGGAAGACTTGCCAGCCACCTTCACAGTTGGAAAGTTTAAACCGGACTGTGCTATGGATCAGTTCCGGTGAAAAACTTCCAAGACTTCCCGACAACCTCATTCAAGCAGAATTTGAGGCTAGGTCTAGGCTGGCAAGGACTCTCAGTACTATGGTTTATGACTGAGGTAGCGGCTCTTTCATATGCTTCGGAACTGCTCTTCAAGCTGTTGACCAAATCACAGACTTATACAGTCCAATCGGACTTGTATGAGTTTGTGGTTGCGATGGTCAACTGTAGGAAACATGTCCTCCAGGAATCAACTATTCGGCATGAGCCAAATAAGTTGCTTTCCTCCAACATCTGGGGGCGGACCTCTTCCCGGAGTCAGCGGTTAAGGAGGTCCAGAACGAGGCTACGAGACTCAACCAGAGTCTCAAAGATCGTTGGGGCCTCTCCGCCAAGAGGAAACAAGACTCGTCTGCTTTCGGGTAAGAAGCTGAAAAAGTCCAAGAGGTTTCAACCTTACCAGAAGAAACCTCAGAGCACTTTGTTCAGTCTGTGGCTCAGCCGTCCAGTCACCCAACCAGTACAGGCTTCCACGTCGAAGGGCCAGACGCAACCTATCCTCTGATCTCACCTCAGGCTCAGCCATCCACATCTTATGTGGTCTCCCCGGCATTCAACCAAGTGTATGAAGGCCAAGCCTTTCAGCACTTAACCGATTTGCCAGGGGAAGTAAAGCCAGAGGAGCCTTTCGTCAGAAAGGATCAGGGAGAGTCGTTAACAAAGGCAAGCACTTCGTGGAGGCCGTGGAGCT
Organism: Macrobrachium nipponense; assembly: GCF_015104395.2. Taxonomy (NCBI): domain Eukaryota; kingdom Metazoa; phylum Arthropoda; class Malacostraca; order Decapoda; family Palaemonidae; genus Macrobrachium; species Macrobrachium nipponense. Next base: position 49,030,817 of record NC_087207.1, read on the forward strand.
CACCCAGCACAGCAGCAGTGAGATCTCCAAGGTAGGAGGGAGGCTGTTCCTCTTCGGCATCGGTGGGGTTCAGCAAATGGGCACAAAGTATTGTGTCAAAAGGTCTGGGTTGGAGTTGGATCAAGGGCCCCCCTCCACCCAGACCATTCCTTCAACTTCCATCGAAGGAATTGACAAAATTATGCGGAGGAAACTCCTTCAGAAAAGAGCAATATCGAGAGTCAAGCATTTAAAGTTTCAAGGTCGCTTGTTCAGCGTGCCAAAGAAAGGCTCATTAAAAAGAAGAGTAATCTTAGACTTGTCCCAGTTAAACTTATCCATTCGCTGCGACAAGTTCAAAATGCTGACCATCTCGCAGGTACGGACCTTACTTCCCCGTGGGGCCGTCACCACCTCTATCGATCTTACAGACGCATACTATCATATATCCCAATAGCCCAGACACTTTCGCCCTTACCTAGGCTTCAAGCTAGGGACCAGACATTCTCATTCAAAGTGATGCCCTTCGGACTGAATGTAGCTCCCAGGGTATTCACGAAACTAGCGGAAGTAGTCGTTCAACAACAATGAGGTCACAAGGGATAATGGTAGTAGCATACCTCGACGATTGGTTGATTTGGGCACCAACCGTCGAGGAATGCCAGAAAGCCACAAAGAAAAGTAATTCAGTTCCTGGAGTATCTGGGGTTCCAGATAAGGGAAAATCAAGACTCACTCCGGAGTCTCGATTTCAATGGCTAGGCATCCAATGGGATTTATCCTCCCACAATCTGTCAATTCCGGTAGCCAAGAGAAAGGAAATAACGAAGTCAGTAAAGCAATTTCTAAAGTACAAATATGCTTCAAGGAGAAACCAGGAAACGGATCCTAGGTTCCCTACAGTTGCCTCAGTAACAAACATCTTGATGAAACCCAAACTGAAAGACATAGCCGGATCTGGCGCTCAAGAGCAAATGTCAGATCCCGGGACAAGTTGTCAGCAATTCCGCAAATCCTTCGGGACCATCTGTGTCCCTGGACTCAAATGAAGAATCTGTCCATGTCAGTACCTCTTCAATATCCTCCTCCAGTAATAACCATCCATACAGACACTTCATTAAGCGGTTGGGGAGGGTATTCTCAGTTCAAAAAGGTTCAAGGAACTTGGTCTCTACAGTTCCGCCAGCTTCACATAAACGTATTGGAAGCCATGGCAGTGTTCCTGACCCTGAACCGAGGCTCCTGCCACCAAAGAACTCTTATGTAAAATTGGTTCTGGACAGCGCAGTAGTAGTACACTGCGTCAACAGGGGAGGTTCCAAATCAAGACATCTAAACATGTCATGATAGCCATCTTTTCCCTGGCGGACAAGTTCAAATGGCACCTCTTACCTCTAACCCACACTAGCGGGAGTAAAAGGAATGTGATAGCAGACACTCTATCCCGGTCAGTTCCCTTAGAGTCAGCCCCACCCCCCAGATGCTGAAGCCTTGCCGAGGATGGGGGGCTTAGGGTTCAGCAGCTGGGCCCTGATGCCTGGTGGGAGCTGCCTTCTCGCTGGGCCTTGGTGCCAGCTGTTGATTCAACTAAATTAGTCAGCCCTTTTCTTCTTCTAAAAACATTTCATCTTTCTCCCTTTCTCCCCTAATAAGGTATGGATTCTATGATGATGACTATTTGCTTGGTTTTGGACATGATTTAGTCTAAATCTTTGGGATTTGAAGGAGGGTGAGGATGGACGGCATGCCACCTCACCCGTAAAACTCGAGTACCTGACGTGGTCCGAGCGCGAGGGGAAAGTTTAATGTCAAACCCTATCCCCTCAGTGCCGGGTCTGATCTCGACGGACATCATGACGCCTTAGCACTGGAGATAGGGTGATATATCCAGTAATTACCCCTAGGACGACCCTAATTAAAGGGACGACCCGTCCTCTAAGTGTGACTCCATGGTGGTATGGGGATCTGGATGAATCAACTTTTTACGTTATATGGCAACCACCCCTATCTCTGCTGATGACCCTATGCTTTTGTCAAAGGACTTGCCCACGGAACCCGAACTTCAGTCAGTCATGGTCGATCCCCATGATCAATGTAGTACCCCTGGGCCGAATGACAGAGGAACACAGTTGACGACCCAAAGCAATGCGAGAAGATATACGACCAGAAATCTCGGCAAAAAGCATCTGGCTCCAGTATTGTCACACTGGAACCATTTGCCATGAAGAGAAATAAGAAGTATGAAATAGCTCCTGGGGTCTTTGTACCCAATTCCTTTTAATAAAATACCTTAATTTAGCTTGAAGGTGACAATATAGATATTTTTCAAGTAAACAGAGAAATAGTGAAATGTTGCAGACAACCCAAAATAACACCTCAAAATGGAAATATGCTTTTAGTAGAAAGCATCTCCCCAGAGGAAAGCATTAAGTTGATGGGATTGTCAGACCTTGCGGGAGTTACGGTTGAGTGCACTCTCCAGCCTGAACTCCAGCAAGGGCTTGATTTATGCCCTCAGTTGAGGCTTTCTCTGAGAGAAACTTTTAACAGAATTAAAAGACCAGGGTTTGTAATAAAGGTGGACAGGATGACAAGGAAGGTTGATAATGGCAGAATACCTCAGCCTACCTTAATATTAACTTTTAATAATCTTTGAGACTTCCAGATATGTGTCTGCTCCTGTATAGGTTTAAGATAAAACAGTACATCCCAAGACCCCGAAGGTGTTTCCATTGCCAGCATTTTGGACACACCCTACAATCGTGTAGATCCAAATTGCAAGAAAATCCTGCAGTCGTGTCAACTGTGGAGAAGATGAGCATGGTATGTGCACCAGGGAACCGAAATGTGTTCACTGTGGTGAGGGACATGCATCATCATCTCAGCAGTGTGATGTATTTACTCGAAAAAGAAATCCAAGCAATCCGAGTAATAGAAAGAACAACGTTTAAGGAAAACACGAGAGAAAGCCAAAGCAAAGACTGTAAGACCTGGTCTAAGTTTTGCTTCTGTAGTAGCAAAACTTAGAAACCAAAAGAAAGAGACAAATAAAAACAACCAAGTTAAGAGCACAAAAGGAAAATCAAATAAAGAATCATTAAAAGACAGCTAACTGAATCATCCGAGGTCAACTGATGATGAGAATGTAAAGACAAGGTTCACTAGAACCAACAAGAAAGACACAAGTATGGAACTGAACTAAATTTGAATTAAGTGTCAGTAGAGACACACCCTCCACCATCTGCCTCATTGGAGGCAAGGCCAGTGGTTGCTGGTCTGGTGCCAGCTTCTGTTGGTGCCAATCCTCTTTGGAGGGACAAACCAGCAGATGCTGGTCCCACGGTGCCAGTCCTCACTGGTATTTTCTGCCTCATTAGAGGCAGAGCTGGGTACTTGCCAGCAGTACAAAAACAAACCCTCTCGAGGTGGTCTCTTTAGAGAACACCTCTGCTTTCTCCACCTCGACAGAGATGGAGAGTAAAGAAACTAAAAAACCCTTCAGTGTCAAGGACACTGAAGGAAAAGATGTTGGCACTATGAAGGCAACTCCACCCATGGAGGCCAACAAAGCCTTCCATTAAAATGCCTCCCCCTAGTAGAAAAAAGAAATCTCCCAGTCTTGTCAAAAGGAACACAATGTTGGTCCTAAACATGAATAAATTCACTTCCATTATTCAGTGGAACTGTCAGGGACTGCGAGCGAAAGTATGAGGAAGTGAAGCTTTTGATCTATGAGCACTCTCCTGTAGGGGTATGTTTGCAGGAGACTATGCTAGTGAATATACCCCTTGTCCTAGGGAATATGTTCACTATAGAACTAATTTGATCTAGAAGTGGGAAATCATGGTGGATCCCTCATCTACATCCGTCGAGACACTCCACACTACGAAGTGAAACTAAATACTCCACTTCAAGCTGTGGCTGTAAGAATTAATTTAAGAAGGAAATACACTTTATGTTCCCTTACATTTCCACCCAATAGCCATGTGTCCCCAAGAGAACTTAATATACTTAATGCAGCAACTACCAGAGCCATTTCTTCTACTTGGTGACTTCAATAGTAGACATCCATTGTGGGGAGATGTAACATCAAATCAAAAAAGGGAATATGATGGCATCTATAATAGAAAATGAAGATATAGGTCTTCTTAATACTGGAGAACCTACCCATTACCACATTCAGACAGGCACTGTCTCCTGCATCGACCTCTCAATATGTAGCTCCAACTGCAGTGTGACTTTAGTTGGAGAACAAGTGATGACTGGCATACCAGTGACCATTCTCCAATTGTGATCGACACCAATGATGGTCCACCTATCCCGAGATCGCCACGATGGTGCTTAGAGAAAGCAAATTGAGAAAAATCAAAGACTTGAGTGAGTTGGAAGGGGATGCAAAAGATCTCCCAAGTGTAGATGATGCCATTGATCTTACTCAATGGAACATTGCATACTGCACGGTCTACAACTCAATTCCTCGAACTAAGGGACTATTCAGGAGACGGCCAGTACCGTGGTGGTCAGAAGACCTAAGGCTGTTACACCGAGCTACAAGGTCATCATTGACCAGGTGCCGTAGACATCGCACCTTGGACAATGTCATAATTTACAAACAGTGTAGGGCACGATTTTTTCGAAAAGCTATGAAAGCTGCCAGAAGACAGCATGGGCCAAATATGTATCCTCTATTAACAGCAGAACACCAGTCTGTAGCATTTGGAAGAAAATAAGAAAAATTCAGGGTAAATTTACACCCAATCCTCCTCCAGTACTTAAAGTGAATAATACTCATGTCACTGATGCCACAGAAGTAGTAATACATTTCAGAACACTTCGCTCGAGTCTCTGAGAAATCAGATAGTTCCCCAGGACATAATTTCAGAATGATGGAAGAACAACAGGTACTTGACTTTCAGCAAAGAAAGCTGAATCATATAATATGCCTTTTTCTGAAAGGGAGTTTGACTCTGCTTTATCTAGGAGCAAGAACACTGCCCCTGGTCCAGATGAGATTCCTTATGAAATGTTTAAACACATTTCGAAGAACACAAAACTTTTTATAATAAGTATTATCAATAGAATATGGGATGAAAGCAGCTACCCTACCATATGGGAATTATTGCTACCATGTTACCGTTCCTTAAGCCTGGAAAAGATCCCCTGTGTGCAGCAAGTTACGCCCCATGCTTTAACTTGCTGTTTGTGTAAATTGATGGAAAAAATGGTAAATGTAAGACTGATGTGGTATCTAGAGCACAACAATATTCTAACACCTTCTCAGTGTGGTTTTCGAAAAATGCACTCTACCCTGGACATCTTACTGCAACTTGAAACCTCTGTCTGTGAAGCCTTTGCCTCCAAACAACATCATGTGACAGTTGTTTTTTGATATAGAAAAGGCATATGACACTGCTTGGAGACATGGGATTCTGAAGACTATGCATAATAGTGGTCTACGAGGTAAATTACCTTTATTTGTGAATCCTTTTATTTTTAAAAACAATCGTAGGTATTTTAAAGTTAAAGTTGGCAGTACTTTATCAGAGAAAAGGTGTCAAGAAGAAGGTGTTCCCCAGGCAGTGTTCTCAGTGTAACACTTTTTGCTCTAGCCATAAACAGTGTTGCAGCTGTCATTCCAAGAGAGGTTTTAAAGAACACTGTTTGTGGATGATTTGTCAATATACCTTTGCTGCCACCCGGATGACTGTAGCAGAAAGAAAGCTACAATTAACAATAAATAAAATAGTAAGTTGGGCTGAGAAACAGGGTTTTAAAATCTCTGTAAGCAAGACTACTGCCGTCCACTTCTGTCGGATCAGGGGAGTGCATCCTGATCCAGACCTCTATTTGTATGGCCGTAGAATCCCATGTGTAGAACAAGCACACTTCTTAGGCCTAGTTTTTGACAGTAGATTGACTTGGGCCCCCATATCAAACATATAAAAGCAAAGAGCCTAGAAGCTCTACACATCTTGAAGGTGCTTTCTCACACCAGTTGGGGAGCTGATAGAAATCTTTTACTAAGGCTTCATAAATCTTTAATCTTGTCAAAGCTGTCATATGGTTGTGAAATATATTCTTCAGCTTCCTCATCTAACTTAAAACTTTTAGATTCAGTACATCATTCAGCTATTCGTATAGCCACAGGAGCTTTCCGTTCGTCACCAATATCTAGTTTGCTAGTGATGCAGGAGAGATGCCTCTTGAACTCTATCGCCAGTCATCATTACTTCGGTACTGGTTTAGAGTGCAAAGACTCCCCACCCCAAATCTCAGGGCATTTGCTGTGGCAAATAGAAATATTTTTAATGGTTTTTATGAAAGTCATCCAAGGTATCCCATTCCTTTTAGCTATAGAATAAAACAAAATTTTAGAGGATACAAATATTAAAAAATATCCCATTATTCCCTTTGTGTATCCAGTACTCCTGTCTGGAGGTTACCGGATGTGAAATTCTGCAGGTACTACAGTGGAGCAAAGAGAAATAAATCTGATGAGGGGGAAATAAGGGCAAATATTTTTAGAGCATGTATCAGAGCATATAGATACATGTTTTATATTTACTGATGGCTCCAAGTCCAATGCCGGCGTTGGATATGGAGTTTTTAGCCAATCTTTTAACCGAAGAGGTGCACTTCCTTCTATTGCCTCAAACTTTACAGCTGAATTGTATGGATCCTAGTAGCACTGGAACATATTGTAACACTCCCAGTGTGTAGCTACACAATATTTTGTGACTCCAAAAGTGCCTTACAGTCCCTGGAAGTCTTTAATACTGATCATCCCTTGGTGTGAAGATCTTGCAGTGGATCTTCTTGCACCAAAATAGAGGCAGCATTGTTTCATTTTGTTGGGTTCCTGCCCATTTGAACGTATCGGGAAAACGAAGAGGCAGACAAGCTAGCCAAATCAGCAGCGCAAACTTTAGTACCGAGAAAATGCCCTGTTCCATATCGTGATACATTCTTTGATATATGGAAATCTATCCAGTATTTATGGGCACTTCAGTGGGACAGAGTAGGCCCCAACAAAATGAAAGAAATACTAGACAGACACACCCTTGGAATATGACCTAATACCAAGGAAGTGAGGGAGTATTATTGTAGATTACGTATTGGCCATACACGTTTAACTCACGGCTATCTGATGGATGGGGAGAATGAGCCATTCTGTGATGATTGCTTAGTTCCACTGACTGTTAGGCATTTGCTGGTTGAGTGTCCCAGTCTAGTGGAACTTAGGAATCGTTTTTTAGCTTATAGTAGTGAAGCAGGTGGTAATTATAGCATGCCAAAACTGTTGGGAGAAAGCATGTGTGTTAATAACGTTATCTCTTTTATCAAAGAAGCTGGTCTTCTCAAATATAAATCTGACAGCTGTGCTGTCTTAGTATATACTTTTTTCCCTTTTGGTTTTGTGTTTTATATTTTATTCAGATTAATTAACAATTCTTTTTATTAGAATTTTATTTGATCAGAATTTTATTCTGATTTTTATCAGATTTTTTTTTTTTTAAATCAAATTTATACGTATCTCTTTTAAAGATAAAATTCATAATATATTAAACAAGATTTTAATAACGTTAAAAGATCACACTTAGCATTCGGCGTCGGTGACCCTGGTAGTTGTGACGCCAGAAACCTACAATCAATCAATCAATCAATCCCTTAGAGTCAGAATGGTCTCTGGACAACAGTTCGTTCAATGGATATGCCGGAGTGTCCCAGGTCTCCAAGTTCGATCTCTTCGCTTCTCAGGCGAACCACAAGCTTCCATGCTATGTGGCTCCCAACCTGGGACCCTCTTGGCATATGCCACAGACGCTCTGTCATAGATTGGAACCATGGAAGAAGATTTACATCTTTCCTCCAGTGAATCTTCTTCTGAAAGTTCTGAACAAACTCAGGACTTTCAAGGGACAAGTGGCTAGTAGCACCGGACTGACCGAAAGAGCAATTGGTATCCCCTGTCTTCTGGAATTGGGTCTTGTTCGCCCCCAACGGATTCCCAATCCCAGGCTCTCTCAGTCAGTACAAATGAAGACTGTGTTCGCTTCCTCAGGAATTCTCAAAGCCCTCTAACTTTATGGACTTTATGAAGTTTGCGACCAAAAAAGATGCAGGTATAGATCCCCAGAATATCCATTTCCTGGAATCAGATAAAAGGGATTCAACTTTGAGGCCAGTACGACGCTGCAGTTAAGAAGTTTGGCATCTTTCCTGAAGGAATCAAACATCAAAATCATGACTATCAATTCAGCTACTATCCTTTTTTAGGTCCTTGTTTGAAAAGGATTAGCAGCTAGCACTATACTTACTACAAAAATCTGCCTTGAAGAAGATCTTTCAGATGGGTTTTAACATAGCCTTAACAGACTCCTATTTTTTCGTCTATTCCCAAGGCTTGTGCTAGACTTAGACCTTCTGTAAGGCCCACTTCTGTGTCAGGTGGTTTTTGAATGATGTCCTTAAGATGAATATGTTCAAGCTTTGTGACTTTTTATATCTATTTGTAACAATACTTACTTAATTATAAGATATAATACTTTGAAGTACCCCTATTTAGAAAATTATCTAAATAGTTCATGACTTTCATTTACCATTTTATATCCATGTTCTCTTATTGCAATTATAGTATTGTAGATTTTAATTTTTAGTTTTATTTTGAGACCCTCTTATTTTCTCCAATCTTGTGCTAATTCTCTGGTACTATTTCGCGCAGCAACACGAACTGAGCCAGAAAAAGGATTTTTACGTAGGAAAAATCTATTTCTGGGCGATTGGTTCGTGTCGCCCAGCGAAATCCCACCACTACCCTACCCTGCCGCCAAGATTGCCTGCTAACTTCAGGATGGCCACCAGAGGCGCGGTGATCGGCATGGCGTGGGTTGTAGTAGTGTAGTTGCCGCCCCGATCTGTGGGTTGGCTCTCTCATAGAGAATTTGATATAGGAGAATTCTAAATGGCAAGAAGTTTGTGGTAGGGGTCTCACTCGCCCCAGTTACCATACCGACACCCTTCTTTTTTTGGGTGGTAGCGGAGTCAGTTATTCTGACATCTTCTTTGATTTGTTTTTTCTCTGGTATTTGTTAGCTAATTTACCTTAGAATAATAAACTAAAGGATTATTTTGCTGGGCGACACGAACCAATCGCCTAGAAATAGATTTTTCCTACGTCAAAATCCTTTTTTACATGCTTTACATAAAAGAAAAAATTAAAATCGGAACACTCACCACTGAAGATCTTTAATGAAACCTACTCAACAATAATACAGTAAACCCTCCAACACTCCTATGTAAACCCTTTATACACTCTTGAATACTTTTCAAACTAAAACTTACTTTTAAACTGTAGAAACATGCTTTACATAAAATAAAAAATTAAAATCTGAACACTCATCAGTGAAGATACGTAAACTTGATTAAAGATGTTGATGATGAGGCACATGTATTGCACAGCAAAGAAGAGCATTACTCCAGCTCTTCTGAAAGCACCGCTTCATCAGGCGCTTCGTAAGGTGGTGCAATATTGCGTCCAGCATCGTAAACTTCCATTTCCACTGTAGGAGTACCAGTTTTTTTTTTTTTTTTTTTTTTTTTTTTTTTGTTTTTTTTTTTTTTTTTTTTTTTTTTTTTTTTTTTTTTTTTTTTTTTTGCGTGTGAGGAACATAGTGATTGGCAGTTTCTGATTTCTGACACTGTTTTTTCTTTTGTGTATGGATGTTTTTATACACCTGTATGGCACCATAGATTGCATTTCAGAACTGCAACGAACGAATCGTCTGTGGGTCCCAGTCTTCAGCCATTGACTGGAGATCTTTGGCCATTCTTGCTAGAGTTGAGAGGCGTTCTAATGTTAAGCCAACCTTCTCCTGTTCCCCTGGATTCTTCATCCTCACTTGCTGACTTCATCATCTCTGACAGATCTTCATCCGTTAATGGATCTGAGTGGGCCTCGTTCAGGTCATTCATGTTGTCACTAGTCATATTAGTGAAGCCCTCCCCTCCGAGCAACTTCGCCAGCCTCACTGCTTACAACTGTCGTGTGTGGATTTCGTCTGGAGAGAATCCTTTGAAATCATGACTGCTTCTGACCACAATTTCTTCCAGCAAGCATTAAGTGTTTCTTTCTTCATCTCCTTAAGGGGGGCCGGCCGGCTAATGCCTTTTTTTAAGGACAGGACTTTGATAGTCATACAACTTAATAAGGTGACTTGGGACATCTCCAAACCGCATATGATTTTTGCCTCTGACCTTCGGTTTTGTGACGCCATGGGCGATTTATCCCGAATAACCATTTTTCAAATTATATCTCCTCCCTTGATATTTAATATTAAGACCTGGGATTACTACCATAATATAGACCTGATGTAGACCTCCAATCGAATGGAGAGATTTTTTTCTAAAAGTCCATTTTTTGCTAGATATGAATTTTTCAATATGGCTAAAAAAAATAAAAACCCTATAATCAGGAGAAAAAAATTTATAAAAAAAAGACGAAACAAAAATTGGCGGGAAAAAAGGGCTCTATTTGATTGTTCTATAATGTTCATTCTGAGTTATATACCAAAATTCCAATGTTATAGCTTTAAAACTAAGTGAGAAGATAGATTTTGAGGGTCAATAAGTATAGTTTTGAGATACGTGCGTTCAAAGTTTTCCTTCGTATTTCTATAAAGACAATGTAATAAATAATGATTATTATGAATGTATATATTTGTGTATTAATAACCAAAACTATTTTATTTATCATAATTTAATCATAAATGATGATCCCTTTGCTCATATATCGCAGCCTGGGGCACTGCTTGAGGCAAGATGGGGCACTCCTTCCTACGCAATTCTCTCTCTCCCCTTCACTAACTCGGCTTATTACAGCGAATTTTCTTCTTCGTATGTTAGCGAGATGTTTTCCTTGTGTTTTCCTCTTTGGATTGATGAAATTCTTGCCCGAAACAAAGATAAACAAACGTAAATGCAAGAGAAAGTCAGAGGTGAAACTTGAAGGTGTACTCTTTTTTTTTACAAAGACAATTTAATAAATCATATTATGAATTTTCACATTCCATTTTGGATATTGAAAAAAACAAAACTTTGTTATCATAAATGAAGAACTCTTTGCTCAAAGATCGTAGCCTTGGGCACAGTGTGATGTGTGCTGTCAGCAAGACGGGGGCATTACTAAGCAACCCTTACTACGCAACCCTCCCCTCTCTCTTCACTAACTACGTGTATATTATGATATTCTGTAATAATACTTGAGCGATTTTTCTTCGTCTGTGTGTTAGCGAGATGTTTTCCTTGTTCTTTTCCTCATTGGCATGATGAAATTCTTGCCGAAACATACATAAACATACATAAAAGCAAGCGAATGTAGAGGTGAAATGGAACGTGTAGACTACTTGAAGTCCGTGATCGCACTAAATCATGACTGGACTTGGTAGCTGAGCCTGAAGTCTCCTTCTCGACTTGGGGAATGTCTACAGATGCCATTTCTCCCAATTTCTTTGACAATAATTATCAAAAATTTACGATAATAGAAGAAATATTGCTTTTCTTGTACGGATCAATGTTTTAGACTTATTGAGTTACGTTAACTATTACCCTGTAACTACGAAAGTAAAAGGAATTTTGACGAAATATTTCATATACGTATTCTCAATTGCCATATGAAGCTCCATGAATTTTTTCATGACTTTGCATTTTTCGCCCTATACCACCATATATAGGGGTTCCGGCCGGCCCCCTTAATAGCCTTCTGGATATTATGGAGACACGTTGCGATAGTGGTTACCCACCAACCCGTACTCCTTCAGCGAGAAGTTGTCATATGCATCCATAGATTCGACCAGGTGTTGCAGGGAATTTCGCGTGTACAGCACATTGAAGGCTCGAATACCGCCTTGATCCATGGCTTGAATCAGCGATGTTGTGTTTAGGTGGCAAGACTTCAACCTGTACGCCCTCATACAACGGGTCGATTGTGTTGCCTCCAGCATTGTCCATCAGAAGAAGCACTTTAAAATCAAGGCCTTTTTCAGCAAGATAAACCTTGACTTCGGGGATGAAGCACTGGTGAAACCAGTCAGATGTCAGTGCTTTCATTATCCAGGCCTTTTGATTATGCATCCAATGCACTGGCAGTAAGTCTTACTTTTGATTTTCAGGGTGGGCGGGCCTTGGTTTTTGGACTTGTAAATCGCGCTGGCTTTATCATAAAACCAGCAGCATTACCACACATTATAAAGTGTTAGGCGATCGTTAGGGATCCTTGTAAACCTTGAATCCAGGGGCTCTGCCTCTTCCTTCATAATGAAAGTTTGCGATGGCATACGTTACCAGAAGAGACCAGTTTTCATCCATGTTGAATACTTGTTCACGTGAATAACCCCCTTCATCAATAATTGCCTGGAACGTCTTGTTTACATATTAATCAATGGCCGGTTTGTCAGCAGAGGCCGCTTCTACATGCAGGGACACGCTTTTAAGGTTGAACCTTTTCTGAAATTTATCAAACCAACCCTTGTTGGCATTAAAAATTCAGTTGGTTTGGTGGGAGATGCCGTAGAAGGTCCTGGTTCTTGGTTGTTGTTACGACCATCCGTAAACCTGTTGTAGAGCTGTCTGGCCCTCTCGCGTATGGTGTTGGTAGCCAGTGCTATGTTCTTCTTTCTGCAGTTGCTAATCCAACGGCTAATGCAGACTCCATCCTTACAATGGCCTTATTGCGGGGAAGTTACCACCCTTTTTTGCTGTCCTATTAAAGTTAACAGTAAAAAAAAAAAAAAAAAACAAAAAAAATGCTATCATCTTTATGTTCTTCTCGCCTTCATTGATGCCGTAATGGCGGCCTACACCGCCCATAGCTTCTCCCTT
>NC_087207.1:49044171-49066671 GCF_015104395.2 Macrobrachium nipponense
ATTAATTTAGTCACTTTTTCATTATTATGGACAAGTGTGATGGAATCGGACTTTTCATAACTCATCAAGGGATATCCCGTATAGGAAGATCCCTCAGTGGGCACTTAAGGAAGTTGATATGACTGTTGTAAAAGCCGTGCATGTCCATTGAGTGGTAGAAATGACCCATGATGTTGATGAAAGGTGGCAACTTGACACAATTGGTATCAGTCCCAAAAAGCAGTTTTCTATGTTAGAGAACGTAGCCATGCAAAAAGTAGTTATTAACATGTTCTGAAGTATAAGAAATGAAAAGGCATTTTCTATTTTGAGTAAAAATAGATATTGCATTAAAGATTTTCAGTATTCTTGGTATAATTTGAGAACTTCCGTTTAGATATATATAGTATATGACCATTGAATAAAACTTCAAAAGTAACATATTTGGTAATAGTATAAATATTTTTGAATTTTAACTTTTATTCAGGAAATCTATATAGTTTTTCAAGATGATTTTCTGAAGTATGAAAAGGCATTTTTTATCTTTTCTTTATATCACTGATTCCATGCCAATGAACGGAGCATACAGTGGAGTTAACATAATCACGAAGACGACCTCATGTGTCACTAATCGGAGTCCTCTCGATCTGCCCACTCCTGGCAGTAGGATTTTTTTTTTAATCAAAATTAAGTTTTGTAACACAGGCTGCCAACTCCAACGACTCAATACGATCATGAAGAGTTATGGGGGCCTGAAACGCTCTGAATCTATGGGAGATAAATTTAAACTATTGATATAGTTATTGGACTCAATGTATTATAAATAGTATATAGTGGCATCCATGTTCACGACTCAGTATAATCCAGTTACATAAGTCTGAATATTACGTAACGAAATTGCAAATAAATCAGCGCGAAAATCGTCATACCTTCATGGAACTCCCGCCCCCTTCCTGTAAAAACCGCTAAATGTGGCTTGGCCTAACTCATCGGTGACTTGTGAGTACGACTACGTAAATACGTAATCTCATCTCAACTTGCGCAATGCTGTTGTAATGGTTCATTGCGGAAGTCGTCATGGAGTCGATATCAGCTGACATTTCTATTTTTGGGGTGCCCAAGCACCCGACTATAGGAGATTGATCGCCAAATCCAGCCTTTACGACATTCGCGGTCTGAAATCGCCAGTGTGTGACCCAGGCTTTAGACTATGTCAACATTAAAGGTTATACAAGACAGCGACCTCCATAAAGGCATGACAATTTTTTTGTTTTTTATGAATGCTTTGATTTAGTTACGTAATATGCTGACATATGTAACGGGATCGTACTGAGTCGTGAACATGGATGCCACTATATATAAAATTGTCAGGTGAACTCGACACCCATTATTCTTGTAGCATTCCCAGACCAGACCAAAAAAACAATGAGGACATGTATTTGCTGAACTTCATACCTGAGAACCTACATGATCCTGAATTAGTGGAATGCATCTCGGATTATTAAGATGCTAATAAATACAACTTGATTTCAATGAACATTTCCTGAATAAAAGTTAAAATTCAAAAGTATTTATATTACCAAAAGGGATTTTGACGAAGGAAAAATCTATTTCTGGGTGATTGGCTCGTGTCGCCCTATGAAAGGATCCTTAATATCATTCTTTCTAGGTAAAATTAATCTAAAATTACCAGAGAAAAACAAAATTAAGAAAATGTCAGTAAAACTGACTCGCTCACTCTTAAAAAGAAGTGTCGGTATGGCAATAGGGGCGAGTGGGAACACTACCACGAGACATTCACCAATTAGAACTTCCAATCAGAATCCCCACAAGAGAGAGCTGATACCAACAGGTGATGCGGCCGCTACTACTACTACTAGAGGACGCCACGGACAACAGCGCCCCTAGCGGACATCCTTAATCTAAAAACATCTTGTCCTGCAGGGGGGGGGCAAACAATACAGGGTGGGTTTCATAGGGCGACACGAGCCAATCACCCAGAAATAGATTTTTCCTTCGTCAAAATCCCTTTTCTGGGCTCAGTCGTGTCGGCCTATGAAAGAGTACCAGAGAAACAGACAAGATGGTAAAAAAGGACAAATGAAAAATAAAACAGTTGAAAATGAGGGATATAATATAAGTAAATCAATTACAGCATATAACTAAGTACTTAAGTCTAACTTATTCTAAACAGTAATATAAAAGAAAGTTAGTAATGCAAAGTACTTAAAATTACAATAAACACAGTAAATTATATTAATGCAGTGTAATTTAAACAAAATAGATTTACTTAGATAACTTATTTACAAAATATACAAACACATTGTGTCCTACCCTAGCATAAAAATAAGGGTAGGTACACTGAAGTACATTATCAGTACAAGGTGTGGATGTCCCTAGCAAAAAAAATAAGGGACAATCCACTAATATGATTTCAGCGGCTAAGGCTAGGATATCCGAGTAGCATGGCGATAGGGTGAGGCATGTAGGATGAGGTAGGCAGAAAGGAGACCTGATCTGTACTACAAACTACTATACAGTATCAGGAGAAACAATGTTTCCCGCTGCTACTGCTGAAAATTTTAAAGATTCCAAGGACTTTTAGATAATGACGTTTAAAGACTGTCGGAGATTTCCATCAGTATACTTTTTAAGATCCTCAAAGTTCATATGTTGAAGAAGTAATTAATTGAGGTGGCTACTCCCCTGATGTCATGTGCTTTTGGAAATGAATCAGGATTGGCTTGTTTAATGAAGTAAAGGATTTGTTGTCTAATACCTTTTACTGACAAAGTACCACCTTTCTCTCTCATGAAGAGAGGACCTGAGGATCTTGAGGATGTACGAGATAGAAAGGCTCTTAAAGTTGATACTGGGCAAAGAGAAGGGTCTTGTGGAAGTGGGATGACTTTCCAAGGGGCCCACCTTGCAAGAGGATCCTCATTTTTAGCCAAAAAACTACGATCCGGAGCAAGCAGAACTTCTCCTGAGGGGAGGAATTCCACATGACCCGCATCTCTGGATAGAGCCGACAGTTCTGAAATTCTAGCTCCTGAAGCTAGGCTTAATAAGAATAATGTCTTTCTAAGAAGCATTATGAATGTACAGGACGAGTTGTCAGTATCTGAAGCTAGTTTGAGGACATCATTTAAGAACCATGAAACTGCAGTAGGCCTTTGAGAAGGTCTAAGTCTAGCACAGGCTTTAGGAATAGACGTGAAATAAGATTCAGTCAGATCTATCTGAAAACCTAACTGAAAGATCTTCTTCAAAGCCGATTTATGAGTAGTAATAGTGCTAGCTGCTAAACCTTTTTCAAACAGGGATCTGAAAAAGGATATAGCTAGATTAACTGTCATGGTTGTAGTGTTTGATTCTTCAGGAAGGAAATGCTAATTTTTTAACAGCTGAGTCATATTGCCTAATAGTTGACTCTCTCTTATCTGATTCTAGGAAGAGAATATTTTGTGGATCAATATTAGCATCTTTATTAGCCGCAAACTTCATGAAGTCCATAAAGTTAGGGTCTGAAGAATTCCTGAGGAAGCGAACACAGTCCTCATTTGTACTGATTGTGACAGCTTGGGATTGGAATCCATCCGAGTTCGAGTCGGAACCCAATTCCAGAAGAAGAGGATACCAGTTGCTCTTGGGCCAGTCCGGTGCAATCAGAGCTACTATTCCCTTGAAAGTCCTCAGCTTGCTTAAGACTTTCAAGAGAAGATTCACTGGAGGAAAAACATAAATTTTTCTCCACTGATCCCAATCTAACGACAGGGCGTCCGTGGCATAAGCAGAGGGTCCAGGTTGGGGGCCACATAGCAAGGGAGCTTGTGGTTCGCTTGTGAGGCGAAGAGATCTACCTGGAGACCTGGGACTCTCCGGCATATCCACTGGAATGACCCGTCGTCTAGGGACCATTCTGATTCCAGAGGAACTGACCGGGACAAAGCGTCTGCTATCACCATTTCTTACCCCGCCAGGTGAGTGGCGGACAGATGCCATTTGTGTTTGTTTGCTAGGGCAAAGATGGCTATCATGACATGGTTCACATGCTTGGATTTGGACCCTCCTCTGTTGATGCAATGAACTACCACTGCACTGTCCAAAACTAGCCTTAGATGAGACTTTTTTCTTTGGGGGAAGCAGTCTCTTCAAGGGTAAGAAATACTGCCATTGCTTCCAGAACGTTTATGTGGAGCTGGCGAAATTGAACTGACCAAGTCCCCTGAACCTGTTTGAACTGAGAATATCCCCCCACCCGGACAGGGAGGCATCCGTGTGAATGGTTAACACTGGAAGGGGATATTGAAGGGGTACCCGCTTGGCTAAGTCTTTACTTTTGACCATGGACGGAGTTGATTGCGAAGGATCTGTGGAATTACTGACAACTTGTCTCGAGATTTGGCTTTTGCTCTCGATCGCCAAACTCGATTTATATCTTTTAGCCTTGCTTTCAGGAGGATATCTGTTACCGAAGCAAACTGAAGGGACCCTAGGATTCTTTCCTGGTTTCTCCTTGATGTTTGTTTGCATTTGAGAAATTGCCTGACAGATTTTGCTATTTCCTTCCGTTTGGTCACTGGAATTGACAGATTGTGGGAAGACAAATCCCATTGGATTCCCAGCCACTGAAAACGAGACTCCGGGGTAAGTCTGGATTTCGTTTTGTTTATCTGGAACCCCAGATGTTCCAGAAAGTGAACTACCTTTTTGGTGGCTTCGAGACATTCCTCGACAGTTGGTGCCCAGATCAAAGAATCGTCGCGGTATGCTGCTACCATGATTCCCTGAGTTCTCAATTGCTGCACAACCACTTCTGCTATTTTCGTGAATACCCTGGGGCTACATTCAGACCGAATGCATCACTTTGAATGAGAATGTCTGATTTCCTAGCTGAATCCTAGGAATGGGCGGAAGTGTCTGGCTATAGGATATGATAGTATGCGTCTGTAAGATCGATGGAGCATGTGACGGCTCCACGCGGAAGTAAGGTCCTTACTTGCGAGAGGGTAAGCATCTTGAACTTGTCGCAACGAATGAAAGAGTTTAGCTTTGACAAGTCTAAGATTACCCTTCTTTTTGTTGAGCCTTTCTTTGGACGCTGAATAAGCGACCTTGAAATTTTAGATGCTTGACTCTCGCAATAGCTCCTTTCTGAAGGAGTTCCTCCGCGTAATCTGTCAATTCCTTTGATGGTATTTGGCGGAATGATTTGATTGGAGGAGGATCTTTGATCCAACTCCAACCCAATACCTTGGACACTATGTTCTGTGCCCAATTGCTGAACCCCCACCTGTGACGGAAGAGGAACAGCCTCCCTCCTACCTGGGGAGCCTCATTGTTGATGGGCGGGTTGACCACCACGCCCTCCTCTGAACTGCTTGCTCCTTGTCGCCCTTCCTGCGCCACGCTGGCGAAAGTAACCTCTCGCCCTAACCTCTCGATTGCTTGTTAAAGGGAGGGTAGCCCTGACCTTCATACGTAGGGTTGAAGGCCGGCGAGAGTGCGTAGGAGGTCGAAGGTTGTGATTGAGGAGACAGCAGGAGGATGGGCTAGGTTCTGTTTAGAACTAGCAGGTTGTCCCTGTTGGGTAACCGGGACGGCCTGAACAAATTGCTGCTGTTGCTGGTGTTTTCTGGTAAGGCTGGAACCTTTTACCAGACTTCTTTGGTTTGGTTTCTTACCAGCAGTGGGGACGGATTCTTGCTTCCTCTTGGATGAAATACCCCACCTAGCTCTAAGGCTCTGGTTAGCCTAGCAGCCTCGTGTGTACTTCATTTCAGCGGACTCTGGGAAGAGATCCGCTCCCCACATGCTAGAAGCAGGAGTCTATTAGGCTCGTGCCTAATAGTGCACTCCTGCAGAACGTGCTTTCGGCAATTCCTCCTAGCTTGGAAGAAGTCGAAAGCATCCGTCTGAACCGTCTGAAGCTGGGATTTGCCAAGATCTTAAACAGAGGTTCCGTAGCATACGAGAGAGCAGCCATCTCCGTTATGATCAGTGATTGAGGGACCTGCCAAACCTAGTTCGCAGGCGTCGAACTCCGCTGAATCAAGGAATCAGGCCAGCCTTGGGAGCTTCTCGCCGAACTGGTCATGGCGCAGTCCGGTTTGAGCTTACCAAGCGTGAACGTAGCTGGCAAGTTCTCCCCAAATTCTCTCCAAAAGCTGGGAAGAGCGGAGAAGTAGACTCCGCCTCCCTTAGCTGTGGCATGGGCTCATCCTTGAGGGACTGCCTGAAGAGTCCTCTCTACTATTTTTGTAGCAAACGGAAGAGAAGCCTCCTCTTCCGTCGCAAAAAATAGTGAAGGACTCTTATAGGCCTGGAGCTTGGTGTTTGTGCACTCCAGTCCTCAAGGCAGTGAACCCATTCCCGTTGGGCATGATCCCTACTGTAGAGAACATCCTCCCTAGAGATCTTGTCTTCCCTAGTAAGAGCGCTACGGTCAGCCTAGCATAGCCGATGAAAGGCTGCGTCAAACCCGGAGGGTAAAACTCGAAGTCCTCAATCCTTCGAGTTCCACACTCCGGGATAGAGATCATACCATCCTTAAATGGAGCGTAAGCAGCTACTCTCCATGGGTTTCTCCATAGAGAAAGCTGGCAGAGAGTCTATGGCGGGAGCTGGAAAATACCAGCACTCGGCACTGGGGAGACTGGAAGGGGGACCTGAGAGAGCCCAGCTACTCGGTCCTCATTCTCTCTAACTCTGTTAGAGAGATCTTGGATGGACTGGCCCGATTGAGACAGAGTGCTCGACAGTTGTGCGAACATCTGCTCAAAATTTCGTCCCCAGGGCAGAGACTTGAGAGCCGACCATCTCGCCCACCTGTTGCATCACCACTGCTGAGAAAGCAGTGGGATCAAAGGTGCTGGGTCCCGCTCCTCCCACCGGCTGTTACCGGAGTGGATGCGGTGGAGGCCGGAGAAGGCATTGGCTCGGCGGGAGCGCGAGCCTTCTCCGTTAGAAGCCTTGCTTCTAGAGCTCTTCGAGTAAGAAGAGCTCGGCTTGGCCTTCACCGCGTCAGCGTAAGAAGTCGAAGACTTCTTAGCCGAAGAAGACGAAGATGACTCTTAGAAGTCGTCTTAGTTAGGGTCTTCGGTTCTCTCTGTCCCTTCACCTTTGGGGGTACAGAGAGAGCGGGGAGAGCGGGTAGGGATCTCAGATCCCATAAAGCCTTGGAAAGAAGCGCTTGAAGAAGGGGACAGGAGAAGATCCCAGAGCGCCCAGGAAAGACCTTGGGCGCCCGACACACCTACCTCAACCAACAAATCCTCTGCCCCTACCGCCATAGGCTTAATGTTGAGGTCCAGGGTAGTGACGTCCGGGACCGACTCCTGTGTGGCTACGACCCCGAAAGATTGCTGCATTTCTTGCTGGATGGAGGCTATGAGAGGGGCTGCGGACAAGGGGTCAACATACCCTGTTGACTTGCCCGCGGGGAAGATCTGGACGGCCAGCTTCTTGTCTAGGATGTAAGGCTGGCCTTTGGCGGCGTTCTTCCCGAAGCCGCCCACCACCCGCTTTCAGGGTAGCAAGGGCGACCTCCCTCACACCAGTAGCCTGAAAGAAAAGGTGAGATGAGCTTCTAATGGCGAACTGGTTAACAAACTTATGTCTAAGAGTTGTTAATAAAATGATAAAGAAGCCTATAATCGACTTACCCCCTCCACCAGCTGACTGACTAGGTCGTAGCAGATGGCGCAGGCTTCTGGGTGCCAGACGATCATATCGTTGTATGGCGTGGCACATGGAGCGTGAGACCTGCACTCATCGTGGCCGCAGGGGTCGTACAACGTCGCGTTGCATCCCAGGACCTGACAGTTGGTAGCCTGTAAGTGGAAAGATACATAAGTATCAGGAGAACACTTACAGCCTAACAGTTGCTCCGCTGGTGCCGGAGCGAGAAAGTTAGATTAAACCAGAGCCCCGCCATAATACGTGTGGTAACAAGATGGTTGGTTGTCCTAGGCTATTGCTCCGCTGGCGGCGGGGACAAGAGATAGAATCCAACCAGGTGTGTGGTGGTAAAAGGAAACCACGACGGATAATGGCGGGATGGTAACATATGAATAATAAAATTAAACAAATCATCGTAAAATTAGGGTATATCCTTAAAAATAACAATAATATCAAACCTTTCTCCACCCGTCTACTAGAAGAGTGCCCGGGTAAGAAGCAAGCTCCCTTCCGGTAGCGGGGGAGAGATGTAAGGATATAGTAGGCAAGCAACCGACCACTAGTAGTGACCACCCGCCCGCTGGCGGAGCCAGTAATCTATAACCAAAGGTGCCCCGGCTGCGACGGAAGGCTCCGTTCGTTATAGAAGGGGAAGGTGGCTGAGCAACTGGGGAAGGGGGGGGAGGGTCTCGGCGTAACACGGCGGGAGAGAGAGAGGGGGGGGTGGCCTACTCCTCCCCGTCTCAACAACTACCCGCTCGGAGACCCGGTACCCTATGAGTGGTCGCCCTATACCCCCCGCTGGGAGGCCAACCCCTGGCCACATCAGAGAGAGAGGGAGGAAGGCAACTGAGGTTGTCATGACAACCAAGGGGTCCCCCAGCGCCTCCCTATACCTGGTAGGGAGGGAAGGGGAAGGGGAAGGTGCGATGGAACACGTGACCGCAAGTGGCCTAAGCCGCGAGCAACACAACCGTGGGAGGGCCACGTGAACCAGGCTGTACCAATACATGGGACATGCACCTAGGCTAGCCTAACACCCTAAATAGAATAAATTTACATCGTAAGATGGAAAGACACTTTAGTAGAAGAAAAAGAAGGCCCAGGAGGAGGCAAACTGTTCCGAGGAACAGAAGCCTATCGGAGCCAGCGATAGCCGATGAAGAGCAAGAGCCGGGATGTTGGGCTGGAACATAGAATAGCCCTAAATACCAAACTAAGAGAAATGGTAAAGGGGCTAACCTAGCTAAAATTCTATGTAAAACACGATGAACGTAATATAGTAAGCCCATAAGTATAAGAAGTCCCAGTATGGAGGACCGGGAATTCTTAATGAGGCAGCATGGCGCCGCCACGAGACAACCGGGAAACCGTATATGACCTATTAGAAGGAAAATACTGGTTCCCGGAAGCCAAAACTACAGTAAAACATTACTTAAGAGGCACTTAACTTAGCCGTTGCGATGGCAGAACGTTCCATGATGAATGGTGAAAAATTCCTCGTAAATAGCACAAGCACAAAGAGAATGCGTCTGAACGCTGGCGCTAAAAATTAAGGATGTCCGCTAGGGGCGCTGTTGTCCGTGGCGTCCTCTAGTAGTAGTAGTAGCGGCCGCATCACCTGTTGGTATCAGCTCTCTCTTGTGGGGATTCTGATTGGAAGTTCTAATTGGTGAATGTCTCGTGGTAGTGTTCCCACTCGCCCCTATTGCCATACCGACACTTCTTTTTAAGAGTGAGCGAGTCAGTTTTACTGACATTTTCTTAATTTTGTTTTCACTGGTAATTTAGATTAATTTTTAACCTAGAAAGAATGATATTAAGGATCCTTTCATAGGCCGACACGAGCTGAGCCCAGAAATATATTTTGTTTAAGTTGTGTTCAGTGTCATATTGAGCTATATCTGAAGTCCTCAGAGTATATCAAGAATGCTGAAAATCTTAATGCAATATATATTTTACTCAAAATAGAAAATACCTTTTCATTTTCTTATACTTCTGAACATGCTAATAAATTTAACTTTGATGCAATTAACTACTAAAGAAAATCATGTTGAAAAAACTTAATTTCCTGAATAAAAGTTAATATTGAAAAAATGTTATATTACCAAATATATTTTCGTTTAAGTTGTATTTATTGTCATATTTATCTATATCTGAAGTTCTCAAAATTATATTAAGAAATACAGGAAATCTTGAATCCAAATATATTTTACTCAAAATTGAAAACAGAGGCAGCTGTGGGTAGTTAATTAAGCCTTGAACTTGATAGGCTGCCGACGCACGTGACACAATCTGACTCGCTGCACAGCCCCACTAATGTTACCAAATACATCCATGCAACGTAAAAGCACCATACAAACAAACAAACAAGTTACCAAATACAACTTGGGTCACACATTGGGGATTTCAGATCACGATGTTGCAAATGCTGGGTTTTAACAATCATTCTTCTATAGTCGCGGTGCTTGGGCTCCCCCCAAAAAAGAAATGTCAGCTGATATCTGCTCCATGACGACTTCTGCAATGAGCCATTACAACAGCATTGCGCAAGATGAGATGAGGTTAGGTACTTACATAGTCGTATGCGTAAGGTCACCGTTGATTATGCCACACCCACATATAACCTCTACTCGACGTTGAGTTTTCGTGAGGGTATGACGATTTTTCAAGATTTTTTTCATGTGATTTAGTTACGTAATATTCCGACTTACGAAACGGAATTGTACTGAGTCGTGAACATGGAGCCACCATTATTATATATATAAGGCCTAATAAATAAATCAATATTTTCCATTTATCTCCCATAGATTCAGTGTGTTTCAGACCCCCATAAATCGTCTTCGTGATTGTATCGAGTATTTGGTGTAAGCCCCCTTGTGTGTTGCATAACTTAATTTTGATTAATTTAAGCTTTAAAAAATTATACACCATAGGAAGTTAGGCCGATTGAGGAGGACTCAGTGGACACATAAACTTCCCTGCAGGCTTCGTACATTGCCAGGAATCAGTGAGATAATAAAACAATAAAAAAAATGCCTTTTCAATACTTCAAAAAACCCATGTTGTAAAACTATGTAAATTTCCAGAATAAAACTTAAAATTCAAAACTATGTATATTGCAATTACCAAATATATTTTCTTTTAACCCTTAAACGCCGAAGTGGTAAAATAAAAATTGTCTCCCGTGTGCCGGAGGTGTTTCATGTGAGCGCGGAAGCGGAAAAAATATTTTTTTCAAAAAATCACAGCGCCGCTTAGTTTTCAAGATTAAGAGTTCAATTTTTGGCTCCTTTTTTTGTCATTGGGCTGCCAGTTTAGTATGGCAACCAATCAGAAATGAAAATAATTATCATTATCATATATAAATAATGCGATATATGATAGCGCAAAAACGAAATTTCATATATAATTGTATTCAAATCGCGCTGTGCGCAAAATGGTTAAAAGTAACAAGTTACTTTTTTTCGTTGTAATGTACACTAAATTTGCGATCATTTTGGTATATAACACATTGTAAAACGATAAAAAGCAACACAGAGAAAATATCCCACACAAATAATGCATAAATTCGTAACGCGCGGACGTAAACAAGTATTTTTTTCAAAAATCACCATAAATCTAAATATTGTCCTAGAGACTTCTAATTTTCTTTCAAAATGAAGACAAATGATTGAATATACTATACTGTAAGAGTATTAGCTTACAATTGCAGTTTTCGACCATATCTGACGAGTTAAATTTGACTGAATGTCGAATTTTTTTATATATATTTTATATGCAATTATTTCGGAAATTAGAAAAGCTACAACCTTCAAATATTTTTTGTTTTATTCTACATGAAATTGTGCACTTTTTCATATATAAAACTCTATGAAATGCCTAATATGAAATGGAGCAAATATTCCGAGAATGGGACGTACGCATTTCGGAGATTTGTGGCGGAGAATCCCTGCGGCGCAGGGAGGGAAGGAAAAGGTTTTTTTTTTAATTTCACCAATAAAATCTTAAATATTGTGCTTGAGACTTCAAATTTGTTTCAAGATGAAGATAAATGACTGAATATTACTAGACTGTAAGATTTTTAGCTTACAATTGCGTTTTTCGACCATTTCGGTAGAGTCAAAGTTGACGGAACGTGTTTTTTTTTCTATTTATCGTGATTTATATGCAAATATTTCAAAAATGAGAAAAGCTACAACCTTCAATTATTTTTTGTTGTATTCTACATGGAATTGCGCACATTTTCATATCTAAAACTTTATGTAACGGCTAATTTAAAATGGTGCAAACATTACCACAATCGCACGTATGATTTTTTCGGAAGAGTTACCACGCAGACGTAAAGAAAGTTATTTTTTTCATAAATTCACCATAAATCAAAATATTATGCTAGAGACTTCCAATTTGTTGCAAAATAAAGGTAAATGATTGAATATTACTATAAAATAAGAGTTTTAGCTTACAATTGCGTTTCTCGACCATTTTGGTAGAGTCAAAGTTGACCGAAGGCTGAAATTTTGGCATTTATCGTTATTTATATGAAAAATATCTCAAAACTGATAAAAACTACAATCATGAGTATTTTTTTGTTGTATTCTACATAAAAATGCGCACATTTCATATATAATACTCCATGTAACGGCTAATTTTAGAATGGTGCATACATTACCACAATCGCATGTATGATTTTTTCGGAAGATGTTACCGCTTTGACGTAAGGAAAAAGTTTTTTCATAAATTCACCATAAATCGAAATATTGTGCTAGAGACTTCCAATTAGTTGCAAAAATAAGGTAAATGATTGAATATTACTAAGATATAAGAGTTTTAGCTTACAATTGCGTTTTTCGACCATTTTGGTAGAGTCAAAGTTGACCGAAGGTTGAAATGTTGGCACTTATCGTTATTTATATGAAAATATCTCAAAACTGATGAAAGCTACAATCATGAGTATTTTTTGTTGTATTCTACATAAAAATGCGCACATTTTCATATATAATACTCTATGTAACGGCTAATTTAAAATGGTACAAAAATTATGTCAAAGTGACGAAATAATTTCCGAGATGTGTCAGATACTTTTTAGTGCGGCAAGAAAGAAATTCGCGCTTGCGCGCCTGCTAACGATTGTAAGCAAAACAACACCTTGATCCGTGAACTCCCAGCATCCCCCAAGGCGCGTGATTCAAGAGTTTTTGGCTGGTAGGCCTAAAAGTATTTTTCCGCAAATGTTTAAAAAAACTTTTGTATGTCGACGTAAAATACGTCCCCAGTCGGCGTTTAAGGGTTAAGCAGTATTCATTGTCATATTGATCTATATGTGAAGTTCTCAAATTATGTCAAGAATACCTACTGAAAATCTTTAATGCAATATATATTTTACTCAAAATAGAAAATGCCTTTTCATTTCTTATTCTTCAGAACATGCTAATAAATCGAATTTAATTGCAATGAACTCACTAAAGAAAATCATGTTCATAAACTGTAAATTTCGTGAATAAAAGTTTAGCTTCATCTTTATATTACTGAAATTCTTATAAGTTTTATTCAGAATCATATTTAGCTATATGTGAAGCTGTCAAATTATATCAAGAATACAGAAAATCGTGAATCCAAAATATATTTTACTCAACATTGAAAACCGAGGCAGCTGTGGGTATTTTCTGGCTCAGTTCGTGTCGGCCTGTGAAATAATCCTTAAGTTCATTATTTCTAGGTAAATAACCTAATAAATACCAGAGAAAAAATAAAATCAAGAAGATGTCAGTATAACTGACTCGCTCACTCTATAAAAGAAGTGTCGGTATGGTAACAGGGGCGAGTGAGACCACTACCACGAACCACTTGCCATTTAGAACTTCCCACATCAAAATCCCCCACCTGAGAGAGCCGATCCCAAAGGGTGATGCGCCCGCTACTACTACTAATACCGACGCCAAGCGGAGTGCAGCGCCTCTAGTGGCCATCCTTTTATCTTAGCACTTCGCATACACACGCGTTTTTTCTCACTTGTGTTGTGATCGCTTTTTTTTGGGATTTTCTCCAAGATGGAACGCGCTGCTATCGCCACGGCTAAGTTAAGTGCCCGAAAGGTTAAATTTGTGTATTTTTGTCTTCCAGGGACCAGTATTTTCCGTTTTTTAGGTTATATACGGTCACGCCATGGTTGACTCATGGCGGCCATGAGCCCCCTCGTGTTGTTAAGATTTCCCAGTCTTCCATACTGGGACGTCTTTCTTCCTTTCATGGGCTCTTATTTTGCGTTCATCTTCTTAATTACATCGTATTTTAGAATTTAGGAATCCACAGCCCATACCTTTGTTACCCAGTTATCTCTTTGGTTTTGGTATTTAGGGCTATACTGTGCTTCCCCTAGTCCAGCATCCCAGCTTTTGCTCTTCATCGGCTACGGCTGGCTCCGAGTAGTCGACTGGTCTTC
Source organism: Macrobrachium nipponense (assembly GCF_015104395.2). Classification (NCBI taxonomy): domain Eukaryota; kingdom Metazoa; phylum Arthropoda; class Malacostraca; order Decapoda; family Palaemonidae; genus Macrobrachium; species Macrobrachium nipponense. The sequence continues at coordinate 49,058,276 of NC_087207.1, forward strand.
GGATCGGTTCGCCTTCTCCTGGACTCCTGTCTCTCTCACTCGTGTGTTCCTTCCATTCTTTTACGATGTATTTATTTATTTAGTATTATATTATTCAAGTGTTATTTTATTGTATTAGGCTAGCTTTAGGCGCCCAGTACCTAGGTTTCTTCCTTGTGTTCATCCACTATTGGTACAGTTGGGTTCACGTGGTCTCTGCCTAGTGGTTGTGTTGCTACCGCACCTTGGTCCACCCTCGATCATATGTCCCTCTGGGCGCCTTACCCACTCCCTTCCCTCCCTTCCGCGCGGTAAGGGAGGGGTCTGGCCGGGCCCTCCTCGGTTGTCATGACAACCATATAGCCTCCCTCCCTCTCTCTGAGGGGGGCTCTAGGAAGTCCTGGTCAGCTGGGAGTCTGTGTGACCATTTATAGTCTCGGGTACCGGGGTATCCGATGTGTAAGGGGGTTGGGGTTGGCCACCCCTCCCTCCGGTCGCCTCGGCCCTCTCCGGTGTTCTCGTTCGCTCTCCCCACACCCCGTTTCTCCCACGACGGACGGAGCCCCTGCTCACTAGCCGGGGGCCCCTTCGGTTGTCTGAATGTTACTGGCTCCGCCAGCCGCCGGGGTAGGGGTCTACTAGTGGTCTCAAAAGCTTGCCTACTACTACCTTCTTTCCGCTATCGGAGGGGAGCTTGCTTACTTACCCGGGCACTCCTCTAGTAGTCGGAAGGAAGGCATGTCTTACTCTCTGTTGTAGTATACATGCCCCCTTTTATATATTATTATTGTTGTTACCTTATCATTAACTGCCTCCGCCGTTCTCCGTCGTGGTTTTTCCTTCTCTGGGCTTTCTCACCACTCCTGGTTGCTCTCCTCCTCTGTCCCCGGTGTACGCCGGAGACCCCAACCAGACCGCCCTACAAACCACACGTATTGCGGTAGAGGACTAGTTTTACTTTAACTTGCATACTCCGGCATGCAACGGAGTTCATGTTAGGCTGTAAGTGTGTATTCTCGATACTCATGTATCCTTCCACTTACAGGCTACCAATTGCCAGGAACCAGGCTGCAATGCAGTCCTCCATGACCCCTGTGGCCACGAGGAGTGTAGGACCCACGCCCCGTGCGCCACTACCCACGGCGAACTGATCGTCTGGCACCACGAGGCATGTACCATATGCTATGACCTCGTGAGTCAGCTTTTGGATGGGGTAAGTAGGTTGCTGGATAATTTTTCTTACCATGAAATATCTAATGTCTTAGTTTTAAGTCTTAATTGTAAGCTATAACTCCGCCGTTAGAGGCTTCATCGGTCCTCTCTTTCAGGCTGCCGCCGTCAAGGAAGTCGCCCTAGCAACCCTGAAGGCTTGGGTAGGCGGCTTTGGCAAGAACGCCGCCAAGGGACAGCCATACATCCTCGATAAGAAGTTGGCTGTCCAGATCTTCCCAGGAGGGAAAGCGACAGGGTATGTGGACCCCGCCACGGCAGCCCCAGCCATAGCCTCCATTCAGCGTGAGGTACAGCAGGCCTTCGGGAGTGTATCGACTCAGGAAACAGTGCCGGACGTCACCACCTTGGACATCAATATTGAGCCAATGGCGGTAGGTGTTTAGGATTTGTTGGTCGAGGTAGGTACTTCGGGCGGCCAAGGGTTTCCTTTGGGCGCACCTGGATCTTCTTCTCCTGTTCCTTCTCCTTCTTCCTTCCAAGGCTTCACGGGATCTGAAATCCCTACTCCTTCACCTGCTGCTTCTGTGCCCCCGAAAGTGAAGGGACACAGAGAGCAAAAGACCCTCCAGAAGACGACACCCAAAAAGTCGTCGTCTTCTTCCTCATGTAAGTCTTCGGCATCCTACTCCGGAGCAGTGAAGGCGAAGTCCGACTCTTCACATTCAAGAGGGTCTAAGGAGAAGGTCCGAGCTCCGACCGAGCCAGTACCGTCTCCGGTAGCTACCGGATCCGCTCCGGTGACTCCTGCCGGGATCGCGGCACCTAGTGCCTTCGATCCCGCCACCTTCTCGGCAGGAGTCTTACAACAAGTAGGAGAGATGGTTGGTTCGCTTGGGACGAGATTTGAGCAAATGTTTGCTCAACTCTCCAGCAGCATCAACCAGTCTGGCCAATCGATTCAGGATCTCTCTAATCGTGTTCTGGAACACGATAATCGCTTCGCTGGCCTGAACCAGGCTCCTCAGGCTAACTTCCCGGTAGGGGGTACTGGTCTGGTCCAGTTACCACCTTATGAATCTCTTCCGGCCTTTTCTATGAACAATCCTTGGAGGGTAGCAGCCTATGCTCCCTTCAAGGATGGTATGATCTCCATTCCGGAGTGTGGAACAAGAAGGATTGAGGACTTCAAGTTCTACCCTGCCGGATTGACTCAGCCTTTCATAGGATATGCCAGGCTAACACAAACAGCGCTCAATAGGGAAGACAAGATCCCTAGAGAGACTGTTTTGTACACCAGGGATCATGCCCAAAGAGAGTGGGTTCACTGCCTGGAGGATTGGGATTGTTCAAATACTAAACTCCAGGCCTTCAAGAGTCCCTTCACCATCTTTGCCACAGAGGAGGAGGCTTCACTCCCCTTTACGACAAAGATGGTGGAGACGACTCTTCATGCTGTGCTGAAGGACGAACCCATTCCGCAGCTAAGGGAAGCAGAGCCAACATCTCCTCTCTTCCCTGCGTTTGGGGAACTATGGGAGAACCTGCCGGCCACTTTTACAGTGGGAAAGCTAAAACCGGACTGTGCCATGGATCAGTTCGGTGAAAAGCTTCCTAGACTGCCTGATAGTCTTATTCAGGCAGAATTTGATGCACGGACTAGGCTAGGGAGATCACTTAACTCCCTAGTCATTACGGAGATGGCTACTCTCTCATACGCGACGGAGCTTTTGTTCAAGATCCTCGCTAAGTCTCAACTTCTTCTGTGAATGAGGTGCACCACGAGGCTTCAAGGCTTAACCAAAGCCTTAGAGCTAGGTGGGGTATCTCATCCAAGAGGAAGCAGGAGAACCCACCCTCCTCTGGTAAAAAGCTGAAGAAAACCAAAAGGTTCCAGCCATACCAGAAGCACCAGCAACAGCAGCACTTTGTCCAGGCCGTTCCAGTTACCCAACCGGGTCAGCCTTCGACATCGAAGCAGAACCAGCCCATCCTGCTATCCCCTCAGAACCAGCCCTCAACCTCGTACACCGTCTCGCCAGCTTTCAACTCCATGTATGAAAACCAAGCATTCCCTACCTTTAATAGGTTCTCGAGGGGAAGCAGGGCGAGAGGCAACTTTCGTCAGCGAGGTTCGGGAAGAGCTGCAAGCAGGGGTAAGCACTTCAGAGGAGGACGTGGAGGTCATCCCGCACAGCAGCAGTGAGACTCCCCAGGTAGGAGGGAGGTTGTTCCTCTTCTGTCACAGGTGGGGGTTCAGCAAATGGGCACAGAGCATCGTGTCCAAGGGATTAGGTTGGAGTTGGATCAAAGATCCCCCACCAACCAAATCATTTCTCCAAGTGCCGTCAAAGGAGTTGACAGATTATGCGGAGGAGCTCCTTCAGAAAGGAGTTGTGGCGAGAGTCAAGCATCTAAAATTTCAAGGGCGCTTGTTCAGCGTGCCAAAGAAAGGCTCATCAAAAAGAAGAGTAAATTTAGACTTGTCCCAGCTAAACTCTTTCATTCGCTGCGACAAGTTCAAAATGCTGACCATCTCGCAGGTACGGACCTTACTTCCCCATGGGCCCGTCACCACCTCTATCGATCTTACAGACGCATACTATCATATCCCCATCGCGAGACACTTCCGCCCATACCTAGGTTTCAAACTAGGAGACCAGGCATTCTCTTTCAAAGTGATGCCCTTCGGACTGAATGTAGCCCCCAGGGTATTCACGAAAATAGCGGAAGTAGTAGTTCAACAACTGAGATCACAAGGGATAATGGTAGTAGCGTACCTCGACGATTGGCTGATCTGGGCACCAACCGTCGAGGAATGTCTCAAAGCCACAAGGAAAGTAGTTCAATTCCTGGAACATCTGGGGTTCCAGATAAACAAAACGAAATCCAGATTCACTCCGGAGACTCGTTTCCAATGGCTAGGCATCCAATGGGATTTATCCTCCCACAATCTGTCAATTCCGGTGATCAAGAGGAAAGAAATAGCCAAGTCAGTGAGGCAATTTCTCAAGAACAAACAGGCTTCAAGGAGAAACCAGGAAAGAATCCTAGGTTCCCTTCAGTTTGCCTCAGTGACGGACGTCCTTTTGAAAGCAAGACTGAAAGATATAAATCGAGTTTGGTGCTCAAGAGCAAATGTCAAATCTCGAGACAAGTTGTCAGTGATTCCACAAATCCTTCGCAACCAGCTTCGTCCATGGGCGAAGGTAAAGAATCTTTCCGAGACAGTCCCCCTTCAATATCCTCCTCCGGCGTTAACGATTCACACAGACGCCTCCCTATCCGGTTGGGGAGGATACTCTCAATTCAAGCAAGTTCAGGGGACTTGGTCCGCTCAGTTCCGCCAGCTCCACATAAATGTGCTGGAAGCAATGGCAGTTTTTCTTACCCTAAAGAAGCTCCTTCCCCCAAAGAAGTCTCATCTAAGGCTAGTTTTGGACAGTGCAGTAGTAGTTCACTGCATCAACAGGGGAGGATCCAAATCCAAACACGTGAATCATGTCATGATAGCCATTTTCGCTCTAGCGAACAAGTACAAATGGCACCTATCATCCACCCACTTGGCAGGGGTAAGGAATGTTATAGCGGACGCCTTGTCCTGTTCAGTCCCTCTGGAATCAGAATGGCCTCTAGACGTCAAGTCGTTCCAGTGGATATGCCGGAGAGTACCAGGTCTCCAGGTAGATCTATTCGCCTCACAAGCGAACCACAAGCTCCCTTGCTATGTGGCCCCCAACCTGGACCCTCTGGCTTATGCCACGGACGCCTTGTCGATAGATTGGAATCAGTGGAGAAAGATCTATATCTTTCCTCCAGTGAATCTTCTCTTGAAAGTTCTGAGCAAACTGAGGACTTTCAAAGGTCAAGTAGCCCTGATTGCTCCAGATTGGCCAAAGAGCAACTGGTACCCCCTGCTTCTAGAGTTGGGTCTCCGACCCCAACGGATTCCCAACCCCAAGCTATCGCAATCAGTACAAATGAGGACTGTGTTCGCTTCCTCAGGAATTCTCCAGACCCTAACTTTATGGACTTCATGAAGTTTGTGGCTAAAAAAGATGCTAATATTGATCCCCAAAAACATCCTCTTTCTAGAATCAGATAAGAGGGAATCAACTATAAGACAGTATGACTCTGCCGTCAAAAAGTTGGCATCTTTCCTGAAGGAAACAGACACTACAACCATGACAATTAACTTAGCCATATCCTTTTTCAGATCTTTGTTTGAAAAAGGCCTAGCAACTAGCACAATTGCTACTAATAAATCAGCTTTGAAGAAAATCTTTCAGTTGGGTTTTCAAATAGACTTAACAGAATCCTACTTTACGTCTATTCCCAAAGCCTGTGCTAGACTTAGACCTTCTGAAAGGCCTACTTCAGTTTCATGGTTTTTAAATGACGTCCTCAAACTAGCCTCGGACACTGACAACTCGTCTTGCACATTTATAATGCTACTTAGAAAGACGTTATTCTTATTAAGCCTGGCCTCAGGGGCCAGAATTTCAGAACTGTCGGCTCTATCCAGAGATACGGGTCATGTAGAATTTCTCCCTTCAGGAGAAGTTTTGCTTTCCCCGGATCGCAGTTTCTTAGCTAAAAATGAGGATCCTCTAGCAAGGTGGGCTCCTTGGAAAGTCATTCCTCTTCCCCAAGATCCCTCCCTTTGTCCAGTATTGACCTTAAGAGCCTTTCTGTCTCGGACATCCTCTAGATCCTCAGGCCCTCTTTTTATGAGGGAAAGAGGTGGCACCTTATCAGTTAAAGGAATCAGACAGCAGATCCTTTACTTCATTAAGCAAGCCAACCCTGAATCGTTTCCAAAAGCACATGATATCAGGGTGGCAGTAGCTACTTCGATTAATTATTTCCAGCATATGAATTTTGAGGATCTTAAGAAATATACTGGATGGAAATCACCGACAGTCTTCAAACGTCATTACCTGAAGTCCTTGGAATCATTAAAATTTTCAGCAGTAGCAGCGGGAAACATAGTTTCCCCTGACTCTGCACAGTAGTTGTAGTTAAAAAGATCCAGGTCTCCTTTCTACCTACCTTGTCCAACATGTCTCACCCTACTGCTATGCTCTACGTGGTCCTCTAGCCTTAGCCGCTAGGTTGATTTTGGTGGACTGCCCCTTATTTTTTCGCTAGGGGCATCCACATACTGTACATATAAATGTGCTTCAGTGTTTCTACCCTTATTTTTATGCTAGGGTAGAACACAATGGCTTTTGTATATTTTGTAAATATTAAATTAGTTTTAGTGAATCTCCTTAAATACTTATTTTGTTACCATTGTACTAAACTGTGCTTTTCATTGATTAATTTAAGCTAGTTTTAAGTACCTTTATATTATAATCTTGTAACTTGACCTTTGATTCACTTATATTATAGTCTAATTTTATTTTATTTTATTGTTTCATTTAGACCCTCCATTGTCATCTTGGCTGTTTCTCTGGTACTATTTCACAGGCCGACACGAACTGAGCCCAGAAAAGGGATTTTGATGAAGGAAAAATCTATTTCTGAGTGATTGGTTCGTGTCGCCCTGTGAAACCCACCCCTTTTTTCTTACCCACCCTGCAGGCCAAGATGGACATCTTTATAAAGGATGGCCACTAGAGGCGCCTGCACTCCTCTTGGCGTCGGTATTAGTAGTAGTAGCGGGCGCATCACCCTTTGGGATCGGCTCTCTCAGGTGGGGGATTTTGATGTGGGAAGTTCTAAATGGCAAGTGGTTCGTGGTAGTGGTCTCACTCGCCCCTGTTACCATACCGACACTTCTTTTATAGAGTGAGCGAGTCAGTTATACTGACATCTTCTTGATTTTATTTTTTCTCTGGTATTTATTAGGTTATTTACCTAGACATAATGAACTTAAGGATTATTTCACAGGGCGACACGAACCAATCACCCAGAAATAGATTTTTCCTTCGTCAAAATCCCTTAATTAAGCCCTAGAACTATATAGGCTGCCGACACAGTTGACACAATCTGACTCACTGTGCACTTTGTGGGTTTGTAAAGTGCATGGCCTATGTTGTACCGAATGCCCTAACTCGCCATTGCTAGTTAGGTAATTAAGCACCTCAAGTCGAGGGGCCATTACGAAATTGTTGCGTGATGCGCCATGACATGGCAACTTTTTACAGTAGTTGTGGAATGACGGCAACTAAGCAATGCAGCCTTTCAAAGTCTCCATCACTGGCGCAAAGTCGGCAAACTTGGCAACTTGGTATCGATTTATACTAATTTGTGGCGACTTGGTTACGATTTGTACCGATTTTATGGTGACGTGGATATAATGAGGTCGTAATGAGCAAAATTTCGGATGTTGCGACTTCACGGTCTGAAATCTCCAATGTGTGATCCAGTTTTTAGACAGAAGGCAGCTAAAACCTGACTAGCTGGCTGGTTGCCAATGAAATCTGTTAGCCAATTATAGCCCTCTACTTCTGTTTTATTTATAGACATATGTTGTGGACAGCATTGAGTTTGAACATTGCCATGACCGTGATTTTATATAAATATTTCTTCTTGAAAACAAGAATTTAACAATAATTTCAACTTGAATATAGTGGTATGAAAAATATCACACAGTGTGTCATAGTAATGCGTTATCAAACGCGAATCCTGTTCCCTGACCGTCCTTAAATATACAACTGTAAGCTGATGACAACGTCAGTGACAATAAAGAACAACCCTATCCAAGATCGATCTGATGAAATGTATTTTAGTCTTACTTATCGCTAAAATTCACGAGTTTATTTACAAATATTTTGATTACTGTATGTATATTTTTACATTTTATGGAATGCTTTTGTTGAAAATAATATAAGAATTGTTTATTACAATTTTTCTTAGAATTCAAATTGTTTTTGAAAATTGCGATATCTCAGTGATTTTTAAATACATTTCGTGATTTTTGTGCCATTATGAAGCGAATTCTATCTACTTTATGGCATTATGCATTTTATTGTGGAAGAAATAAAACAAAAGATGGTATTACAAGTTAATTGAAAGTGATTTTTTTTCCGATAATGACAATGTTTGCAATATTTTTACAATTTTTTTTCAATATGGAAAGTATTGGTAATATTTTTCAAAAGTTGTGATTCAGAAAGAAGAAATATTCATCACGATGATTCCTTTGAAATTAAAATTAAATGTATTTTGAAGTCGCAAACGGCGATTGTTGTTCTTGTGATCTTAATTGGCCCACTATTTTATTGATTATATATAGATAT